>NW_003101682.1:5478189-5529838 GCF_000003855.2 Blastomyces gilchristii SLH14081
TCTGTTCTGAGACACTGCTATGTAATAGAAAGTATTAGATTGATTATAGAGTATCTGACAGAGAAACACTTCTCTTATAACATTTATTTCTGACTTCAACATCAAGATTCTAGAAGCAGATGATCAATCTTAAGAGAATTGAATGAAGATTAGCATGCTCAAGAAGACATTAACTTTCAAACTCTTACAGACTCTTATAAGTGTAGATGAAGACCAGACTTATGAAGACTTCTACGCATAGCTCTGAACAATGAATGACTGTCTTATCAAGCTCAAGAATATACAGAACAGTGATAGAAGATATTACATCTCAGTAACTTATACACTCACACTGAGGAATAACAATGATGTAGATGTCATGAATTGAGTAGACTTGAATATCTATACATAAGCAAGAGTCTTCACTGTCTGAACAGGCTTCTGAGTCTCTGAGATCACTTCTGAAGAAGCTGCTGATCAATGTTAATATAAAGTATACATCAACTGTAACTGATCAGAACACATTGCTTTCAACTACTGATTGATCTATGTGTCTTCATACTTAAGAGAAAGATCAGTGTCTTCTTATTCAAAGAATGAATCAGTATCTGTTCATGTCAATCACATTATATTAGAGAAAGATTTCAAAGGTAACTATGAAAATACTCTGATGAAACAGAGAAAAGATTAACTTCTATTCAAATTTACAAACAGAAGCTTGAAGAGGTCAGATGATAATAATTTAAAGAGAAGATGATAATGAATGTGATTCTTGTATCTACTGTGATTGATAACATGTATAATATGAAAGCTATAATAGACAGTAATCTATACTACTATGCAATGATAAAATCTTCAGTTGTAAGATATTATAATCTTCAGTGTATTTCTTTATCAAAACCTTAACTTCTTACAGAATTTAATGATTTAAAAGATATTTCTATCTGTTATATAATGAAGCTGATCATAGATGTGAGAGAACATCAATATGAAGATATCTATGTATATAAAGTTGATAATCTTGATTATAATCTTATATTAGAACTTATCTGACTATCTAAATAAGGCATCTTATTAAACACTTGAAACAGAAGCTTGATATTCTCTAATAATGATAGAATTCACAAAGATGACATTCATAAGACTATTGATCTGACACAGATCTCTGTCAATACCTATAAAATACTTAGAAAAAGAAGTTACTGAAAGAATTACTGATAGCAGAATTATATATTAATTTATTTCATCAGTCTGATTAATATCACAAAGACTCTAGAAAAATTATTTTATATTATAATAACAGATTCTCATATAAAACTCTCTTAATAATATTATGAATATCTAGATATCTTCTGATAAGATAATATTATAAACATATCTCTCTTATAAGATCTCAGAGTAAATCACAGTATTAAGTTAGAGAAAAAGAATGATAAAAACTCTGAACTGTCATGAGACTCTCTTTATAATATATTCTGAGATAAACTTCTTCTCCTTCAAAAGACACTTAATAATCTGTTAAATAAAGAATTCATATATATTAGTAACTCTTTCACTGCAGTCTCTATTCTCTTTGCAAAGAAATCAGATGAAGAACTCTGATTCTATGTGAACTATTAAGATCTGAACAGATTGACAAAGAAAGATTGATATCTCTTATCTCTCATCAATGAAACTCTAGCACAGATCAGATAAGCTCAATAATTTATAAAACTAGATATTATCACTGTGTTTCATAAGATTTATATTATCAAAGAAGATGAATGACTTACAGCATTCTGAACATGTTATAATCTCTTTGAATGAATAGTCACACTCTTTGAACTGATCAACACTCTCAGTACATTTCAGAAGTATATTAACTGAGTACTCTGAGATTTTCTTCATAAGTTTGCATCTGCTTATCTAGATAATATTCTCATCTTTATCAATGAATTCAGAAAAGAATATTAAGAGTATGTGTGAAAGATATTATAACAGCTATAAAAAGCAGAACTACTGATAGATATTAATAAGTGTGATTTTGAAGTCAAGAGTATCAAGTATCTGAGTTTTATTATAGAAGCTAGTAAGAGAATTTAAATGAATTCTGAGAAAGTCTCTGTTATTCTTGAATGAGAAGCTCTGTATACTGTGAAAGATGTATAAAGCTTCATCAGATTTACTAACTTCTATCAGTGATTTATATGAAACTTCTCAGATATCATGAGATTACTTACAGATCTCACTAAGACAGACTCAGTATTTTAATAATCAGTGAATACTGAAGCTGTATTTACACAGATAAAGAAGATATTCATTAATATCTCTCTACTAAGAATATTTGATTCTGATTATAAGACAGTTATTGAAGCTGATTTCTCTGACTATATAACAGAAGAAGTAATATTATAATATAATAATAAAGATGTTCTATAATTATATATCTTTATATCTAAGAAACTGAGTCTCACTGAATATAATTATGAGATCTATGATAAGAAACTTCTCACAATTATACACTGTTTAAAAGAATAGAACTCTGAACTCTGAAATGTCTCTGAATTTAAGATAGTTATAAATTATAAGAATCTCAAATACTTCACAACTATCTATAAACTCACTGAATGATAGATACAATAATCTGAGTTCTTAAATTACTTTCATTTTACAATACACTATCATTCTGATAGTCAGAACTTGATGATAGATGCTCTCTCATGATAAGAGTAAGATATATCATCTGATGTAATAGATACTCACTGAATGAACTGAGAGCACTGACTCTTGAATCTGAAGATACTAGTTAATCAAGATGAAACAGTTCATGACACTATATATACTTCTTTAGTTAGAACTATCATTGATATCTTCACTTTCTCTACACTGAATGAACTGTAATATACAGCAGCTCAGATGAATGAACTTCTTCAGACTCTTACTAAAGCAGTATATTAAGAAGCACTCTGATTTCTCTCAGAACTATGTATAAGAACTGATATCTTAGAATATTCAATCAATGATAATAATACTCTACAATTCTGTGAATGACACTGAGTCTCTTACTTCAAATTCTTACACACTCAGATAATACAAGAGATGTATAATTCATATATAATCAGTCATTCAGACTGTGAATAACTGTATAGAATGATCTTCTGAGAGTTCTACTGATCTGAGATATTAAACAGTATCAGATGCTTTGTCTGAAACTGTAATCACTGTTCTTCTATTATCTCATGAAAGAACTGTAGAAAAGATCTATTGAAATCACTTAATATTTCTGATAGAATCTGATAAGATGTAGTAATTCACTTCACTGTCAATCTATCTAAGAGTAAAGATTGTAGAAATATTCTGATCATCATGAATTGACTGAGTAAAGATATAATATTGAAATCTTACAATAAGATGAATACTGAACAAGTCACTGAAGCTTTTCTATGAAGCCTGTTCTATTAAATGTATGAATTACTGAGATCTATAGTATTAAATCAGAGCTGTTAATTTGTAAGCACTCTCTGAACAAGAATCTGTCAAGTTCTTAAGATTATATGCTGTCTATCAACTGTCTATCACTCTGAGACTGATGATGTATCAGAATGAATAATTTAGACTGTGAAGAATTATCTCTGTAAGTTCTATAATCACTTAGACAATGATTGACATGATCTTCTTCTACACACAGAGATCACTATCAATAATTAAGATGCTGTTTCAACAGATATAAGCCTGTTCTTTCTTACACACAGATATTATATAAAGGTGTTAAATCTTCTAAAGATTACACAGTTCACATCAGACCTCTGCAGTCTGATTCAGATCACTGATAATATAGTAATGAAGCTCTGAGATGCCTGTGATTAAGCAGAGATCTTCATGACAACTGTAAAACAAGATTAAGAGAATCAAATCAATATTCACTGAGATCTCACTAAACAATATAAGATAGAAGATCTGATATGATTGAATCTTAAGAATATACAAATCACATGTTCATCTCATACACTAGATTACTATCATATCAAGTATAAAGTGATAGAAGTTCTAGATAGTCATAACTACTGTCTTGACACATTATCAGAAATTCATGATGTATTTCACACAAGCTCACTTCACTGTGTTATCATTAATCTGTTTTCTTCTCAACTGACTTCTGACTGACAGTCACCAGGCATCATAGAAGAAGATAATGAGCTTGAGTGAGAGATTGAGAATATTCTTGATAAGAGACTTCATAACTGCAGTCAGTAATATCTTATGAAATGAGTCAGCTACAATCAATCAATCTGAACTCTGAGTTTCACATTATCTGAAACAGCAGCTCTTGACTGATGAGAACTGCTTCTGAAAGAGAGGACTAATGTGACAGGCTGTATCTGATTAATTATATAGACTATTTTATTACACTTCACAGATTTCAATCACTTCATTCTTGAATGTGTATGCTCTGATTCTCAGTCATTCTTGATCACTGATTCTCAGCTGCTATGAACGCGTGTATATTCTTCTGCCCCGAAGCTTCACCGCGTACATCATCACATACATGTATAAATATTTATCTTGATCACTGATTCTCACACTTTCTCTTTCTTTCCTTCTCTAACATTTTTATCTTTGTTATATAAGACCTATCAATATTATACCGATCTATTGAGCGTAGGCCTCTTACACAGTGATTCTCTGTTTTTATATTATAAAGATAAGTTATTCTGATTTCTTTGTTCTCTCTTTTCTCTTCTTCTTCAATTCATCACTAAGTTCAAGCTGATATGAAAACTATTAAAACACTCTTAGAAACTCTCAAATTAAAAAGTATAGACTAATTAAATTTTAAATGCAGAAGAATTAAATTATATTTAATATTACTAATTATTCATCTCTTCTTAATAAAATCATAGTCACATCTTTCCCTTCTTCTTCTCAAATGAAATATGACCTGTGAAAAGTGAGTATCATATCAGATTATAATAATCAATACAGCCTCAGTATACAGAGCTGTATACATGCAGTGTGTGCTGAACTGAGAGACTGTATGAGTTGCAAATCAGTGTCAGCATCTCAGAGAGAGCTGTACAGCATGAAAAAGCTGTAACTCTCAGTTACATATACAGAGAGTGAATTGTCACAGTAAGTGTATATACATTGCATGAAAGTAATGCTTTTTGATAACACTGAGTCTCTGATAATATGAAAATAGAGTCTCTCTGTGAGATCTGTTTTTATCAGAAGTCAGAGAATCTTATATTTCTTAAGATTATCTTCACATATCTTGTCTGTGAAATTGATAAGAGAAATCATTAATTTTAATATTCTGTTCTTGATATTATTCAAGTGACAGCAGAGTTCACCCTGATCACACTTTTTAAGTATATATTTTCTAAATATTCATATTTATATAGATATATACTGATTATTTATTAGATGATGTTAAGATAATGACTTATCATAACTGTGTTACTCTCACTGTGAGAGATACACAGTTAATAATAAATATTGTAAAGACTCTGAGAAGTAAGTATTTTGAGAGTGCTGCAGCTCTGTGATCTTGATTTTTTTTATTTTTATTTTTATTTTTCTTTCTCTTTTTTTTTTCATTCTGATTTTTTCTTGTTTTTGTTTTGTTTTTTGTTTTTTGTTTTTTTTTTATATTTTATATTTTTTTCATAATTAAAATTATATGAATTATAATCTGTGTTCAGAAAACTAATAATATTTAATAACACTCTTTATTGAATTTTCAACAAATGAGCACTATGTTATAATATTATGTAAGTGAGAAGTGATTTCATAGTTTCATTTGATGTCATTCTCAATAATGAGATCAGAATGAAAATGTGACTAAGAATTCAAACATATTCTTCATTCAGAACTAGATTTTTATTTGAAAAGTGAATCTGAGATCTTTAATATTTGAAATAACATGATTCAGAATCAATGTGATGAACATAAACTATGATTAGAAGTAATACTTTTAAACAACATAATAACTGTAAAGTTTGATTCTGATCTCAGACACAGTCACATAGTCAGTCTACTCACACTGAAGAACAGTAATGATGCAGATATCATGAACTGAATAGATTCAAATGCCTATGTATAAGCAAGAGTTTTCACTGTTTGAACAGGTTTCTGAGTCTCTGAAATCACTTCTGAAGAAGTCACTGATTAATATCAATGTGAAGTGTGTATCAACTGTAATTGATCAGAACACATTGCTTTCAACTACTGATCAGTCTACATGTCTTCTTACTTGAAGAATGAATCAGTGCCTGTCTGTATCAACCACATTGCAGTGAAGAAAGATTTGAAAGATAACTATGAGAATGTCTCAGTAAAACAGGAAAAACATTAGCTTCTATTCAAATTTGCAAACAGAAGCTTGAAGAGATCAGATGACAATGATTTGAAGAGAAAATGACAATGAATGTGATTATTGTTTCTACTGTGATTGATAACATGTATAATATGAAAGTTATGATAGACAGCAGTCTATGTTACTATACAATGATAAAATCTTCAGTTGTAAGATATTATAACCTTCAGTGTATCTCTTTATCAAAACCTCAACTCCTTGCAGAATTTGATGATTTGAAAGATGTTTGTACTTGTTATATAGTGAAATTAAACATAGATGTGAGAGAACATCAACATGAAAATACCTATGCATATGAAGTTGATAATCTCAATTATAATCTTATATTAGAACTTGTCTGATTATCTGAACAAGACATCTTACTGAATGCTTAAAACAGAAGCTTGATATTCTCTAATAATAATAGAATTTATAAAGATAATATTCATAAGACTATGAATCTTACACAGATCTCTGTCAACACTTATGAAATACTCTGAAAAAGAAGTCATTATTAAAATCACTGATAGAGTTATCAACAAGTTCACTGACAGTAGAATTATATGTCAATCTATTTCATCAGTCTGACTGATATTAAAAAGGCCTTAGAAAAGTGATCTTATACTATAATAACAGATTCTCACACAAAACTCTCTCAATAATATCATAAATATCTAGATGTTTTCTGATAAGATAATATTATGAATATATCTTCTTTATAAGACTCAGAAGTAAATCACAGTATCAAGTTAGAAAAGAAGAATGATAAGAATCTCAAGTCACTGTGAGACTCTCTTTATAATATATCTCAAGATGAACTTTTTCTTCTTTAGAAGACACTCAATGATCTGTTGAATAAGAAATTCATACATGTTAACAAGCCTTCACTGCAGCTTCTATTCTCTTTATAAAGAAATCAGATGAAGAACTTTAATTCTGTGTGAACTATCATGATCTGAACAGATTGATAAAGAAAGATTGTTATTTCTTATCTCTCATCAATGAAACCCTAGTACATATCAGATAAGCTCAATAATTTACAAAGCTAGATATTATCACTGTATTTTATAAGATTTATATTACTGAAGAAGATGAATAACTTACAGCATTCTGAACATATTATAATCTTTTTGAATGAATAGTCACATTCTTTGAACTGACTAATGCTCTCAGTACATTTCAGAAGTATATCAACTGAGCACTCTGAGATTTTCTTAATAAGTTTATATCTGCTTATCTAGATGACATTCTCATCTTCACTGATGAATTCAGAAAAGAATATCAAGAGTATATATAAAGAGTATTATAATAACTACAAGAAGCAGAACTATCAATTGATATTAATAAGTGTGATTTTGAAGTTAAAAGTACTAAATACTTAGATTTCATCATAGAAGCTGATAAGAAGATTCAAATGAATTCTGAGAAGATCTCTGTCATTCTTGAATGAGAAGCTTCATATACTGTAAAAGATGTATAAAGCTTCATTGAATTTACCCACTTCTATCAGTGATTTATACAAAACTTCTCAGATATTACAAGATCACTTACAGAACTCACTAAGAAGAACTTAGTATTTCAATGATTAGTAGATACTGAAGCTGCATTTATACAGATAAAGAAGAAATTCATTAATATCTCTCTGCTGATAATATTTGATTCTGATTATGAGACAGTTATTGAAGCTGATTTCTCTGACTATGTGACAGAAGAAGTGATATTATAATATAATAATAAAGATGTTCTATAATCATATGTTTTCATATTTAAGAAACTGAGTTCTGCTGAATGTAATCATGAGACCTATGATAAGAAACTTCTTGCAATTGTATACTATTTAGAAGAATGAAACTCTGAACTCTGAAGTATCTTCAAATTTGAGATAGTCACAGATTATAAGAATCTCAAATACTTTATAACTATCTGTAAACTCACTGAATAATAGATGTAATGATCTGAGTTCTTAAGCTGCTTTTATTTTACAATACACTATCATTCTGACAGTCAGAACTTGATCATAGATGCTCTCTCATAACAAGAGTAAGATATACTATCTGATGTAATAGATACTCACTGAATGAACTGAGAGCACTGACTCTTGAATCTGAAGATACTAGTTGATCAGAATGAAACAGCTCACAGCACTATATATACTTCTCTGATTAGAACTGTCACTGATATCTCAACTTCTCTTAAATCTACATTAGATGAGCTATGACATACAGCAGCTTAAACTGATAAACTTCTCTAAACACTTATTAAAACAGTATGATAAGAAGCACTCTGATTTCTTTCAGAATTATGTGTAAGAACTGACATCTCAGAATATTTAATCAATAATAATAACACTCTATAATTCTGTGAATAATGCTGAGTCTCTCACTCTGAACTCTTATGCACTCAGATAATACAAGAGATACATGATTTATATATAACTGATTAGACTGACCGTGTGACCGTGTCTGGAACCAGGACCGGATTTTTTGATAGTCTCATTACCAAATCGACTGATCCCATTACACAGTTTTAACATTAGATAGTAGTCTTATACTGTCTCAGTGAGACTTACTGTCTACTCTTGTCACATTTTTCAAATGAGACCATGATTTCCACTTCTCAATTTAAATTATTTTTATTGCTTTAAATGACTTTAAATCTCATTTGAGTGTTACTAAAAAGTGTTACTTTTTAAAAAATTAAAAATAGTCTAAAAAAAACCTTAAAATGTCTAAAAATAGTAACTTTATGCCAAGAATGAAACTAAATGAGACCAAATGGAACCACTTTCTCATTTTTTTCAAGTCATGGTTCCATTTTAAGATCTGATATATAGTCACTTTACATGTTTTTTTAATAGCCAGTCCCAGCGTGATTCACACCAAGAAATGTATGAGACCAGACCAAATGAGATCAAATGTGAAATTCATAGTCCCAGCGGCCAGTCTATAACTGATTATTCAGACTGTGAACAACTGTATAGAATGATCTCTCAAGAGTTCTATTAATCTGAGATATTAAACAGCATCAGATGTTTTGTCTGAAACTACAATCACTGTTCTTTCATTATCTTATAAAAGAACTGTAGAAAAGATCTACTGAAATCACTCAATATTTCTGATAGAATCTGATGAGATATAGTAATTAACTTCACTATTAATCTATCTAAGAGTAAGAATTGTAGAAACATTCTGATCATTATTAACTGACTAAGTAAAGATATAATATTGAAATCTTGTAATAAGATGAATACTGAACAAGTCACTGAAGCCTTCTTACAGAGTTCATTCTATCAGATATATGAGTTACTGAGATCAATAGTATCAGATCAGAGTCATTAATTTATGAGTACTCTCTGAACAAGAATCTGTTAAGTTCTCAAGATTATATGCTATCTGTCAACTGTCTATCACTTCAAGACTGATAATGTATCAGAATAGATAATTCTGACTGTAAAGAACTATCTCTGTAAGTTCTGTAATCACTTATAAGATGATTGATATGATCTGCTGCTACACACAGAGATCACTATCAATAGATGAGATACTGTTTTAACAGGTATAAGTCTGTTCTTTCTTACACACAGTTATTACATGAAGGTATTGAATCTTCTAGAGATCATACAGTTCACATCAGATTCTCACAGTTCAATTCAGATCACTGATAATATAGTAATAATGCTCTGAAATGTCTGTAATTGAGCAGAGATCTTCATGACAACTGTAAAACAAGATTAAGAGAATCAAATCAATGTTCACTGAGATTCTGCTGAATAATATAAGATAGAAGATCTGATATAATTGAATCTTAAGAATATATGAATCACATGTTCATCTCATACACTAGATTATCATCACATCAGGTATAAAGTGATAGAAGTTCTAGATAGTTATAACTATTATCTTAACACATCATCAGAGATTCATGATGTATTTCATACAAGCTTGCTTCACTATGCTGTCACTGATCTGTTCTTCTCTCAACTGACTTCTGACTGACAGTCATCAGACATTATAGAAGAAGATAATGAGCTTGAGTGAGAGATTGAGAATATTCTCAATGAGAGATCTCATGACTGCAGCTAATAATATCTTATGAAATGAGTCAGCTATAATCAACTGATCTGAACTCTGAGTTTCATGTTATCTAAAACAGCAGCTCTTGACTGATGAGAACTGCTTCTGAAAGAAGAGAGCTAATGTAATAAGCTGTGCCTGATCAATTATATAGACTATTCTGTTACACTTCATAGATTCTTTCACTTCACTCTATAGATTCTTTCACTTCACTTCTGAATATATACACTCTGATTCTCAGTCATTCTTAATCGCCGATTCTCGGCTGTCATGAACATGTATAGATTCTTCCATCTCAAAGCTTCACTGCATACATCATCACATACATGTATAAATATCCGCTTTGATTGCTGATTTCTACACTTTCTCTTTCTTTCCTTCTCTAACATTTTTCTCTTTGTTATATAAGATCTATCAATATTATACTGATCTATTCAGCGTAGACCTCTTACAGAGAGTTTATAGATTGATTCTCAGAAGAGTTTCTATTCTTCTATTAAATCTATTACTAGATTCTTCTTATAGTAAGAAGAAAGCTCAGCTGTCTTTACTGAGCTGAATATCTCTGTGAGATCTCAGTATTTCTCTGATATTTAAAGCTCAGTTTTCATAATCATGAAGTTCTCAGATATTTATAAAGTTATTATATAGATAAGCTTGTCTTCTCTAATTAACTTTACAGCATTAACTGATTCTATCTTTATAAGTAAGTCTATTGACACTGATTGAAAGTATAAATCTGACTCATAGACAGCTATATGCAGATTATATCTTTAAAGTTATATAAGTCTTAAGTACATATTATCTGTAATATCTGTAATAATCACAGTTTTTATAAATCTTCTTCAGATTCTGAAGAGATCTTGTAATTCAAAGATAACTTTTATAAGTCTCTCAGTTGTCAGGTCTGAGTTCTTACATTCTACTTATTATAAGAGCAGATTCTCAGTTTTCATTACTCAGCTCATTCACTCTGTGAGCTTTAGAGATACTATAGTGATCTGAGATTCTGAGTCTACTAATACTTTTCATACTTATAAGACAGTAGTACTGTGATGTAATCTCTCTCTGTAAGTAAGCATTTTCATCAGAGAAGTAACAGATTCAGATATCAGTTTTAAAACTCTTAAGAAGACTGTTGCTGACTCTGTCTATGACTTTCTAAATTTCTATTTTAATTTATCTGAACAGTTTGTATGAAGATATTCTGATTTAGAATAGATAAAGTAGAGACTTTTTTTCTTAATCTCTCTGTTATATACTCTATTTATAGAAGCTTATAAAGCTCTCTCTCTCTACTCAGTAGTCAGATATGAATCTCTCTATATTTTATTATCTTTCTCTGATAAATCTGTTCTCTGTTATTCTAGTTCTTGCAGAGTCAGTTGATAGTCTACTCTTCACAGATTTATAACTCTCAGAGTGATTTATAAGTAATAAATAAGAGTTATCAGTTTCTTCAGAGTTAAGAGTTTAGAGTCTTACTCAATAAGCTTATTCTACATATCTTTATTCAGTCTCTTTATAAATATTATTATTCAAGTCTTATTTCAGAGCTCTGTTTTCACAGATCTTAATTCATATCATAATTTCATAAAGTGCTGTGAGTAGTCTTTATCAGATTTCTTATCTTTTTTTCTAATATTGATGATTATAGCTCAGATATTCTCTATTCAGCTTATAAAGTTTCTTAACTTATTCTCTAGATAAATCTTAAGAACAGATTAGTAAAATCTCTTATAATTATTCTCTAGATAATTCAGTCAGTTCTTGACTTCAGTATAGTAGAGATCTGTTATTATATAAATAATAGCTTCTTTATCTTTCATATTACACAGCTGAGCTTGTGAGTTAATTTTAAATATAAAGTTGTAAAAGCTTTTATAGATTGTGATTCAGTAAGTGATCTTAAGTAATTATAACTTAAGAAAGTTTCTTTTCAGTTCATAAGTATCTCTGAAGATCATGTCTAGAGACTCAGTTCAAGAATGTTTACAGACAGTAAGCATTTCTTATAGAAAAATAACTTGATTTTATAGAAGATGCTCAAGAATGTTCTTCACTGAGATTAATTTATTTATGAGTTTGAAGAATTTCTCTATCACAGATATAGAGAATAATATTCTGTAAGTAATTAATAAGTTCTCTGAGACTTCTTTTACAGAGATTATTCATAATTCAGATAACTGCTTCTAAGTGTCTATAGTAGAGTTTACAGAAATTAAAGTATATGAGTTTCTAGTTCTTTCAGTTATAATAGACAGTTGCTGACTAACTGAGCTTGAAATGTAAGAATAAGAGCTCACAGATGATTATTTAGATGTTTACAGCTTGACATAATATATACTGTTAACTACTAGAAGTATTCACAGTAGAAAGATAAAATATAGAGATTAAATGTATAATAGTATTCAAGCTGAGTTATAAATAGACTGACTGTGTAACTGTGTCTGAGATCAGAACTAGATTTTTTAATAGTTTTATTATTAATTTAACTGATCTCATTACACAGTTTTAACATTAAATAGTAGTTTTATACTGTCTCAGTAAGACTTACTGTCTACTCTTATCACATTTTTCAAATAAGATCATGATTTTCACTTCTTAATTTAAATTATTTTTATTGCTTTAAATGACTTTAAATCTCATTTAAGTGTTATTAAAAAGTGTTACTTTTTAAAAAATTAAAAATAGTCTAAAAAAAACCTTAAAATGTCTAAAAATAGTAACTTTATATCAAGAATAAGACTAAATGAGATTAAATAAGATTACTTTCTTATTTTTTTCAAGTCATGATTTCATTTTAAGATCTGATATATAGTTACTTTGCATGTTTTTTTAATGACTAGTCCCAGCGGGATTCATGCCAAGAAATGTATGAGACCAGATCAAATGAAATCAAACATGAAATTCATGGTCCCGGCGGCCAGTCTAGTTATGAATAGTATTCGCGAACTTCAGTCTATATAGTTGTGTGTAGTCAAGGGCCGCTAACCCTATTAATTACATGAGAGATAGGAATAGAGGTAAAGAATTCGCGAGGAGCGGGATTTCTTACAGAAGGTTCAGAATATGAATAAGTAATCTTTGAGCTTGTAAGATTATTACTTTATCAGGTAGATTAGTAAAGATTACTAGTGTCTCAGAACATATTATCAGTAAGAATCACTGAGTCAATGAGAATGTTGTTCTGAAAATCTGAAAGTCTGAAGAAATCTTTCAAGCTATTATCTGAGCTGATTACACTGAGTGATGATAGATCAGCCTCTGTGATATCTCTCTCAAGGGAAGACAGCTCAATCAGTGTATCAGAGATATTATCTCAGACATCATAAGATGAAGTTGAATGTAAATTTAAGATATGATGTACAGGTTCATGAAGAGATGATATATTATACTGAGAATTCTTTGAACTGAGTGATGATATAGATATCTTTCTTGATTAAGAGAGAAAGCTCAACAGTAAACACAGCTGAACATCACTGCTGATGAGCACACAGACTTCAGCCAGCGGCTTCAGAGGAAGGCCATGCTTGTGAGGTAGCAGAGCGCTGGCAGAGGCATCACAACGTGGGGCTGAGGGAGGGAGAGAGAGAAGGGGGCTTCTGGCCTCTAGAGTGCGAGAATGAGGGCATTTGCACAGTGAGAATGGCTTGAGGTGCCGCGGACGCCGCGGCGCCCACAGCTTGAAGTTGTTCACATGAAAAAACGCGAGAGCCATCTGGATAGAGGATTGAGGATTGGAGAGGGAAGATTTTAAGAGATTTTGAGTCAGGAGTGATCAGAGGAGCAGGAAGGAAAGCAGGAATTGAGTCAGAGAGAAGAGTGTGCATGAGATGAGAAAAACAGATTGCAAAGTGCCAGTATCTTGAAGATTCTGTAGAAGGCTCAGTCATCTCTTATAGCTTCTCTCAGCACAGAGACTTCATTGCTGCACAGTCTCACATCTCTCATTGAAGATTAAGTGAACAGAGTGAAGAGATGAATTCCTCTGATCTCTGAACCCCTCTTCTGAGACTGCTGATATGTCTCATGCTGGTCAAAAAGCCACCTGAAGCCTGATAACCAGTGACCTGCTTCAATCACATTTGATCATTCATTACTTACAGTCTTCACATGTTCAGAGCATACTATTCTGACACTGTTCTGCCTGTCTTGGTCCTCATCTGACCTGCAGATGCACATCAGTGCAAATGAAATGCAGCATTTTTACTATTAACTCATGAAAAGAAATTGTGACAATGATAGTTAGCCTTGGTGACTCAAAGAGTGATGCAACCCACATCACTCAGGCCCAGCAAGCACTCTGAGCCCCGGTCCCCGGACACCAGCCCACCGGCCATCCCAACATGCTCAATCAGCTGCCGCCTCCTCCATCTTCACACGCAATCCCATCAATGGAAGGGGTTTCAAGACAAGCTGAGTCTTGAAAAGAAGACCTTCCAACAAGTTAAAATAGAAAAAACTTGGAAGATGAAAATGAAAATTGAAAATAGAAGAATAAATCAACCAGGGAGTAGAAATTTCTGCTGCTGGGAATCACTGATCACACAGCACAGTGAAAGGCACACTTGCAGAAAAACAGGGGGTGCGGACGCCCCAGCAGCCTCAATCCCAGAGTCAAGCAGGGTAGCATCATGAAGAGGCAATGTGGAGGGCTCAGAGGCCAACCAGGTGATATCAGAACAGCAGCTCGACGACTCCGCAGGCGCAGGATCCAAGACAGATGAGGGCTGAATAAGACAGCACCATCCCTGGCAGGGGGGGAAATGAAGAAGGAGGCAGTGCATGCGAGAGTGAGCGCCAGAGCCAGAGCCCAGGGCAAGGATGAGTGAGAAAGAGAAATGAAGAAGGAAGGAAGAAGAGAGTGTGTGATCATTGTGAGGGGGCATGAGACAGGTTTTTATAGATCACAGCATCTGTTGAAGCAGCATGAGAAGGTGCAAAAGTGGTGAGAGAGCAGTCATCCCTGAAACAGCAACAGTGCTGCTGCATCGGGCCTCAGGCGCGCGGTGGGCTGGGCGCCCCGCTAACCGGCACAAAAGATACTCAAGTACGGAGTAACTACTAAGTAACTTAACTTTTAGTCTACAAGCGAGTCGGCCAGACAGGCCAGTCGCAGCTTTAGATCCTCTTAGTTAGCTGTAGCCTCGGGACCTACCATCAATCAGCTTGAGCGAACGGTTCTATTTCAGGTGGAAGCATACTCATTATTCCCGATTTAAATCTGGTCTTTTCCCGATGATTACTGCGAGAATTGTCGCTCGAAGTGGCCTCGAACAAGACCAGTCCCGCGGAATACATCATTGTCCTGGCTGGTGAGCATCCCGCTGGAAGCAGAAAGGGAGGTGAGAGCTGTTGTGGTGAACTCATTTGGGGGCCGGAGGGGGATTAGGAAGAGATCTATGTGCGAAATGATGAGATATTGAAAAGTTTATTCAAGATATAGTTATTATTATCTATGGAGACTATTGCTTGAGCGAGACAAAGCGTAACTTATACGGTTGTAGAAAGAACCGCAATGTTCAATTCCACTACCACTTAATTTTCAGGTTCTTCTGTTTTTCACTAAGTTCATCACCTTGAGGCGAAGTGTGCTGATGAAGATGGGTGCCTTTTAATGTACTGGTTTAATATCTTGAACAGCCTCTTCTCCCTGTCCCTACTTTGGTAACCTCCCCTAAACTAGCTAGGGCTTATGGAAATATTCCGGTTTCAGATAAAAAAATGTGTCAATTTTGAAGGAAAGACAGTCGAGATGAAGAGAAGTTCTATTTTTGTGATGTGTGGGAAGTGATTATCAACATTCACCCTTATTATATATATATCACCCCTATTATCAACGGGGATATCCTTCCACCAGGTCATTGCTGAGTATTAGAGATAAGAAAATATTATTATTGTTACTGAACACGTCTACAAACTACCTCATCGGCATCAAAGTAATGCCTGTAAACTGCCCAAGGTTGATATAGTCTGAGGAAGATTCAAAACTCAGTATATCTCTCTAGCAACACGCCCCTTCACTCTCCGCCCCTATATCGCTGCATATACCTATAGGTATGTAAGTAAGCACCTACATCCTCCTATGACCTTTGGGCTCCACATTTCGGCCCAAGCCTATTGATACCCCACGAATGGCTTTTCTCGAACCAGAGTCCTCCTCCCAAACATTCTCATTGCGCTGCTATCCAAACGAGCAACACTTATTAGGACTGTGTATCAGGTCTAGTTGTTTTTCATCGTACACCTGTCAGCCGAATATTTTACCGCGATGTGAGCATCCAGGCACCCCAAATCGCGTCTTCTTCCCCCCTCGCAGTATCGAAGCTCAGAGCTCATATTAACGTCATTGCCCTAAGGCAGAAGAAGTTCGTGGGCAAAGTGATGTCCTATCACTATGGAGGAATCACAACGAGTCCCCTGGGCAGTGGGGATTGGCTCGAGGCCTATGGCCTGTACGCTACCGTTTGTGGAGCTTCAGCTAAGCGCGGCCCCATCCAAAAGCTTACGCCAACTTCATATCTCCAAACCTCCTGGCAGGGGCTTCAGAGATGTGAATGGTGAGTTAAAACATTGCAATTCAAAGTGCTGTGGGAGTGTCCTTCTAGGCTCACGATCTCCTGCCCAGCCGGGCTGCTACCGGTTTCGATACCGACGAGGCCGAATCCATGTAGGCAGGACCCAAACAAGCTGTGAGGGACTGAGTTTCTCTGGCTGCTCAACATGCTGAATCGGGAGCAGCAATCTTTTGGGGGTTGCAGTAAATCCAGAGCAGGTTGATCGATGCAGCCCTTGAGGCGAGCTCAGGTATCTGTGAAAAGTCAAGCTCCGACCTCGGCGTTTCCTGGAAACTTGAGGACGTGGAGGGAGGCTTGGCCGGGTGCGAGCAACGTTGTTGTCTCTAAGGGTGCCTTGCCAGGGCCTCCTCGCCTTGCATCAGGCTCTGGCTCTAGTGCCATGGGTGGCTTGAGGTACTGATATGACATTATTGGCAACATTTAGTCGTGGCTGACGTGCAGAAATTGTATGCACAATACAAACAGGATTTGAGTAGAATTCACCTCGCTCGATGGCGTGGCACAGTTTTCATGGACGGATCGGAGGACATGCGCAGTGTTTCGAAGCAGAACTGTTCGAGGATGCTTAATTAACTAGGTTAATGGACCAGCAACTGCTCAATACTGCCAACAGAAAAGCCGCTAGTCCCCTGCTGGGAAATTTCCAACCACCTGGGCCTGGGGGGAGGTTAGAGTCTGAAGCGATACGATGTAACCGGGCCTGAAGCGTCGAGCGCCGCCCTGTTTCCGCTTCACATATATTTGGTCAGGCAGTGAGGGAAAAGGATTATATTCACGCCAAACGCCCAATTCATCCGGACTTCAACCCCGTTTGTTTCTTGGTGAGGCTTATTTCTACTTGAGAATTTCCTGGTTAAACGGTAGGGCATGACCGCCAGTTGCTTGCTAGCCTGGGGCCTCACCCTCACCTGACATAATATTATTGAGGAACCCAGCAAAACACAACTACTATTAACAAAGAATGGCTATCCCCATCAACTGCTAAATAATGAGCGGGGTGCTGAAAAACCGGGAAAGAGTACGTGGGCGGATGACAGAACGACAGCTGGTTGCCAGATGTGAAAACACTCCGCAAAAATCAAATGGGTTTGCCTTCGGACAAAATGGATGAGCAGGAAATAGGGCTGCCATTTGAAGCGTCGAAGTCAAGCCTCACACGGAGGCTCATGGAGCGCCAATCCTTTGCGCCAAATGCTAATCTTGGAGGAAATGCCACAGAGGATTTACGACCTACATAGTATGCTGAACGTCTCCACAGTAGCTTTTGCCTTGCCAGCAAAATGCTCCACATCGATTGAAGCCTCACGCCGGAATAACTTTTGATAGGTTTGGCGGGCCCGTTTTGTGCACGTACGCCCTATCAATGGGGTGGATTGACTTGTTCGCGCCCTCCTCCCCTGGGGTTCAAATCGTCACTCTATACCTGCCTGGCCGCTGACAGTTTTTCCGGAATACTGCTAGGATGCCTTCTGTTGATGAGCAGAGTCGGTTTTCTCGCCTTACTCGATGAGTTGACGACTGAACTGACTTTCCATCTTATGAAAATGCTTCCATTTGCGACTTGAGGAAGGAGACTTTCTTGACTGCGGCCTTTTTCCCTATTCTCAGATCTCCCTGTCCCTCGTCCCTTGTTTCCTCCACCTTTTTTCTGTGCTCCTTTTCGCTTCTGGTCTTTGCTATTGCATCTCTGCGTATTTTACTCAGTTTACTCAGTACCGATTGAGCTGATCTCGATTTCCCAACACTACTTTGCGGTATTGATACACTTTGACCTGGTATGAAATCTTAGAACTCATCATTTGCTCCACAGAATCGCCTACCCAAGCCAGGAACACTGCGCTGGCACCCCTAACATGGCACTCAACCATCATTTGAGTTTAAATTATCCCGATGCCGATGTTTCCCAAAACCAGTATGATTTGGTTGAGCGGGGGATCCAGGAACCGGTTCTTCCATCGGATCTATCCCACGATTTACGAGGCGTCCAACCCACTGAAAGCGAGAGCTATGACTCGGAATTCCTCACCTATGCGCAACGTGACTCCAACCCCCCCATTTCGTCTGGGTTAGGGGAGGTACAGGGTACACAACTCCGACGACTAGAGGAACATTGGGAAGTCACTTTGAAACCTTCTCCAGCTGCTCCAAATTTTGGGTCTGGTGCCACTACCGGAACAGCACAATGTGCTGAGTCGCGAACAGCTGAACCTTGGGACCAATGGAGCTACGATTTTGACGCCATGCTGTCCATGTATACTTCCGCAGAGAACCTTGATACCATCAACCCGGGAGCCTCAGAGTTTACAGGTGGTTTTGTGGCCTCAGACGGCGGTATAAGAGAGTTAGAGGTTAGCTACTCACATCAAGACCAATCTGCAAGGTTTCTAACGGAGCCCGGTTATCTACCGGACAAGTCGAATTTGGTGCCGTCGCACCAATATAGTAGGATTTCCTCTACCTGTCGTGATGTCTGCGATTTACTAGAGCATTGTGGAGCCACGAACGACGCTCTCGTGAGATACGATTCTCATGTTGCTTCTGGTTTGGTTGAGCAACAGGACACTCAGATACCCAACAATGGGCAGCAAGGTTTGGATGTGTTGCCTGTTTCGTGTGAACCGATGGACGGAAGGACAAACCTGCAAACTGCCAATCCGAATGAGCGCACGGGTGATATACAGGGTGACTCGAAGCAGAAAAGTTGCTGGCAATGTCGGTTCAAACATGAAAAGGTATTTGATCCATGGTACTCGAAGCATCTGCCCCTTAAGACTAATTTCTGCCGTAGTGTGCCGGCGGGACCCCTTGTCGTAATTGCGAAGACATAAAGGGACGCAAAGGACCTTATCGCTATATAGTCCCATGTTTTAGAAATGGGCTGGAAGAATTTAGTGGCGCACTTTTTCCAGGTATGTCAAACCCCCCTCGAACTGAATGCGATAAGAGCACCGGTTTAATATTGATTAGACACCCTGAGTGGTCAGATATTGCCCCATAGTTGGCATCCTGAGCATATAACTCACTTTCAAAATAATCCATTCCCTGGAAGATTTACTCTCCTGATTAGTGTTGGGTTTGGCGAGCCTATTCAGACCCGTGGATGGAGGATTGACGCACAGCGAGAAGTGCTCGTAAGGACACGAACAATAAAAACCGACAATGGAAGCTCAACCGTCGCTTCTGAAGAAGTCCTCCCGATTCGTCCAGGGGGTAAGTTGAACGATTTCTATAACAACATCAGATCTTGGGTGCATAATATGGTCCAAAGGCCAGATTTAGGTTCCTGGATTTTTGCAACTCAGAAGAACAAGATTCACAGTCGTGCGAGCTGTCAGGTATTGCTCGCGATTTGCCGTTACTTTGTTGAGTGCGGAGCCGACGACTTCGCTCCACGGGCCTCGCTAGGGCTCTCTGCGGAGGATCGAGAATCTAGAGTCGATCCTAACGCTACTCTGCGCCACGCTTTGAAAGCGGCTATCCTTGCGACTGTACTTTCTACATGCTTAAAGATTGCCCCCGAGAGCTTCGACAGTCTCCAGGAGATCTTTCAAATGCATCCTGATGAACTATCTCGAATGCGGACAATACCACACTTAGTGAACAAAGCGTTTAAGCTTGCGGTTTATAAAATCGAGGAGTTCCACATATATCATGCACTTCTTGGGCTTGATAAGCTGCTGGGCCAAAAAGGCATACCAGAAGGTCATGTAGGCTGCATCGTTACTCTTCTCGCCACCGCAATGAGTTCTACGCAACTTTCATTAGTGGACCTTTGTCGCACGACACGGGGCACTGATGGGGCCGTGGTGTTTGCGCAAGTAAAGCATGAAATCTCCGAACTGGAATCTCTATTTTCTAAACTAAGGTGCCTTTTCCACCGGCGATGCAAAATCGAACGCATCAGGGAAGAACAACGATATAGAGGTCTAGACGTAAAAACTCAAAAATTAGTGGATAGCCTCTCGAAGGAAATTCGTGCATTAAAGGGTGAGTTCATATGAACAATCTTGGCTTTGTTTTTTTCCTCTCCTTCCACCTCTCCATTCTAGCTAGAACTAATGGCACCTCCTTAGAGAATACAAGTAATATGGACGACCTGGAGTTTGAAAGTATGGAGCATATCCAGGACCTTGCACTTGGAAATAGTGTACCGGGGGATATTGCTCAATTCAACAGTGATAGGTTATTTTATGGCCTATGGGGTCCTTTGTTGCCCGAAAACTCCCGCAAACGCAAGAGTCGGAATTAAGGGAACTTGGGAATTCACAACCCAACTGATTCCAAAAGAAAATTACTGTAACCTCCGATTCTAGGTGCATTCAGCCTGAACGCCTGGCACATCCCGTTTCCCTTTCCCTACGGCGATGTATTTGCAGTTTCCAACTGGATGAGTACTCTGTAGACAGTATTAGGAAGAGGGATTCCTGTCCTATCTTGCCGTTCTCCAAATGTTGTTTTTAAAGGTGGCTTGGATCGTTGCTGTCCGCCTTTCGTAAGTCGTGATGTAATGAGTGCTTTCTCGCCCCCTGTTTGTTTTGGACATCTTGACTTTACACAGATTGTCTGAATAATTTACCCGTCAGATTTCTTGCTTTATAGATAGCCTCATAATGTATAATTGAGCATTTTTGTTATTGGATAGATAGTTATGTTTGAGGGGGAGAAGAGCCGTCTGCTGTTCAAAGCGTCTAGCGTATAGCGTCCTGCACTTCAAAGGAATTACATAGTATTCATCATAAACAAATATAGACAGAATACTATATTCTTGAGGAAAGGGTAGATATTCTGAAACACCACATCTAATCGAAATAATAAGACAGCACGCTGCCTGACGTACGCATAGTACATGTCATATGTAAAAAGAAATGTCCATCATATTAGATAGTCCTCGCCGCCCCATGAGTACTGGAGCGGAAGGGTGGAGTAGACGACAGTCTCTGCTAAAAAACTGTTATAGGCTTGATCTTCCACGTGATTTATTAAAAAACGAAGTATGCATGCGATGGCCATTGAGAGGCAACATGATGCTGGCAATGCTGTGGTTTTTGAGTGTGATGGGTGGGGATATTTTGTTTGTTTACTTTTTTTACTTTTTTTTCTTTTTTTTTCTTTTTTTCATCCCTCAACATTTCCTGGCGAGCTGCTCCATTTCTTAGGATGGCATTTAATCAACCCCGTGTCATTTTCCCCCGGGAGTTAGCGCCGTAATCGTATTGAGAATTGCTGTGGAAGGGGAATGAATAAGGAACGAAAATGAACAAAAATTGAGCAACCAGCTGCGGGAGGAGAATGGAATGGAATGGAATGAGATGGGTATTTGAAAATGCATAAAATAGTCAGGCAATATCATTAAACCTGAGAATCGTCATCAGAATCATTACTGGCCTCCATGAGGCAGGGAATACAATACTCAGAAAGTCAAGGATAAAGAAAATAAAAATAAAAAATTGTTGAACAGAAGCAGAACCGAAGAGGAAGAGGTTTTAAACACTTTGCCTAGCTTGATTCGCCGGCCCGAAAGTATTTCCGGATATCACGTGAATTCCAAATTCAACCTAGCGAAACTCGCCCATTTTGACGACAAGCTGGTCTTTTTTCTTTTTTTGCTTCCTCATCACACTTTTATAACAATACCTCTGAACGCATAATCAACCTCCAGTTTCTGGTTTTCTTCTTTCAGAGAACCCTCGATAGGATGGCTAGGTCATATTGGCGTACTCGAGTGAACCACGGGCATTTTTTGGCTTCGCGACCGTTATGCTCACTTTGTGTGTTCATAGCATATGGTCGACTTGGAGTCACCTGCTGCCCTGACATATCTACCTGTTTAACAACGGAGACTTTACAGATATGACTTGATAACTGCAAATTGCCGATAATTACCGTATCGATTGTATGAATATTGGCCGAAAGTACCTAGGTAGCCTCTAGCGTTAGTTTTTTTGTCGCGCTGTTTTAACCGTTGTGCGAAGAACGTTGTGAGATGTTCTATGAGATCAAAACCTGATGAAAAACAGGCTGCGGCTCAATGCCCATGTTGTCAGTGGACTCCTTAGCCGTAATTTCATCATTCCGTCACCTGGAATAAAGAAAAAATATATTATTGTGAGATTGACGCTGAATTGTCTCCCCCTCTATTATATATCTATATTTAAAAGCACATAATGATGCATGAGAGCCAAGACACGAAAACAAGAGAATATATGACGGGGTATCTTATGGAGAAAAAAAAGGAAAGAAAGGTAAAATAGCTGCCGATGCAGATGCCCAAGAGATCTCGTACTCCCAACGAAAATCAAAGCGAAAACGAAGGTGAAGCGGAAACCTCAATCTGGATGTGAGGAGATATAACCAAAGCCTGGGAAAGATAAAAGTAAGGCGAACAGGTTTGATTGGCTACTGTCTGATAGGTTCAACGCCCTGCGGTACAAGGGCCTCATCTGGATAAAATATCAGAGGATGAGCTTTGCGAATTCTTATAATAATATATATATTGGAAACGTACTCATCAGTCATATTCATTTCTGCAAACTCTAGCCATTTCCCAGATATGGACCGTTTCCAGAATCGAACCGCGCCGTCATCACCGGACGAGAGGAGGCAATCTCCTGTTGGATCAGTTAGAAGTTGGAAGAACACTTCACATGGTCAAAGTACGACCATGACTCTAGTAGGGCTTTTTACAGACCACAGGAACGGGTGATACCACTCACCTGCCTGGGAAAATTCCACCTGCCACACGTCCAAATGCTTGCTATTAATGGATGCGACTTCTTTGTATGTGTGGGTAAAAAGTGCGTCTCCACCTCCTTGTCGATTCATCAGCGGAGCAGGTGAGCGGTTGGCAAGAGCCGTACCAATACCTGACGGAGTAGATGCACGACTAGTAGATGAATGAGACGAAACAACTGCCTGCCGGCTATTACCGTTCGCTGGGTTATTTGTAGAATTGGTCACGGCCGTGTAGACTTCAAATACTTTCACCACGCCGTCTTTCGACCCGCTAGCAATCAAGTCGCAACCGCGCACGGAACCGTTAGCCCATGATATATCGCGCACCAAGCCGCCATGCCCTCCAAGCTCTATGGCATGATAAAATCGCCGGTTCGCATCTGTCCGATAGATTTTCACGGTATCCATGGCCGCGACGACGAGGGACAGGCACTTGCTATCCCAGCCGGGCAAAATAATTTGCGTGATATCCATGGGGTCATGGTAGAATTGTACTTTGAAGCTGGTTTCCTCACCGCGGGACGGTTCTGTGCAGACCCTGAACTGATCGACCTGTTGCCATTCTGCCAAACTATCAGGGCTGACAGGCTCGAGAACGGTGAGAAGTCCATCGCGTGTGATCAGGGCGAGGTAAGAATCGAGGGCAATATTACGGAAGTCGAGCGAGACATAAGGAGCGCGAACGGGGGACGTAAGGCGAAAGATATTCCGAAAACGGCGTCCGGAATTTGGAGGCTGGGTAACGTCCTCCTGCCAGATCTTGAACCTCATATCCTCCCCTACACTCCCGATATGCTGGCCCGTAAAAGGCCCATTCCATGCTGCCTGTAAACACGGAAAACAAAGAAAAAATGCGCGGAAAGTTAGCCGAAGAAGTTTTTGCTTGAGTGCATATATATGTATACACATTAAATTGCGATGCATGTTAACATTCCCCCGTGAAGGAAGGAAATAATAAAATTTTCTTGCTTTCCTTTCCTTTTCCCTTTTCTTTCAGACGAGAAATCCAAAACTTACGTCGCGAATCTCCGCATCATGGGCGCGCCATGTATCTATAAGCTCCCAGCCTTCATCCTTTTGATCCCAGATCTTGATCCGATGATCGGAAGACGCGGTTAGGATGCGGTTGCCGTAGAAGTTGAACTTCGTGACTGTTACCAGATCGCGGTGGCCAGCATCAAAGTCAGTAAAAGCAGTCATATCGCAGATATTCACAGTCGCAGTGGGCAATTGTCCCTCTTGTCCCTCTTGTCCCTCCGGGTTACTGCGTCCTATATCTTCAGCCGACCAGCGGCTGCATCCGCCCATCTATATAAATGACGTTTGGATATCACGTGAATGGAAAGCTTACGATAACCTTGTTGTGGAAATATTCCACTAGTAAGGCGGTGACAGGCGGCATAATATGTCCAAGCATCTCTACCGAATCCACACACGAAGTGGCCACCGTGATGACAGGTGGCAGAAGGTTATGGTTTGTTTACTTGTTACAACTCAATTATGCGTTTGGGATTCCCCGCGGTCCGGCGCGGTTTGGATTTATTCATGATTTCGTGGAGCGTGTTAGCTGTTTCTTTTTAAGATGAAGGGTACCCTCACCCGCAATGAGACCTGGAGCTTACTGGCACTGGTTGTCGCCTGTCTGGGGGTCATAACCAATACATTCCAGGGTGACGGTGAACCCTTGATCGCGTCTCTTGCTCTCAGCGGCATAGCTTTCGCAGCCACTTTTAGTCTAATACGATGGCTGGGGGAAGTTTTTGTCAAAGCAGGATTGAAAGGGAGGGACATGGCGAAGTTGCGACACAGTGAGATGTATGGACTGCATCAGAAGGAGGCGGAGTCCCCAGTGTTAAACTAGCTAATATCACTGACAATTACTTATTTGACAGACCGGAAGCGATGGGAGCTGTTTGCGCGGTTGTTTATATACTACTACTGATAGTTTTCATACCATTCCCATTTTACAAAGATATTGTAGCTGCGACTTCAGGGGGTGGGAATCGAGATGTAGTGTTAGAGGCGCAACATGTCGAAACGGGACGTTTTCTTCATCGATTCCCTCATAGTAAGGTAGGAGAACAATCTGGATGTCCCCTAAAGTGGCGCTGTGATCTTTGCTAATGTTTATATGAGTGTGTAGCTTGCGTCCTACCTCTCTGGCCTTTTATCGCTCCAGGCAATCCTGATTCTCGGTATCGGGGACGACATGCTTGATATCCGATGGAGACACAAAGTGCTTATCCCTGCGCTCGCTTCAATTCCAATGCTTATAGTATACTTCGTTGATTTTGGAGTCACGCTCGTGGTTGTTCCGGTTCCATTGCGGCCATATCTCGGCCCATTCATAGACCTGGGTTGGTTATATTATGTGTATATGGCCGCTGTTGCCATATTCTGCCCTAACAGCATCAACATGCTTGCTGGGATCAACGGGATTGAGGTATCTCAGTCTCTAGTCATTGCGATCTTGCTACTTATAAATGACGCATTGTACCTTACACCCTTCACGCCTTATCCTCATCCAGCCATGGACTCCCACCTTTTCTCGATATATCTTCTATTGCCATTTATCGCGGTCTCCTTTGCGCTCTGGCTGCATAATTGGTATCCGGCCAAAGTCTTCGTAGGCGATTCCTACTGCTATTTTGCCGGAATGGTATTCGCGGTTGTGGCCATTCTTGGCCATTTCAGCAAGACGCTTTTGCTGCTGTTCGTCCCGCAAATATTTAATTTCCTCTACTCTACTCCTCAATTGTTCCATCTTATTCCTTGCCCGAGACACCGACTGCCACGTTTCAACGCGCGCACGGGATTACTTGAGCCTTCAGTAACGGAATGGCCGCGTCCCCCCATGTTTGTCGTTTCAACCGCTCTCGAGCTACTCCACCAGCTCCGACTCGTGCGAATACGGAAGAACGAGGCCAGAGAAATCATCGAGTCTACCAATCTGACGATTTTAAATCTGTGGCTGGTATGGTTCGGCCCGTTGAGAGAAGACAAGCTTGCCACACATATTGTAATGGTCCAGGTTGTCTGCGGAGTTGCCGGCTTGCTGGTCAGGCACAAGCTTGCGCTATGGGTATTTTCGGAAGACAATCGGTGATTTGTATTAACTGGAAGGGATTGCATGTACATATATGATAGAGTAGTTTTAGACAGTCGAATAATTATTGTTATATCCTGGTAGTTCGTCTTATTTATTGACTCCTCCTGTTGGTGTAGCCGTCATCGCTGCGGCTCCGCGTTCCGATAAGGGACCGAAGGTCTTGGCATTTCTCCGTCCCCGGGCCGATAACCGCTGCAAACCGAGTCATGCAGCGCGGCCAATCACGCTGCTTCCTGATCTGCTTACCGCCGACATCGGCGCCGACCCCTCCCTCTGGCGCAAAGCTCTCTGGAGCTACTTGAAGGCGGCTTCATCCTTTATATACTCCGTACACAGCTTTCTGTTCTGATATTCCTCCTTCATCTCTCATCTGTTCAAACCGAGATCTTTTTGTGCTTTGCCTCTAATCAATATCTATCCTCCCGATCACTACAAACGCAAAGACAACGAACAATTGAGCTACCTAGCTTGCCCGCCTCTTTAACCAGCAGGAGGACGGAATCATGCCTGCCGCAGAGAAGAAACCTAAGACTCTCTATGACAAGGTCTTCCAGGACCATGTTGTGAATGAGCAGGAGGATGGAACTATCTTGCTCTATATTGGTATGCCTGGCTCCCGTTTTGCATGAAGAGCTTTGCCACGGACTGCGCAAGTGTTAACCAGTTCAATAGATAGACATCTCGTCCACGAAGTCACGTCACCTGTAAGTTACTCCCTAGTAATAAGTTAATTATACCCAATCAGCGTACACATATCTAACTATGTCGTTGAATAGCAAGCGTTTGAGGGGCTTAAGAATGCTGGGCGGAAGGTACGGAGACCAGATTGTACTTTGGCCACAGTAGACCATGTACGTTACCATTTTCCCAAGGCTCGTAAATTTATTTTACGCTTGTCTAACTCTCTCTCTACAGAATATCCCCACCACATCTCGCAAGACGTTTAAAAATGTCGAGAATTTCGTGCAAGAGATGGACTCGAGGCTGCAATGTATGACCCTGGAGGAGAATGTGAAGGATTTCGGGCTCACATACTTTGGCTTGGGGGACAAGAGGCAGGGAATCGTGCACGTCATCGGTCCGGAACAGGGGTTCACACTTCCAGGCACAACCGTAGTCTGCGGTGACTCCCACACATCGACGCATGGCGCTTTTGGCGCCTTGGCATTTGGGATTGGCACCAGCGAGGTCGAACATGTGCTGGCCACGCAGACACTCATCACCAAGCGCAGCAAGAACATGCGTGTTCAAGTTGACGGTGAGCTTCTACCAGGTGTTAGCAGCAAGGATATTATTCTCCACGTGATTGGTGTGATTGGAACTGCTGGTGGTAATGGCTCTGTCATTGAATTTTGCGGTTCCGCTATCAGAGGGCTTAGCATGGAGGCGCGTATGTCTATTTGCAACATGAGTATCGAGGCTGGCGCTAGGGCTGGCATGGTTGCACCAGACGAGACTACATTCGAATACTTGAAAGGAAGGCCCTTGGCGCCAAAATACGATAGCCCTGAGTGGAAGAAGGCTGTGAAGTATTGGTCGAGTCTGAAGTCCGACGAAGGTGCTGTATATGATAAAGAAGTTTTCATCGATACAAAGGATATCGTCCCAAGCGTTTCTTGGGGTACCTCCCCGCAGGATGTCGTACCAATCACTGGAGTTGTCCCCGGGCCAGATGACTTTACAGATGAGGATAAGAAGGCGAGCGCAAAGCGCGCTTTGGAATACATGGGACTCACTCCCGGCACGCCAATGCAAGATATCGTCGTCGACAAGGTATTCATTGGATCTTGTACCAACTCCCGCATCGAAGACCTGCGCGCTGCTGCTCACGTGGTTGAGGGTAAGAAAGTAGCTCCAAACATCAAACGGGCGATGATTGTCCCGGGATCGGGTCTGGTCAAGCAACAAGCAGAAGCTGAGGGTCTAGACAAGATCTTCACTGCTGCTGGATTTGAATGGAGAGAAGCTGGTTGTTCTATGTGCCTCGGCATGAACCCAGATATCCTCTCCCCACGCGAGCGATGTGCCAGTACATCTAACCGAAACTTCGAAGGTCGTCAGGGGGCTTACGGGCGGACACATCTCATGTCCCCGGTAATGGCTGCTGCTGCCGCTATCGTCGGCAAGCTTGCTGATGTCCGAAAAATCGAAACTGCCCATCCACTGACCCAAAAGAGGGTCGCGCCAAAGGTTGATGTCGAAGCCGTCGTTGACGAAATCGATACCGAAGATGACCTGGAACGCATCCTCGACTTCCCTGAAGACAATGAACCGCACACTAATAGCTCTACACCCCATACGTCAGCTGGTCTGCCAAAGTTCACGACGCTTAAAGGCATTGCAGCACCACTAGACCGTGCGAATGTGGACACAGATGCCATCATCCCCAAACAATTCCTCAAAACCATCAAGCGCACCGGTCTAGGAAGCGCCCTTTTCTACTCCTTGAGATTCGCTGAAGACGGTTCTGAGAAACCAGATTTCATCCTCAACCAAGAACCATACCGCAACGCCAAAGTCCTCGTAACAGGCGTGAACTTTGGCTGCGGTAGCTCCCGAGAACACGCTCCATGGGCTCTCCTCGATTTCGGCATAAAATGTATAATCGCTCCTTCATACGCAGACATATTCTTCAACAACACATTCAAGAATGGCATGTTGCCCATCATCATCACCGATAGCACTGCATACCAGAATATCTTCGCGGAAGCTCGTGCTGGGAATGAGTTGGAAATCGATCTCCCCAACCAACGTGTCAACGACGCCTCAGGAAACAAGCTGGCGGACTTCGACGTTGAGCAATTCAGGAAACATTGCCTTGTCAATGGTCTGGATGACATTGGACTCACGATGCAGATGGAGCAGAAGATTAAGCAGTTCGAGGCTGTTCGCTCGTTGGAGACGCCATGGCTGGACGGCACGGGATATCTGAAACGCGGCAATGGGAAGAAAGGCCCAGTAATGGTTTCAGCTGCCGCTGTTCCGAAAACGAATAGGGGTGAAGTAAAGGGGGAACCATTGGAGTGGTGAGGAGAATTTTGATTGTCGGGAATGGAGTTTCGTAGGTTTCTTTTTTGAAAAGGACAAGCGCATCTAATGCTGGAAAGGGAGATTAATTCTATATTTGATCAGATCTATCTGTTTTTTCCTTGCTGAGATACCATTTTTTTCTTCTGCTCTTTCTCTCAAAACACAATTATAGTTCGCTTATCCGTTGTTTAATATTTACTTTTCACTTTCGGCTCAGTCCATGCATGCTCTTTAGAAGGAAAAAGCTAAGAAAAAGGGACTTCGATTGAAGCCCTTCACCGGGCTAGGTTTTATAGCTAGTTGAATGAAAATTTCGATCCCTTTTGTGAATGCCTGTAGATGTATCCATCCCCATTCTTGTGCACACCACTGCTCTCCCTCTTTATAGCTGTTTATGCAGACAGTGCCCCAACTACTCCCCCTTAATTTCCCTTACTCCTACATAGGCTAACCTAACCCCCTGGCCTGACTTTAACAACGCTAGATTTCAAACCGGCTGAAAGGGGAGAAAAATAATTCCATTTCTTAAGGAGACTACTTTTTTCCTCTAATCTAACAGATTTACGTTTCATTTCCCTCTATCGCCTATGAAAAGGAAGAGCACTTGTAAGGAAGGACATTATAATCGTCCGCGGTCTCTATCTACTCCGGAGTCCGAACCTCCCTGGTTCGGGGATTAATAACTGTGCTCGTTCGAACATATCCATGTTGCCTGCAAAGAGAGTATCATTTGTAATGTACGTTTATTTAAGCTCTGCGCAGTAGATCATCACACATTCCCCACACCACTCCGCCGACTAGATTTAGCAACAGTATAGGTAGCATCTGCAACGATTGGGTGTGCATGTTGGCATTTCGATATTGGAAAGAATAGAAAGCCGATGGTATTAATAGGTCAAGCTGTGTCTGGATTTGGATATCCCTATGCCCTTCCTTTCTAGATTCTGTATGTCAGCTGAAGACGTGGTAGGGGTTGCTTGGGCCGGTTCAAGTCAAAATATCAGACATGGAATAATCGGCGCTTCCATAGAATTGCTCTGCATCTGTCATTAGTTATTATTACGCCCGATGCTGGTCCTGGACATGAGTTCTGATCCTTCTAGCAAGCTGATGAATTAGTCCAATTGGAGATGACTGGTTGTATGTAATATTCGCTGCCAGCCGGATAGTATTATTATTTGAAAGAAACATGCACGTTTGTTTGGGATAGCTGGTTATTCGAAGGATTTGTCGCTTAGTATCATAATAATAATAGTATGTGATCCACACAGTACAGCGTAGGTGAAGCTGGGCGGACGACAAGCCTACCAGGACGATCTGATCTGAGTGATCTCCCGAGATAGGCAGCGTGCGTACGGAGTACTGTGTCCGCAGTAAGCCTTACTACTGCGTATGCGTAAGCGGCCGTCGCAAGGATCACAATGCAGAGTGGAGCGCGTTAAAATAGTTGCCTGAACATGGATGACGCTGTTGATTTAGATGTTGACATGACTCTTGCGGTCAACCACGTAGAAATTCTAAAATTATGTTTACTATTTTGTAATTTCCATAACTTAGGTCTCCACGCCTGCGATCTCTTGGAGTGCGGAGTACAGTACCATGTCTATTCTCTGCTCGTCATCCACCTGTCTCTTCGGGAGCCCTGTGAGATGATCTGTAGATTCAAAAGCCAAAGATGGAAACAAGGGCATCAGGCAAGTAAACGCACTTAAAATCACCTAGGTAGGTACAACAGGTAACATGTGCCATGTGGCGAAGCTGTTAGATATTCATAGTTTGTTTTTTTTTTTTTTTTTTTCCCTTTTTTTTCTTCACCGTTGTTCAGTTTTTCAGGTGTCATCATTTGTCTCAGTAAATATTTTAAACGAACTATCATCCGATACGGAGTGAGGAACAACCAGAGCGAAGTGGAACGCCCCCCACATATCCATGACTTCTCTGTGGTCTTGTTTCGTAGCTTCGACAGGATCTTACCAAACCCTGTTCCCCGTGCTTAGTTTGTTATTAATAATAATAATGGGCTTTTGGCTCCTCCTTCAGATTTCGGGACACTCTCAGCCCACACGGGCCACAATCTGGCTACGGAAGCCAATGACGATGGCATGCTTGCTGGCCGTTGCTTGAAGCAACGATCGATGGTCGCATCGGTAGGGCGCGATCCAGAAATCGAGGCTCTGTTTAATAATGGCCACGGTGCCGGCGCTAATCTGGGCTGAATCCTGATGGTTGGGATCGGGCGCTCTTGAGCAAATTTTCCGACCAGATGGCCTCTCAAGCATCTCTCGGCAGTCGGACTTTGGTCTCATAGGGGTTGGTAATAATTACGAGGCAGATTTGTCAAGATTAACTATTCATTTTACTCTTCGTGGACTCTTTCGGGGGCCCGTCATATTATTTATTCTCATTATTATTTATTATTCATCCACGCCAACTCAAGATGGATGATACGATGGCATGAAGTCTCCAGTTTTCTGGTCCGTTCCGGTTTGATCTAGACCTGGTTTGAGTTGGGGTGTGTGTCAGTTCTTGCATTTCTGATTGACCTTGAATGCCCCTTGGCCTTTCGACCGACAACTAGTTCTTGAAGGGCTTGGAGCTGGGTTACGCCGAGCCCCACTGCTCAGCTCAAAGACTCCTCTGCAGCATAATTGGCGAAGTCGTTATCAGAGTGCGCCTATTCGATATCCAAGCTCCACTTTTCACTTTTCTCGGAATATGTCTCAACAAACCAGAAGCGAAAGGTGGCGATCCAAAAACAACGATGGAAAGAAGAAGAAAAGAGAAAGGAAAGGAACGTGCAAAAGAGGATGACATCCCATCCAGTTGTCTCTTGCAATGAGTTGCATGTTTCGCCTGGATAGAAAGTGTCTTCATCTTCAAAGCTTGGCCTTCTGACATTGTCCTCTTGGATACCCATTGATGAATGTTGCCAGGACAAAAATGCCAGAAGAGTTTTCGGTCGAAATTCCTTCGTTCAAACATGCACTTTGTTCTAGCGAGGATGAATACACCCACATATCTTGAAGACCACGACAGTTGCTGTGCCTTGTCATACTCGTGTTGAATAAGAGGATAAGTAACGGCTGTGTTTCAAGGAGAACCATGCCAGGGATGGGTGCGATCCAGGGATCAAATCATAGTAATACCAAATATCCATTTGAAGTTCTCTTCCGTCAAATACAGCTATCCAGCTTTACGTCCACCGGCCCCACCAGCCCCCACCAGCCCTCACCAGCCCTCAAAAAGCAAATCAAAAAGAAAAGAAAAGAAAAAGAAAAGAAAAGAAAAAGAAAAGAAAAGAAAAAGAAAAAGAAAAATCATCTTTATCACCGTTTATCCCATATTATTAACAGGCCCTGAACCCCGAAGGATGTGCTCCCCCTCAGTTCCGAAACTGGCGACAGCATAGCAGCCTAGGTTCCCAGCAGTTGCGTTGTCTGAGTTGCTAAGCTTAAAAATATGAAACATTACTCACCAAGAACAACCTTTCCAATACGCTTACACGTGGCTGTGGGTATGGATCGTATCGAGAACTTCGGCAGCCAATGACAGATGAATGGCTGCTTCGGTGGATTCGAGAATAATATTTTTAGGATTTGTTCAAGCGATCCCGCTCAAATAATGGAAAGCATAAAAAAAAAAAAGAAAATACATCAAAGCTGACTCGCCAAGGCTTGTCAGCACCCATCTCCGAGGCGCAAAAGGCACCACATCGGGAGTCTCCAGCAAACCGAAGAATTCATCAGCGGGATCTGTATTTATTTCTTTTCGCGTTATTCTCTTTTGTCGGATGCAACTGGAAAATGGACAATAATAAGAATAATCATGGCTCGTCGACTGCGGCTCAAGCGCCAAGGCTGGGCGAGATGCAGCTAGTCCCAAGTCGGACACCCGGCTGGCGCTGCCACACCCAAGCACAACTTAAATTTGACTCCACCTCCTCGAGTCGACAACATCGACGACGTGGACACACACGATATGATACGGCCAGGATTCGAGGATTCCGGTGGCTGTTAAATTAAATATCCCCATCATCATTATTATTGCCAGTATTATTATTCGTTTGAATCCAACGAGCCGCAAGGACGAAGAGAGCTGATAGCAACTTCGGGACTTGCCTGCTTTCCGGCTCTGGTTGGTGCCTGACTTGGACAATCAGTAACTCGGCTCCAATACCAACCGTTCCTGAGCCACAGAATACCAAACAAGGGAACACTCCCCCCACCGGTGCCTGAATTCGTGCTGGCGTTTTCGATACACTCTTGCATGGTCGACGTCAAGACGTGATGTCGCATATCGGTGATATCTCATGGAACAGCCTGCGGATGCTTCACACAAGTTGCGGGCGAAAATGATGGAATAAGGAGAGCGATCCAAAAAAAAAAAAAAAAAAAAAAAAAAAAAGGCGAAACTTGATCTTTGAAGTTCATTATTCTTCCTGGCTGGGAAACTCCGCTCTTGGGCTTGCCTTGACCTCGTTTCACCATCGCCAGCAGAGACTATGTTTGTATCCCAACACCAGTCATGTTGTTTTCTACTAAACCTAGAAAGCTCCGGTGTAAGCCCAAGCCAAAATAGCAAGTGTTCGACTTGGGAAGCAAAATCAAAAATCCTTGAAGAAGATGAGAAGGTAAAGAATTGGGAGAATGGATGAGGACCTAGTTTTATATTTCCTTGGATTTGCTACTTCATGTCGAAAGAGCATTCTTCCTTCCGGTGACCGAGGGAGGTCGTGTCTGAAATTTTCCCGTCACGCTCAGGACGAATGGCCCTAAGAGACTATTTCAGGCAGCGTATGATCCTCTCATGCATTACTAGCGCCTGTATCTTTCCCTGTGATCTGAGACTTTTGACTACGCTGCGTAGTCGTCCGACACCGAAAATAGCAATGTATCTGCCAAGCTAGAATCTCGCTTCATACATTTTCAGCTGGCTAGATGCAAAGCGTCTGCCAGTGCCACAATAATGCGATGAGTAATGGAGGCTGAATGAAAATTCATCGATACCGGGGTACCCGGGTGGGACCTTTTTTTCTCTTTTTGAAGCCGGAAGAAGTCATATTCGCCCCAGCCCCCACCCAGAACTTACTACTTGGTAGATTCTACCCGGGCCGACCTTGTCTCTTTATTTGACATTCTTGTTCTTTGCTTCTCTCATGTCCTGATATTTTCTAATGAACAGTTTCTTTAATACTTTGGTTGCATTACCATTTACGGTCGTTTCTTATTCTTTTTTAAATCAGTCTATCGTTCTAAATCCTCAAGCCTCAGCTTTATATCAGTGCTGGAAGCGAGGAGCTTGATGCAATATATTGGTTTATTGGTCAGGTAATACTTCCACTTTCCTACCACCATTCCACTCGTTTCACACCTTGGGTATCGCCGCAGCCTATGTTCGAAGTACATAGCGGCATAATTTCTAGTCATTATTGATGATGCGGCGGTGGTTGGTGGGAGTGTCGCTGGCGCTTCTCGCTACAGGAGCGACGAGTTGGCCATACGACCCGGAGTTTGAGGGATATAACCTCAACGAAAATAAGACAGCTACAAATCCCGCAGACTATTACGGAGAATGGGAGAATCATGAGTACTTCCCGTCGCCGGAGAATTGGCGCTTTCCATTCTACAGCTTGTTCCTCGATCGATTTGTGAATGGAGACCCGAGGAATGACAACATTAACGGCACGTTCTTCGAACATGATCTGAACTCGAATCAGATGCGTCACGGGGGCGACATAAGTGGTCTGGTGGATACGTTAGATTATCTCCAGGGTATGGGAATAAAGGTGTGTTTGGGTCTCAGCCTTTCTTGCTCAATCTGGAAAATTTGCTAACGCGTGCTCATGAAGGGTATCTATCTCGCTGGAACTATTTTGATGAACGCGCCTTCGGGCGCGGATGGTTACTCGGTGCTTGACACTACCCTTCTCGATCGACATTACGGTAATATCCAAGAATTCAGATATGCTATTACAGAAATACATAAGCGGGGCATGTATGTCCTTATGGATAACACTTTGGCAACGTAAGTAGCTATCGGCATTACTGTCTCTTACCGCAAATAAACAGGGTATACTGATCAATCGCAATAGAATGGGCGACCTTATCGGCTTCAAAGGATATTTGAATACAACAACACCGTTTGATGTCAACGAACATGAGGCAGTATGGAAGACAAATCGTCGTTATGTGGATTTCGATATCGGCAACAACTACAATGAGACGTGCGATTATCCAAGGTTTTATTGGGAAAACGGTTACCCTGTTGGCAATGATGTCACAGACCAACTGAAGGGCTGCTATGATAGTGATTTTGATCAATATGGTGATATCGAAGCTTTTGGAGTCTACCCAGATTGGCAGCGCCAGCTTGCAAAATTTGCTTCCGTGCAAGACCGTCTACGTGAATGGGTTCCTTCTGTCAGGCAGCGACTCATGAGGCACTCGTGCCTGATTATTCGACAACTTGATATTGATGGCTTCCGATATGATAAGGCCTTACAGGCGACAGTCGATGCGTTCGCGGATATAAGTGAGCACTATCGTGAATGCGCCAAAAGTGTTGGGAAACATAACTTCTTTCTGCCTGGTGAAATCACGGGTGGAAATACTCTTGGATCTATTTATATTGGTCGAGGACGTCAACCGAACATGTTACCCGAGACGTTGGAGGACGCCGTGAAGCTGACGAACACTTCGAGCGAAAAATATTTCATCCGCGAACCAGGCAAATCTGCTCTGGATGCTGGTGCATTCCACTACTCGATCTATCGTTCTTTGACCCGGTTCCTTGGTATGGACGGTAACCTTGCTGCCGGATATGATACCCCCGTTAACTGGGTGGACACTTGGTACGAGTTCCTCCTCACAAATGACTTCGTCAATGCCAATGGGAAGTTTGATCCACGCCATATGTTCGGAGCAACGAATCAGGATGTTTTTCGCTGGCCGACCATTAGGGAAGGGACAGAGAGAATGCTATTAGCCTTCTATATTACCACGCTTCACCTACCTGGTATCCCCTTGCTACTTTGGGGCGAAGAACAAGCATTCTACGTCTTGGACAATACTGCTCGGAATTATATCTTCGGGCGGCAGGCCATGTCACCAGCAACAGCTTGGCAAACCCACGGCTGTTACAGCCTTGGCTCTGAGCAGTACTATCAATGGCCCATTGAGTCTGGTAAATATGCCTGCCATGACGAGACTGTGAGCTACGACCATAGAGATCCATCACACCCAGTACGGAATGTTTTGAAAACCATGTATCAAATGAGGGAGCACTACCCGACGCTAAATGATGGGTGGTTCGTTCAGCACCTTTCAAATCAAACGTGGCAGGTTTTCCTCCCCGGTTCCAATAATACACCAACGGAAACTGGAATGTGGTCCATCCACCGTAGTCGTTTTGAGGCCGTCCAAGACTTCGGCAGGGAAGGGAATCTCCCAGTTTGGCTTGTGTATCAAAACTACAACAAAACCCACAAGTATGAGTTCGACTGCTCGGATAATGATACGGCACTCATATCTAGCTTTGATAGTGGTACCACTGTCAAAAATTTGTTCTATCCCTTCGATGAACTTACATTGAAAGAAGGTCCCAAGAAGCTAGGGTTTGATCAATCTGCCGAGTTTAATGGGTGTCTTGATAGCCTCGAGTTGAAACCATGGGATTTCAGAGCCTACGTTCCCAAGGACAGGTTCATTCGACCACGACCTATGGTCACAAAATTCGTTCCAGGACACGATGCTCGCCTGCAGTCGACAGTTTCTCCCGATCAAGATGAAACAGTTCCCATTGAACTATATTATTCCGAAGCGATGAGCTGCGATGGCGTAACTAGGAGCATTACGTTCAATTCAACTACAGACAATGGTAAAAAGCCATCTATTGACGCAAGTAGTGTCAAGTGTACAACGGTGACCCCCGAACCTCCGAAATATATCGGTGAAGTTCCACATTCATGGAAATGGTCTGCCAATCTCGTTGGTGTCTACAATGGGGTACACAGGGTAACAATCTCGAATGCCCCCAGCAATGATGGCCTTACCAATACGACTTCGGTAGATCATTTCCTTTTCCGTATTGGGCAACCAGACAACCCTATGGTTTTCACCCGGGCTGCAAATTATTCATCGAATTTGCTACATAAGGACAACAAAGGTAACCTATATGTAACTCATCACGCTGCTGGAGCAGACCTTTATCGGTACTCCTTGACTTGGGGTTCATCATTTTCAGATTGGTTACCTTACGAGGGCGGTAATACTACTCTCGAGCGCCAGCATTGGTCTGGCACCAAACTGCAAAGATGGGAAGGCGAGCATGTTTCAATTGAATACTGGAATCGTATGACTGGGAGTAGCTCTCATGTCCAACATGGCGACCTTGATTGGCCTAGCAGCAAACCACGAAGATTTCCGCATCTCTTTTGGAACGGTCCTTATAACCAATATGGCTATGACGCTGGTCTCAAAAACCACATGGTGCAGGATGATGACGGAATATGGAAGTTCATATTTATGACAGAATGGCCTGCATTAGCTCAAGTCAATGTTTGGGGAATTAACCCGGATGGTAAGCCAGATCAAACATTTGTATTTGGTGACATAGATGGCGATTCTGTATTGGATCGCTTACCGCCATCTTCGCTTGCGAAAACTATCATAAACATTACGCAACCCCCTCCTGCGCCTCATCTTGCCTGGCTGTTTTCCTTGAACGACGGTACCCTTCGTTTCCAATTGCACCCTGTCGGTAACCATTACCACCAATTGATTCTATACATCCTCCTCTGGGTTATACCTATTTTGACCTCTGCTATTGGTATCTATGTGTTCATGAAATCCTTTTACCGGGTCAAATTTAATCAGGTCGGAATTAGCGATAAGGGGGGATTTGTTCCTCTCGCTATCAGACGGAAATTTCGGAGGCAAGCTCTCGAAGAATCTCACACGATGAAACCGCTAATGAAACTCGCAAACAAGTCGAAATTTGTACAGTCGACTTCTGCGCTTGTCGATCATTCGGGCAAAAGACGTACCACTCTAATTGCCACCCTAGAGTATTACATTCCAGATTGGAAAATCAAAATCAAGATTGGAGGTCTGGGTGTGATGGCTCAGCTAATGGGAGAGAATCTTGGACATCAGGACCTGATCTGGGTCATCCCCTGCGTTGGCGGAGTTGATTACCCAGTTGACCAAGTTGCCGAGCCAATGACAGTGACTATCCTTGGGAATGCGTACGAAGTCAAGGTTCAATACCATATTCTTAACAATATCACCTACGTTCTTCTCGACGCACCTGTTTTTCGGCAGCAGTCCACCGCTGAGCCATATCCAGCCCGCATGGATGATCTCGACAGTGCTATTTACTACTCTGCCTGGAACCAGTGTATTGCTTTGGCGATTAGAAGATTCCCAGTTGATTTGTACCATATTAACGATTATCACGGTTCAGCTGCGCCATTGTATCTCCTACCTCAAACGATTCCGGCTTGTCTTTCCTTGCACAACGCTGAATTCCAGGGCCTATGGCCTATGCGTACACAGACAGAAAAGGAAGAAGTATGTGCTGTTTTCAACCTTCCACTAGATGTTGCATCCCGCTATGTCCAGTTTGGCGAAGTGTTCAATTTACTTCACGCTGGCGCAAGCTATCTACGTGTTCACCAGCAGGGCTTTGGGGCAGTGGGCGTCTCGAGGAAATACGGAAAACGCTCGTATGCACGATATCCGATCTTCTGGGGACTGAAGAAAGTCGGCAACCTACCCAATCCCGATCCATCAGACACTGGCGAATGGAACAAACAGCTGCCCAAAGACTCTGATATTACTGTCGACCCAGAATTTGAAGCTAAACGAGCAGAGCTTAAAAGGCAAGCTCAGGAATGGGCAGGTCTGGACCAAAATCCGGATGCAGATTTGCTAGTATTTGTCGGGCGTTGGTCGATGCAGAAAGGGGTTGACCTCATCGCTGATGTTTTCCCTGCTGTCCTGGAAGCACGCGAGAATGTTCAGTTAATATGTATCGGGCCAGTGATCGACCTTTATGGAAAATTTGCTGCTTTGAAGCTCGAGAAGATGATGAAGCTTTATCCTGGCCGTGTTTTCTCTAGACCTGAATTTACAGCTCTCCCACCGTATATCTTTAGCGGAGCTGAGTTTGCATTGATTCCATCTAGAGATGAGCCTTTCGGATTGGTAGCTGTCGAGTTTGGTCGGAAAGGCGCTCTCGGCATCGGTGCAAGGGTTGGTGGTCTTGGGCAAATGCCAGGTTGGTGGTATACCGTTGAATCTACCACCACTAGCCATCTCCTTAATCAGTTCAAATTGGCGATCGACAGTGCACTGAATTCGAAACCTGAGGTGAGAGCCATGATGCGTGCGAGGTCCGCAACACAGAGGTTTCCTGTTGCCCAGTGGGTGGAAGACCTCGAAATCCTCCAAAGTACAGCAATTAGGATCCATAACAAAGAATCTGCCAAGTCAACTGGACAACCTCATACTCCTTCTGGATACAATACACCTGGCATCCCGGGCTCCCCACTTGGCCCTGGAAGCATGAGCCCCGCTACGCCAGGGTCGCGGAATCATAGTTATGCAGCGGGCCACAGATTGAGCGCTTTTGGGCCACAAGCAAGAAATACCGTCATTTACCACCAGGACTCCAGCCCTGGTCCCGATACTGATAATGAAATTCCAGCTGGTCTCAGCAGGAATCTCTCACTTGGTGTGCGGTCTGGTCCTGGCCATATGGGAGGTGAATCTCACGTGCCACGGAAATTACGAAAAAATAATGCCCCAGTGGGCGTACCGGAGAACGAACCTGAAAACGAACCGGAGCCCGTTGGTGTGGCTGTGACCGCCGATATCGACGAGGAGAGCGATGATGACACTGCAGCACACTATTTTGGTGATGATGATGAATACACGCTGACGCGGGAACAAGCAGAGGCAGGTCGAGGAAACCAATTGGGTTTGTTAAGTCGGAACTTTCATAATGCCGATTTCAATGAACAGAGGACCCCAGGGACATCAAGACCGCCCTCGCCCTCCTCTGCAGATGGCTTCCTGCCGCCAAGTCGTCCCTTGCCTTACTCTGGAAACTTCCCCAGTTCTACCTCCGTTCTCTCTTTGGGATCTGTTGTTGGTAGTAAGAAAGATTTTAAGTTGCAGAAAGTAGATCCATTCTTCACCGACAGCAATGGTGAATTTTATAGGGCATTCGAGAAGAAACTGGAAGACCTTAATAGCGAAAATTCAGAAACCGATCTATGCATCGAGGGCTACTTGGTGAAAAGCGAAAAGAAATGGTTCAATCGATTTAGAAATGCTCGTTTGGGGCGCAATACCAATTCCGACAATCCCCCGTCATTGTTTCGTGCCAAACGCGGGAGTGGTGTTTCCCCGGCTCCCTCTGAGTACGGTGAAGATCTCGAGTCTCGGGCTAGCGATTATGGGAAGGACGGCGATGAATTCCTGCTGGGTAACGACTACATACCTCCAACTGGCCTAGAAAAATGGATGCAGCTTCGAATCGGCGATTGGCCGGCTTACTCTTTCTTTCTTGCCTTTGGTCAAATAATTGCTGCGAACTCTTACCAGATCACGTTGCTCACGGGTGAGGTCGGCCAGAGTGCCACCAAACTATATGCCATCGCGACCACGTATCTCATCACCTCGATCATCTGGTGGTTCATTTTCCGCTGGTTCAAATCCGTTATCCCTCTGTCTCTTCCGTTCTTCTTTTATGGTCTGGCGTTCATGTTTATTGGGGTTGCTCGCTTCGCTGGGACCGAGAATGGGGTGGGTTGGATCCGGAACATCGGATCCGGGTTGTACGCTACGGCATCATCCAGCGGTTCTATCTTTTTCGCACTCAACTTCGGTGACGAAAGCGGGGCACCTGTTAAAGACTGGGTTTTTCGAGCTTGTGTCATCCAAGGCACCCAGCAGATATATGTGGTTGCCCTTTGGTACTGGGGATCAACGTTGACGAAAAATATTGCTGAGGGCGTTATTGAAGCCGATCCTATCGCGTCTTCATGGAAGCTGACGTAAGTTTATTCTTATCACATATTTACACATCGGGTCCCCTTAAAAGCATGAATTCCTCGAAAGCATCACTGCTAACTGAGATGCAGCGCAATTGCAATCCCAATTGGGCTTTTCCTTTGGACAATCGGGCTGTTACTATTCTTTGGCCTTCCCAATTACTATCGCCAAACCCCCGGAAAAGTCCCCTCCTTTTACAAGTCCCTCTTCCGTCGAAAGATCGTGATATGGTTTTTCGTTACTGTCGTCGTTCAGAATTTTTTCCTCAGCGCACCCTACGGTCGAAACTGGGCCTGTAAGTCATCTTCCACTGTGCATGGTTGGTGATCTCTTGCTAATCTATATATGTACCTCAGTCCTATGGAGTTCCAAGCATGCTAAGCCATGGCATATTGTACTACTTATCTTGCTCTTTTTCATCGTGGTGTGGGCTGTACTGCTTGGTAAGGTTTCATTTCTACCTTCTGGCCAAGCATAACTAACGTCTCTACAGCGGTCCTGGGTTACCTATCTAAGGATCATAGTTGGATATTACCTCTCTTTGCAATTGGACTTGGTAGGTTGATAACTATGATACAGTTATAACGAATTCATGTTAAAACCCATCACTCACAATTTATTTAGGCGCTCCTCGATGGGCACAAATATGGTGGGGCACAAGTGGCATCGGCCAACACGTCCCCTGGGCAGGCGGCTATATCTCAGGAGCATTGATATCAAGAAGCCTATGGCTTTGGCTGGGAGTTCTTGACGCGATGCAAGGTGTTGGATTCGGCATGATCCTTCTACAAACGTTGACCCGACTCCATATCTGTTTTACCCTCCTTGCAGCCCAAGTTCTAGGTTCCATCGCAACTATTTGCGCCCGCACCTTTGCGCCCAACAAGATTGGTCCCGGTGATATTCATCCTGACATATCTGGAGGAATCAGCGCTATTGAGAATGCTTGGTTTTGGATATGTCTCTTTTGTCAATTAGCCATATGGTAAGCCCCCCCTCCCCCCCGGGGGCATTTCTGGCCCTAAGCAAGGTCACTTAGTGTAAGTGTGTTTTAACATTATTTCTCTAGTGCTGGATTTTACTTGTTCTTCCGAAAAGAACAGCTCAGTAAACCTTAATTAATATCTTAATCGTTTCGCGTTATGGTTTCCCTTGAAAAGTCTTCTGTTACTTCTTATCTGATATATGTTTATGCATCTGACCACTGGTTTTGGGGGTTAATATGCCAGTGACTGTAACTTATGCTGTTTTCTTTTTAATGGGCTTCTAATGTTTGGCGCGGTGATATTTTCAAGGCGTACGGAACGGGTTTGATATCTGTCTAATAGATTTTATTTATTTTGTGCTGCAATAACTACTTGTTGGCCTATTTACTTTAATGATTCTGATATGATTCTGATGTCTAATTATCTATGCACGGAGAAAAAAGGGTCTGCTCCAATGTTGATCTATGGGTTCTGCTTCCCTAGTAGTGGATGTTTATAGTCCCGCTCCTGCTCTGTGCCCGTTTTCAAAACCTGACCGTAGACGAGAAAAATGTACTGTAAGTAAGTTAAATATTTGCCACGAAAGTAAAAATAACCGCGTCATGAATCGAAAGAACACACAGTACATCTACACCCAGCTCGCGGGCGTTACAGGCAACTGGCCAGATGCCTTGATCTAGCTTCGCTGTCACAACCTCATGCTCACACTAGTCTGAGACCCCCATTCCAGCACACCATGTCTGTGTGTGGGCCTGACCGCCCACTTGATCAAGACACACCTGGGCATGAAGGATATGTAAGTTTTCACCCATGCTTCATGGCTGCCTTGTTCCTTCATGAGCCAACTAACTCTCTGTTCAGTAACACATTTTGGCTTCCGGAGATCATCTACAATCCCACCCTGGTACTCAGTCCACATGTCTTTCTCCTGGGGATGCTGTTTCACATCCAGTTGTTCAAGTCACTGAGCATCAAAACCGCGGAGCAGCTGTACAGCCTGGGCATTCTGAATGAGCTCAATCAGCAGGAACTGTCTCTGCAGAATGATTTGCTGGACAAGTTCATCATCTGCATGGTGATCTGTGAGGGAGATGATGTCTGGATTACATATGAGAGATGACTGACCACATCATCACTGTGAAATTGGATGAGAAAGAGTGATGAGATCACAGGCTTTGATCAGATCACAAAGCTGTATATTCTCTGTGACAGAGCTGTGAAGACTTATAACAAGAGCTGTGAGTATTCATCTATTCTCTCATTCTTCTGATCACTCTTCTCTCTATCTCACTTATCACTTCTGAAGTGATGTGTTAATGTTGACATTGTCAGACAGCAGATATAAGTGATTTTCTTCAAAACCTGATGCTCCAGCATGTCAGCATTAATACATTTGTCAAACACTATCTGAATTGAAACATCACTGCTGATGTTCTCAGCATCTACCATGGTCTCAAGCTGCAGAAAGTGCTAATGAGAATGATGTGCTCAATGAGCTGGTTCATTGATCTCTGCTGTTCATGGAAGCTGACACTGAAGCAGTTGAGATCAGTGAACAACCTGTCTCACATTCTGAAGATCTCTTGGAGAGTTGAATATCTGAAGAAACACCGCGACTCTGCTGCAAGCTGGCTTCATGGCAGGATCAGACAGAGGTACCGGCGGAAGGCTGAGGTCAATGACTGATGAGAGAAGAGGTACAGATGCTGGGTTGAGGAGTACAAGAGATGGGATCAAAGGCATCACAAAGTCATTCACTGGCTCCACAGTGCAAAGCAGCGCGCGAGGACACTGCTCAAGTGTGAGATTCTGGATCAGTTCTGACAGGAACAGCCAGTGATTGACAGTGAGTGACAGCTATCTGGAAAGGTGGTTGATGAGCATGTTAGAAGTGAACTGGAGCAGTACGTGTCACCTGAGCTAATGATAATGATTGATGCAGTCCTGATGTTGCCATCAACCACTTCAGTGGTAGAACTACAACGACAGATCAGGGCCATCCACGCGATCTCTGCATACTGCAGTGTTGAGGAAGGCCCCATCTGCCATTGGCGTGGCTGTGGCTCCAGCCCCAAGCCAACCACAGCGAAACCGATCGCCCACAAGGCAGAAGCGATTGGCCAACTATCATCAGACAGACTGCTGGAGTCAGCCGCTTGAGCGGTCCGGATGGAACACCAGCCTCATGCTGTCGGATCGGGTCTATTCATTCCGTCAACCGGGAGACTCTCAAAAGAGTGTGACAGGAGAGACTCTCTAAATATACATTCTTTAGTGGCCAAACTTAATTTGTGAAAACAACGGACTTGAGAGTGTAATGCTAGAAATATCTCATCTACGTCGCTTCTTTGCTAGTCGATCAATATCCCGTATAGAGTCTAGAAGCTTTTTGTCAGGGATGAGTCTCCCCTCAGCGGTTAACTTCCTTCCCTCCTCCTCGGAGAGCAGGAAAATTCTGTTATTTCCGTCCGCAGTTGCTGCCCGGAAGCACTGGGCAGGGCTGAGGCTCTGTATGTTCATATCATACAAGGAAAACTTCTTACATGTGTTCTCTGATGCAGCTCGTTCAACCGGGGAGTGGTCCAAGGGATCTACTTCAAGACACTCAGTTCGTCTCCACTGGCCACGCGTTAAGGACCAGAAGGAGATTTTAACTCTACGGGGCAAAGGAATTTCGGCTTCTACTGTTGGCCGGCCACTGGGCGGTGGAGTATCGCTGCTACGGTCATTCTGATCAGGCATTGATATGTTACCAAGATCTAGCTGGGTCACCGGCCGTTCTGAGAGGTCCCTTGCTGGTGGATGTCCCTGAGGGGTTTCCGGCCAGGGCCCGGCCGGTTGGTTCAACTCCTGTTCGAGCCGCTCCTGCTCCCACTCTTCATCCAGCCTCTCTTGTTCTTCGCGAGAACGCTCAAGTCGGGCAAGTAATGACTGCCTGCGGTCATGCTCTTCCTGCCGGAGGCGTTCCTCTTCACCTTGTTCCAGCACATCCTCTTCTACTTCCGCTGGTTGCGATGTCTCAAGTTGCTGATCGATTTGTAGATCTTCGACACCGGTCTCTGCTTCGTCATCAGGAGTTCCCGCGCTCATCTCATCACTCATAGCTGGCTGTCCACCGGATGAGTCCGGCTCAGCAAGCGGCTGCCCCTAGGACAATTCTGGCCCTGGCGGCTTACCCAAGACCACCATGGCCATCTGCTCCGGCTCGGGTGGGTCTAGAGGTGCCGGGGGGGTACCTTCTAGCTGTTGCACGCCACGCTCCGCTCTCCGTAGTTCTGTTTCCTCTCTGTCCAGTTCCCGAACCTGCTCTCGTCCTAGTAGCTCCCGCTCGGAACTACCATCTAGAACGAACAATGGCGGGATAGGAACATCGGAGAGATCGTCATCATTGGATTGGGATGGCAAAAACTTTTCAAAGAAGGCCAAATAAACACAGCGGCGGACGAAGAATGTGTGATGTTATCAGCAACCGGCACTGCGTCAGCATGTAAATGATCGAGGAATAGGAAGAAAGTATCTTGCTTGTGGGTTCCCATTCGTGGTATGCCGCACCGTGCCCGGTGTTTCACAGTACTATCAGCGAGGAGCTCACACGCCTGGTCTGGTTGGTCAGGGACTGCAGCTGAGAAGCAGTCGACAATTCGGTCAATGAGTGTATCAAGAACGCGAGCGGCATATCGGAAGCGTGCTGGTTTCCTGGCCTGCAACAGGGCGGCTCGCGCAATTTGCTGGTCGGGAGACTGGTTCATCAACACTGTGATCTCTGGAGAGCGGAATCCCAGCCGATATGCCAGTTCAGCCATCTCATAGACCGCACGCTCGTCAGCTTTGACACGGTTTGGTTTGGCTAACAGCTCATCTTCACTCTTTAGATCGGGCGGCATCAAAGGGTAGTGCGGCATCGCATACAGCCAGACCTGTCGGTATGCCAGATCAAGACATTCCTTGCTTCCCGTGAGCGTTTGCCGGAAGGTGAACTCCGATGTTTGAATGGGACAATCCGCCTGCATCTCGGGGGGCGTAATGAACATATGCCGCATGATGCTCCAGATGGAGCTTTCCAGATGCCCGCAGAGTCATTTCACGCAGTGGGCGCAGCTTTCCAAGTACTTGAAGTCCTCAAAGAACGTGTACAGGGATGGCACCAGTCCACCGAACACTTCCATTTGAGTCCAGATGGCCATTCGCTCGCTTTCACTGAAGCCTGCAAAGGCCTGGCCGCTCAGCACAAGCCCACACGCCGCTTTCGCGTCGACGCGAGATGCGCCGGGTGCCATCAACTCTAGTCTCTCCACATCGTCGTGGCTTATCTTTTCCATCGCGCCGACGTCATAGTTGACCCAAGCTGACCAAGTCTCCTTCACGAATCCAAGGTAGGCGACTATATGCTGGCGAATGTCAGAAGGTGATACCACCAGGTCACGGGGACGTACCTCAATGCAGTTGATAGCAACCAACCGATGGACCATACTGATCCGCATTCCACCATCCCAGAGTCCCGGGATGACCAGCAACGCATCAAACACCTGACGGAGTTGGCGGTTCCTGGGGCTGTCCAGCTGCTCAAGGCGCTCTCGATTGCTCTTTGATAAACGTGCAACCTATCGCTGCCGAAACACTTCGTTGTGCTCCCCCTCATACTGACGGATCTTTCGGTATACCTCCCCGTCCGTGGGCTTTTTCTGGTTCGCGTACTCCTCTATGAGGGCCGTCCGGAGGTCTGCATACGGATGAAGTGATCAGCGTCAACAGGCGATGAAACCAGTGGGCGGTAGAAATCCTACCGTCCAAGGTACAGGTTCACCGTCCAGGTACAGGTCCACCGTCCACCAACGGTCTATGGGGGCGAGGAGTTCGGACCCGACTTGGACGCGGTGTCGCACGGAATTGAAGCATGGGGCCTGGATTAGTCATCAAGGCTTGGCGCGGCTTCCCTTCTGTTGGCCGTTACGGCCGTTGCGGTTAGCGATCCCACTAGATCATGTGACCCACCACTATATTATGCTCTTGTAGATAGATCTATCAATACAACCTTCAACTATTCTACAGGTTATAGCCTGGATGACACATTTTTCTTTTTAGAACATTGCACCAACATTTTTGATAAGAGTAGTTTATCTTTTTTAAGAAGACTCTTACTTTTTACTAGAGATATTTCATTTTTTCTGAATTTATCAGTCAGTAGACTGGCCGCCAGAATCATGAATTTCACATTTAATTTCATTTGATCTGGTCTCATACATTTCTTGGCATGAATCCTGCTGAAACTAGTCATTAAAAAAATATACAAAGTGACTATATATCAGATCTTAAAATAAAACTATAACTTGAAAAAAATAAGAAAATAATCTCATTTAATTTCATTTAGTTCATTCTTAGTATAAAGTTACTATTCTTAGACATTTTAAGGTTTTTTTTAGACTATTTTTAATTTTTTAAAAAAGTAATACTTTTTTAATAAATACTTAAATAAGATTTAAAGTTATTTAAAGCAATAAAAAATAATTTAAATTAAGAAGTGAAAATCATGATTTTATTTGAAAAATATGATAAGAGTAGATAGTAAGTTTTACTGAAATAGTATAAGACTACTATTTAATGTTAAAACTGTGTAATGAGATCAGTTAAATTGATAATAAGACTATTAAAAAATCTGATTCTGATCTCAGACACAGTTATATAATCAGTCTATCAGTTAGTAGATTTATATACTTTTTAAAAATATATTCTCTATTGTAAAGAATATCATCTATTTTTATATATTTAAAAGAAGTAAAGTCATCTTAATATAAGTAATATATCTATTACTTTAAAGTTCAGTTTAAGACTCAGAATTATCTACTTTACTAAATAACTTATTAATAGAATAATTACTTATTATAAGAAGATTTCTGAGTTACAAGATAAGACTGATATCAGTTTTTATTAAAGTATGAAATTTAATAATAAGATAATAGAAGTGCTTTAGAATAAAGAAAAGAAGAGTTAATATTCATCTATAGAATTTATTTATTCTAATTTAATAAATTCTTCACTATCTCTTATTCTTGAAATGCTAACTTTTAATAATAATCTGAATTAATCTATCTATTACACTGTAGATAATTTTATAAATCTGATATAGATAATACTCTGAAATCAACTAGCTATAGCTGAATTTATATAATATCTCACTATATCTATCTCTGTATAAAGAGATGCTATAAGAAATGAGTTATAGAAATATCAGAAGAAAGTTAAATATACTCTAAATATTAAATCAGTGATTATATTCAATAGGTCTAATTATAAAGTCTAGTATATTAATATATTAATTAACATGAAAGTTATTAATAGAACTGACATTCTATTAAAAACTCAGTGAAAATTCTCTTTTATATATTATACTGATTCTAAGAAGTGAAAGATCTGTTTCAAGTCTCTATATAAATATATACTATTAAGTCTTGTTGAAAACATTTAAATCACTCTTAAAATCTTAGAAGCTGATAATACTGTAACTTTATAAGATAAGATTAATATTGAATATATAATATCACTGACTGAAGAATGTGTTAATATCTTTAAGAAATTGATAAAATTATAGATTAAGAATAGTAATTATCTTATTTTTCAGAGATATTTCTGCTATTTTATTATTTATTATAAAGAGCTCTGTCAGAGTACTGAAGATAAATATTATAATCTTTTTCTTAATAATCTATAAGACTATTAAAGATTATTTATTAAGATATATCTAGACTGATCATGTGACCGTGTCTGAGATCAGAATCAGATTTTTTAATAGTTTCATTATTAATTCAACTGATCTCATTACACAGTTTTAACATTAGATAGTAGTTTCATACTGTCTCAGTGAGACTTACTGTCTACTCTTATCACATTTTTCAAATGAGATCATGATTTTCACTTCTCAATTTAAATTATTTTTATTACTTTAAATGACTTTAAATCTCATTTAAGTATTATCAAAAAGTGTTACTTTTTAAAAAATTAAAAATAGTCTAAAAAAAACCTTAAAATGTCTAAAAATAGTAACTTTATGTCAAGAATGAGACTAAATGAGATCAAATGAAATCACTTTCTCATTTTTTTCAAGTCATGATTTCATTTTAAGATCTGATATATAGTCACTTTGCATGTTTTTTTAATAGCCAGTCCCAGCGGGATTCACGCCAAGAAATGTATGAGACCAGATCAAATGAGATCAAACGTGAAATTCATGATTCCGGCGGTGAGTCTAGATATATCTGAATGAGTTTTTCTTTACTGATCAAGAACTTGTTATTAATATTAATATTAATAATTTAATGAAGCAACTGATCAATTATACATTTAAGAAGATTATTATTAAGTAGAAAAAGTAGTCTCAGACTAATTCTGTAACTGTGAAAAAGAATAAGAATAAAGATAAGAATAAAGACATAGATATATGAAAGTATACTCACTATAAAAGATATAAATATACTGTTAACAGGTGTTTCATCTTACACTCTAATAAAAGAAAAAAGAAGATGAATAAGAAGAATAATGATAAAAAGAAAGAGAAGAAGAATGACTTAATAAGTTCTCAATTAACAGTAAATACAGTAATTATAAAGATTGAGTTTTATTTCTCTTTCACAGTTATCAGAAAATTATTCTCTAGATCTTGATATTTAAATACATGTATAAGTCTGAATATAACAGATAAGCTTTATTTCTTTTTAAATATTAAATCTTTTAATAATAACATCTCTGTTAATTCTGTAACTGAGAGAACTAAGTTTATCAAGAAGATTGAAACTGTTATCTTGAAGATTGAGAGTGATAATATTAACTTACAGAATATTCACTATATTTTCAATATTACAGTTAGCCTGCTCTCATTTGTAAAGCTTGAAGATCAGAGATTTTAATTTACATTATTTTTCATTATTCTCTCATTTTTCATTTACAGAGCTCTGAATGATGTTATTTTTCATACAGTTCAGACTGCTTAGAATAATATATATAAGATCACTGAATAGAAGTTCAATGAGAATCTCAATTATCTGAGTAAAACAGTTAAGTATATTGCAATGCTTCATGAGTATAATTTTAACTGAGAAGTTATTTTTTCTATAACTACTACTGCTACTGTTAATAACATTGATTCTGTAGTTATAAATATAGATCTCAAGAATATAAAGATATCAAAGACTCTTTTGAATTAATATTATAATCTCAGTCATATTCACACTGATACTATAATTGCTATGACTAAGAATTCTTATACTGAAGTCATAATTAAAGATTCTAAGACTAAGTTCTTTTATAAAGAATATGTCAAGACAGATATAACATGAAATTATTCAACAACACTGATATCTAGATCTATTCAACTCATTGAGAAGATTTATATTAATCTTGTGAGCAGTTAATGTACATTGAAAGATCTCTTCAATCATCTTTTAGACTTTTATCAGAGAATCAAATACTGAATACTTATTATCTATAATATAACTCACTATTATTGAGTATATTTTTTAAAGTTCAAGAATGAGACTGTTCAATACTTTGAGTTATGACTCAGATTCATGAATAATCTCAGATATACAGTTTCTGCTTTTCTACAGACTGATATTAATAGTGTTTTCTGATTCATATATATACACACAGTTATGAATTTATATGATATCAAATAGAAATTAATAGCATCATATTTATCACATTAGAATAATGTTTCTGAATATGAAATCTGCACTATTATAAGACAGGTTAGAGCTGCTCTTTTAAAAGATAATC
>NW_003101682.1:5530227-5540324 GCF_000003855.2 Blastomyces gilchristii SLH14081
CACTGAAAAATCAGAATCAGTTATATCTGTGACACTCACTGATTATGTTATCAAACTCATTAATTATGTCACTGAATCAGAATCTGACATTTATCTAATTAATAGTGAAGATGCTTCTGACATTGATAATCTGATTTCTACATGATTGCAGCTTATAAAATTGCTAACTACATACACTTTAAGTTCTGTTATAGATAACCTTCTGAAGTTCTATAAGAATGTTATATCTCAGCTAGAAGAGATAGAAGATTATTAAAAGAAGTTCATATAATACAAGATTATCAATCTGAAGAGATAGAATAGATGAAGTTTAATTCTGAGATCTGATGTTCTGAAGAATGAATTAATTACTTCAGATCATTGAGTGTTTCTTAAGAAAGATAGACCTGTAAATCTGAATGCTAATTCTAATGATGTTCTCAGAAAATCATATTGAATGATTTATAATAACTGACTTAAGAAGAATTCTAGAGAAGAGATCTATACTTCTGTTATCACTGATACTACTAATGATATTCTTTTTACAATAGTAGTACTACACAGTTGAATACTTTATTAAGTAAATATAGTGATGATATATCTGTATGAGTGTCATACTAAGAAGATCTATATAAGATAACTTACTGAATTTGAGACAGGTTCACTGAAAACACTTGTCTGTGTAATTAAGAATAGTTTATATAATCTGAACTCTGCAGTGAAGATCTGATATAATTACTTAATAGCTCTGTTAAGTAATCTTAAATTTACAGTCAGTGTCTATGATCTGATACTCTAATATCATACATTCATACATCTAGACTGACCGTGTGACCGTGTCTGAAATCAGAATCAGAATATTTAATAGTCTCATTATCAATTAAACTGATCACATTACATAGTTTTAAGATTATATAGTAGTCTCACACTATCTTAGTGAGACTTACTATCTACTCTTATCATATTTTTCAAATAAGACCATGATTTTAACTTCTCAATTTAAATTATTTTTATTACTTCAAATGACTTTAAATCTTATTTAAGTGTTATCAAAAAGTGTTACTTTTTAAAACATTAAAAATAGGCTAAAAAAACCTTAAAATGACTAAAAATAGTAACTTTATACTAAGAATGAGACTAAATGAGATTAAATAAAACCACTTTCTTATTATTTCTAAGTTATGATCTCATTTTGAGATTTAATATATAGTCACTTTGCATGTTTTTTTAATAATTAGTCTTAGTAAGATTCATGTCAAGAAATGTATGAGATCAGATTAAATGAAATTAAATATGAAATTCATGATTTCAGCAGTCAGTCTACAGACATCATCTGTATATAATAATCTATATTAACAATCTTAACATTGTATCTGAAGTTTCTGAGAATGCTGATTGACTAGTAAGTATACTCAGTGAGAAATTGAAAGTTAAGAACTTATATCAATTGAATAAGTATTTAAGTATGAAAGTCAATTATTCTGATAAAGAAATTGATTTGATATATTATCAATATATTAAATGTCTTATTGAAGATTTCTACCTTGATAATACAGTTATTATTAAAACACTGATGAAGAATGAATTTCATATTGATGATTTCTCAATATCTGAGAAAGAGGCTGATTTCACAATTTAGTAATATCAATATGATGTGAGCTACTTGTAATATCTTACAGTTAAAATATATTCTAATATCACTCACACTGTCTTACTACTCACTTAACATAACATTGATTTAACATCTCAATATTGAAAGACTCTGTTATATGTTATACATTATTTGAAAGAAATAATGAATTTGAGTATTTTCTGTAGATGTAATCTGTATAAGAGATCTGTTCTTATCAATTCTTCTGTTCTCTTTGATTTCTCTGATGATTTCTACTTATTCTTCAGCTACTCAGATTCTAATTAAGTAGGTCTCTTGAATAATGATAGAAAGTTGATATTCAGCTATATTTTTAAGCTTGCAGACAGCCTGATTTCATAGCATTCAGTGAAGCAATCTTGTGTATCTCTAAGTTTCAATGAGACTCAATATATGACTCTTAGTAAGATAGTTCACAAAGCAATATAGATCTGAAATCTCATGATTGAGCTTGACTTCATTATTACATCTTCAATACAGCTTTTCATTAATAATAAGAATGCTATAGATCTAGACTGGCCGCTGAAATCATGAATTTCATATTTAATCTCATTTGATCTGATTTCATACATGTCTTGGTGTGAATCCGCTGGGACTAATTATTAAAAAAACATGCAAAGTGACTATATATCAGATCTCAAAAGGAAATTATAACCTAGAAAAAATAAAAAAGTGATCTCATTTAATCTCATTTAGTTTCATTCTTGACATAAAGTTACTATTTTTAGATATTTAAGGTTTTTTTTAGACTCTTTTTAATTTTTTAAAAAGTAACACTTTTTGATAACACTTAAATAAGATTTAAAGTCATTTAAAGTAATAAAAATAATTTAAATTGAGAAGTGAAAATCATGATCTTATTTGAAAAATATAATAAGAGTAGACAGTAAATCTCACTGAGACAGTATAAGACTACTATTTAATGTTAAAATCATGTAATGAGATCAGTTAAATTGATAACAAGATTATTAAATATTCTAGTTCTGATATCAGACACAGTTACACGGTCAGTCTATATAGATCTTACAAAGATAGCAGTCATTACAGTCTGAAGTAAGTATATGAACACATATTTTCATTTTTCATATTAACAGTTGAATCAGAGAATCATTAATTTAAAATATATTCTCACTACTTAGATAATAATGAATGAACTCATTAAATCTTTAAACACTATGATATTTATGCAAATCATGATTTTGCTAGGTCTTACAGATGGAAAAGCCGGAAATGCTTAATCTTATATTTGTATTTAATTTTAACAGACTATCTTGATGAATTAAGTGTTTTTGTATATAATTCTTATTATCTTGAAAGGAAGTGTTAATTGTTACAGCTGTTGCGGTTAGCGATCTCACTAGATCACGTGACTCATCACTATATTATGCTCTTGTAGATAGATTTATTAATACAATCTTTAACTATTCTACATCTTCTGTTAACTGTTACAGCTGTTGCGGCTAGTAATCTCTCTAAATTACATAACTCAACACTTATATTAAGCTCTTTATAGATAGATCTATTAATACAATCTTTAACTATTCTGCAGATTATAAGACTATTAAGTGTCAGTCTCACTATGATTAATATGTATAGACTGACTGGCAGAATTATAAATTTCATATTTAGTCTTACTTAATCTGATTTTATATATTTCTTAATATAAGTCTCATTAGAACTGAGTATTAAAAAAATCTGAAAATAAATCATTTCTTTCAGAAATAATATGAAAAATAATTGAATTTAATTCAAGAACAGTAAAATGAGAGTAATTTCTCAGAATAAATAGTAAAAAATAATTATTCTTTTAAAATTGAAATAAGACTGAGATTGAAAATTAAATTTAGTCTTATTCAGTTTATTCAGTAACTACTTACATAATCAGAATTTAATAATAATTATTAATAATACTTATGAAATAACTAAATATATTATTATATAAGTTTATTCTTTTCTTTCTTATAAAAACTACTAAACTGATTGTATAACTGTGTCTGAAATTAGAATCAAACTTTATAGTTATTATATTATCTAAAAGTATTACTTCTAATTATAATTTATATTCATTACATTAATTTCAAATCGTATTATTTTAAATATTTAAGGTTTCAGATTTACTTTTCAAATAAAAATCTAGTCTCAGATAAAGAATATGTTTAAGTTCTTAGTTATATTTTCATTCTAATCTCATTATTGAGAATGATATTAAATAAGACTATGAAGTTATTTCTCACTTATATTATATTATAACATAGTACTCATTTGTTGAAAATTTAACAGAGAGTATTACTAGATATTATTACTTTTCTAAATACAGATTATAATTCATATAATTTTAATTATAAAAAAAATAAAAAATACAAAAAAAAACAAAAAAACAAAAAATAAAATAAAAACAAGAAAAAATCACAATAGAAAAAAAAGAAAAAGAAAGAAAAAAAAAGAAAAAGAAAAGATTAAAAAATATTAAAAAAAATCAAGATCATAGAGCTGTAGTACTCTTAAAATACTCACTTCTCAGAGTTCTTATAATATTTATTATCAATTATATATCTCTTATAGTGAGAATAACACAGCTGTGATAAGTTATTATCTTAATATTATTTAATAAATAATCAGTATATATCTGTATAAATGTGAATAATTAGAAAATATACACTTAAAAAGTGTGACCAGAGTAAACTCTGCCGTCACTTGAATAATATTAAGAACAGAATACTGAAATCAATGATTTCTCTCATCAATTTCACAGATAAGATATGTAAAGATAATCTTGAAAAATATAAGATTTTCTAACTTCTAATAAAAATGAATCTTATAAAGAGACTCTATTATCATAATATCAGAGACTGACTATTATTAAAAAGTGTTACTTTCATATAATATATATACACTTACTGCAGCAATTCATTCTCTGTATATATAACTGAGAGTTACAGCTTTTTCATGCTGTATAACTCTTCTTAGAATACTGTCACTAATTTGTAACTCACACAGTCTCTTAGTTTAGTATGTACTGTGTGTATACAGTTCTGCATGCTGAGTAGACTGACCGTGTGACCGTGTCTGAGACCAGAACCAGAATTTTTAATAGTTTTATTATCAATTTAACTGATCTCATTACACAGTTTTAACATTAGATAGTAGTCTTATACTGTCTCAGTGAGACTTAGTCTACTCTTATTACATTTTTCAAATGAGATCATAAGTTTTACTTCTCAATTTAAATTATTTTTATTGCTTTAAATGACTTTAAATCTCATTTAAGTATTATCAAAAAGTGTTACTTTTTAAAAAATTAAAAATAGTTTAAAAAAAACCTTAAAATGTCTAAAAATAGTAACTTTATACTAAGAATGAGACTAAATGAAATCAAATGAGATCACTTTGTCATTTTTTTCAAGTCATGGTTTCATTTTGAGATTTGATATATAGTCACTTTGCATGTTTTTTTAATGACTAGTCTCAGCGGGATTCACGTTAAGAAATGTATGAGATCAGTTCAAATGAAACCAAACGTGAAATTCATGATTCTGGCGGCCACTTTAATACTGAGACTGTGTTAATCATTATAGTCTGATATAATACTTACTTTTCACAGATTATGTTTTGTTTGAGAGAGAGAGAAGACACGGCTACTATTGTATTAAGAAAGAGATGAGTAATTAATATTATAGAAGATAATTTAATTTCTTCTGTATTTAAAATTTAATGAGTCTATACTCTTTAATTTAAGAGTTTCTGAAAGTGTTTTAATAGTTTTCATATCAGCTTGAAATTAGTGATGAATTGAAGAAGAGAAAAGAGAGAAGAAAGAAATAAGAATAACTTATCTTTATAATATAAAAACAGAGAATTACTGCAATTATTTTCTCTAGTAAAAAAGATCTGTTTTCTACATGTATCTCTGATATAGATTATATAATAACTGTATACAAAGAATACTAATCGTACATATATTAAATGAAGATAATATTGCTATATAACATTGTGGCTATTTTCATACATCTCTGAAAGCTGTCAATATTTTCTTTAAGTCTCTTTATATTTGATAAGTTAATAATATATTTCAATACACTCTCTCTTTCATTATCATCATCATCATCACTGTTATTATTATTATTATTATTATTATTATTATTATTATTATTATTATTATTATTATTATTATTATTATTATTATTACTATTATCTCTATTACTATTACTATTATCATTATCATTATTATTATAGTATTACTGACTGCCTCTTATACCTTCACTCTCTCTTAACACTTATTAAAATCAATTATGTCATTTCTTTTCAAATATTCTATGATTCTGCAGACTATCAAGGCGCATGAGTACTGCTACAAATTGAAGAGAGAGAAGAAGAAGATGTTTAAGTGAGAGGAGACAGATTATAAGATATATTATAATATCTTAAAGAGACTCTGTAAGAAAGTAGAATAATAACAATTTTAAGTAACACTTCTAATTAATTTAGACTGAACTAAGTATAGAAATAATACAGATAACACTGCATGTAAGAGATTGAAAAAAAAGATAGTGAAGAGTTTTATACAGTAGTAGTAAGATCAGAAGAAGTTCTGAGCACAATTTAAGATCAAGATAAAGAGAGAAAGAAAGAAGAAGAGTATTACTACAAATAAGTAGTAATAGAAGAAGATTAAGAAGATGTTAAAGCAGAAGATAAAGAAGTTAAAACTAATAAGTTTTTTATTAAAAGATAATAAATTTTAATAATACTTCTGTTCTCTAATTAACTAGTAGAAGCTGACAGAGAAGAAGAAAATTAAGATCTTATTCAGATCTTGAATATACTTCATAATTTAAAATATTGAGAAGATAGCTCTGCTCTCTGAGCATGTTAATCTACTTACTACTGAGATGAAACTCAAGATAGTAGATCAGAAAATGCGAGATTTTGAGACATAGATTAATCTGACTGAAGAGAAGCAGTAGAAACTCTTCTCTGAGAAGATAATAAAGAGAGATTTTAAGATGATTATCATCTCAGATAAGAAGAAGAAGAAGAAAAATGAGAATAAAAGGTGAATTATGAAGAATTGTAAGAAATCCCGCTTCTCGCGGATTCTTTACCTCTATTTCTATCTCTCGCGTAATCAATAGAGTTAGCAGCCCTTGGCTACACACAACTATATAGACTGAAGTTCACAGCTACTATTTATAGCTCAGCTTGAATGCTATTATATATTAATCTCTACATTTTATCTTTCTATCATGAATACTTCTAGTAGTTAATAGTATATATCACACTAAGCTGCAAATATCTGAATAATTGTCTGTGAGTACTTATTCTTATATTTCAAGCTCTATCAGTCAGTAATCACTTATTATAACTAAAAGAACTAGAAACTTATATACTTTAACTTCTGTGAACTCTACTGCAGACACTTAAAAGCAGTTATCTGAATTATGAATAATCTCTGTAAAAGAAGTCTTAGAGAACTTATTAATTACTTATAGAATATTATTCTCTATATCTGTAACAGAGAAACTCTTTAAACTCATAAATAAATTAATCTTAGTAAAGAATATTCTTAAGTATTTTCTATAAGACTAAGCTATTTTTCTATAAGAAATACTTACTATTTGTAAACACTCTTAAACTGAGTCTCTAGATATAATCTTCAGAGATATTTATAAACTGAAAAGAAACTTTCTTAAGCTATGATTACTTAAGATTAACTACTGAATTATAATTTCTAAAAGCTTTTACAAGTTTATTTTTAAAATTGACTCATAAGTCTGACTGTGTGATATAAAAGATGAAGAAGCTATTATCTATATAATGACAGATCTTTACTATAATAAAGTCAAGAACTGACTGAATTATTTAGAGAAAAATTATAAGAGATTCTACTAATCTGTTCTCAAGATCTATTTAAAGAATAAGTTAAGAGACTTTATAAGTTAAACAGAGAATATCTGAGCTGCAATCACTAATATTAGAAAAAGAGATAAGAAATCTGATAAAGACTACTCACAGTACTTTATAAAATTATAATATGAATTGAGATCTGTGAAAACAGAGCTCTGAAATAAGATCTGAATAATGATATTTATAAAGAAACTGAATAAAGATATATAGAATAAGCTTATTAAGTAAGACTTTAAGTTCTTAACTATGAAGAAACTGATAACTCTTATTTATTACTTATAGATCACTGTAAGAGTTATAGATCTGTGAAGAGTGAATCACTGATTAATTCTATAAGAATTAGAATAACAGAGAACAGATTTACTAAAGAAAAATAATAAAATACAGAGAGATTCATATCTGACTGTAAAGTAGAGAGAGAGAGCTTTATAAGCTTTTATAAATAGAGTATATAATAGAGAGATTAAGAAAAAGAGTCTCTGCTTTATCTATTCTAAACTGGAATATCTTTGTATAAACTGTTTAAACAAATTAAAATAAAAATTTAAAGAGTTATAAACAGAGTCAGTAACAGTCTTCTTAAGAATCTTAAAGCTAACATCTGAATCTGTTACTTCTTTAATAAAAATACATGCTTATAGAGAGAGATTATACTGTAGTACTATTATCTTATCAGTATAAAAAGTATTAATAAACTCAGAATCTTAGATTACTGTAGTATCTCTAAAGCTTACAGAGTAAATAAGCTGAATAATAAAAACTGAGAATCTGCTCTTATAATAAGCAGAGTATAAAAACTCAGATCTGAGAGCTGAGAGACTTGTAAGAGTTATCTTTGAATTATAAAATCTCTCTAAAATCTGAAGAAAATTTATAAAAACTGTCATTATTACAGATATCACAGATGATATATACTTAAGACTTATATAACTTTAAAAACATAATTTATATATAACTATTTATAAGTCAGGTTAATACTTCTGATCAGTGTTAATAGACTTACTTACAGAGATAGAATCAGTTGATACTGCAGAGTTAATTAAAGAAGATAAGCTTATCTATATAATAACTTTATAAATGTCTGAGAACTTTGCAGTTATGAAAACTGAGCTTCAGATATCAGAGAAATATCAAGATCTTATAGAGATATTCAGTTCAGCTAAGACAGCTAAGCTTTTATCTCACTATAAGAAGAATCTGATAATAGATTTAATAGAAGAATAGAAACTCTTCTAAGAATTAATCTATAAGCTCTCTTATCATAAGACAGAGATCTTACAGACTTATGTAAAGAAGAATCTGAAGAATGACTTTATCTGATTTTTATAAATCTCTGCAGAAGTCTCTGTAATATTTATAAAGAAGAAGAATAAAGATCTTAGATTATATATAAACTATTATAATCTGAACTTCAAGTCTATAAAGAGTTACTATTCTCTATCTCTGATTAAGAATGTAATCAACTGTCTTATAAGAGCTGTTATATTCATATAACTAAATGTGTTTAACATATATACACAGCTATGAATACAGTCTGGAAATGAATAAAAGACTGTCTTTAGAATTACACTGAAATTATTTGAATATCTAGTAATGTCTTTTAAATTTGACTAATATCTCTGTAATATTTCAGTCTTTTATCAATAAAACACTTCATATATATCTGAATATCTTTGTAATAATATATCTGAATAATATAATAATATACTTTACAAGGAAGAAAGAATATACTAAGTATATATGAACTGTATTAAAGATCTTAGATAAGATAGAACTGTATATTAAGCTTATAAAGTATAACTTCAGTACTTATCAGATTAATTTTCTAGAATATGTAATTACTGCAGATGATATTTAGATGAAATCTTCATAGATTAAAACTATTCTATTATAACTGAAGTTAACTAGTATTTATAAGATTCAGATCTTTCTAAGCTTTATGAATTTCTATAGATGATTTATCTTTATATTTATAAGAATCTTCTTGACTCTTACAGACATGCTGAAGAGTGAAAATAAGAAGAAGTTATCTTATAAATAAAGAATGAAAAGATTATTAAGAAGAGAGAATTATAAAAACTTTCTTACTTTAGAAGCTTATAGAGTCTTTATAAGATTAAAATAGATATTTATAGATACAGTAATACTATTTCACTTTGATTTCTTACTCTTAATTAGATTGAAGACAGATATCTTCTTCTTTATAATTTCAGAAATAGTCTTATAACTACAGTTAAATAAGAACTGAGTTTCAGTGATCTTTTTCTTATAGAAGATGTAACTTATAAAGATTAACTATAATATTTATAATCAGAAGCTTCTTATAGTAATGAAATTCTTCTATTACTGATATCACTACTTTAAGAATCTTATAACAGTGATTACTATTAGAACTAATTATAATAGCTTATAATAGTTTACTTCAATCAAGAAAGTCTTATAGTAATAGATTTACTGAGCTGAGAGACTGAGTAAATTCTGATTTAAGATAGAGTATATTAAGAGAACTAAGAACTCAGTGAATAAACTCTCTCACAGATCTGACTATGTTAAAGAGATAGAG
>NW_003101682.1:5540424-5558040 GCF_000003855.2 Blastomyces gilchristii SLH14081
TGTTTCAATCTCTGCTACGTTATGACGCGAGAGCGCTCATGCCTATGTACAACTACTCTCTATAATACTGAGAGTCAATACTTTGACGATCTCTGTGAGATCTCTTGAAGAGAGTATCTATGATCTGAAGAGTTTGCAGACTTTAAGAAGTACTGTAAAAGATCTAATATAAGAAAAAACAGAGTATAAGTCTTTACAAGATCTTCTGTTCAGATTATCTGAACTATAACTGAAGAATAAATATACTCAGTATATTTAGAAACTGCTCATGACAGAGATTAACTCTGCAGAAACAAAGAATTGAAGAGACTTAAATAGTCTCTTATAAAGAGAGAGCTGAATTTATATATCTATAAATAAGTTTCTATATATAGAACTTATTAAAAGATATTATAACTCTTTTCTAACAGATTATTTTATAAACACTAGAACTTATAAGTTGCTTATAAGAAAATACTTCTAACTAAAGATACAAGAACTTATGAAGAAGATAGTGAATTCTTAAACTATCTATCAGAGTTCACAGATAGTATGATCTAGATTATATAAAGAACTTACTTCTCTACTCATCTCACAGAAACCTTGAAAACAGTTAGAAATAAACACTCTTATAAGTCTCTCTGAAAGTAAGAACATATATAATACCTGCTTTGACAGTGTGCTGATAATAGTAGATCACTTTATCAAGATAACACACTTTATACTCACTTATAATATCTTAAAGTCAAAGAATTTGACTTATATCTTTATTTATAATATAGTTTAGTTGTATAAATTATCTATGAATATTATCTTAGATAAAGAATTAATCTTTATAGAGAAGTTCTGATCTGATCTGATAACTATACTAAAGATCTTATAAGATCTAAGTACAGCTTTTCATTAATAGACAGATGATCAGATAGAATATCTAATAAGTATATTAAAATAGTATCTGCAGTGCTTTATTAATTATAATCAGAATGACTGAGTGTATTGATTATCACTTATAGAGTTTGTATATAATAACTTAAAGTATGTTAGTATAGATAAAACTCTCTTTGAGATACTTACTGAAACTTATTTATAGATAATCTTGATAAATCTGTGAGAGTACATTATAGAGTGTCATAATGTCTGTGAATAGGCTGAGAGAATTCAGAATATCTGAGAGAAAGCCTGTAAATTCTTGAGAAAGACTCAAGAGTATCAGAAGAGATACTACAACTCTAAGTATATTATAAAGAGTTTTAAGAAAGATAATAGAGTCTGACTGAATCTAGAAATCATTATTATACAGAGATTTAGTAAGAAGCTGAATCTCTTACAGACAGAGTCTTGTAAGATTATGAAGAAAGTTAGTTTATAATTCTATAGATTAAAACTGTTATCTGAGTTGCAGATATACAATGTTTTTCATATCTCTTTACTTTATAAATATAAGAAATAGTTAGAAGAGAACTCTGTGACTTATTACTCTATTTATAAAGTATTAGAGAGTGAAAGAGAATATCAGATTAAAGAAATTATTAACTCAGAGAAGTAAGATTATAAGCTCTAATTTAAGATTCAGTGATAAGAATATTCTAATAAGATAAATAAGTTCACTTAAGAATTATCTGAATAGATAAGATATCTATAGAAGCTGAAATATAACTTTTACACTGTAAATTGTGATAAGTCAGAATAATACAGTCTTTACTAAGAATCTGATTATAATAAAGATATTAACACTGTTATTTATAAATTCTAGTCTATAAGATGATGAGTTTCTACTGAGATGAACAGTTCATAGTGTATATAAAGAAAAGAAGAAATCATATTCTTATTAAAGTTAAAAAATAAAGAAAATAAAAGCAGAGCTGTGAACACAATTTAGAGACTAATAAAAAAATAAAGAAAACTCACACTTATATTCTCAATATCTGTAACACTTAATTCTTTTATAACTATTAATTTCTTTCTTCAAAGAAGTAGAGAGTATTATATCTGCAGTACAGTCAATTATTACATTTAATATAAAGACTATCAGAAATGTACAGACTTCAGAGAAGCTGAATATCAGAGTATACACAGTTGTAATAGAGTCTTAAAGACTGATTATCTGTATATATAATCAGATATCTCTTATAAAGCTGTGTCTGCTTTCTCAGTTATACTGAAGTATTCAGTCTGAAAATAATTAAGATATGAAGAGAGAGCTTCTCTATTCAGATTAACTTCTGTTATAAATTTATAATATGTATATTATCTTAATTATCTGAATTTTGCAGATATCTGAGAACTCATCTCTTATTAATAATGAGATTGTGAAAATGCACTACAGTGTGAGAACTGTTGATAGAGAATCTAGACATATTCACATATAGCTGATCAGAGATTATATGGGTAGAAGAGAGATAATTATAAATCTGCAGAGCTGTAGAGAGCACTGACAACACTGAAGCTTTGTAGAAACTGTTAGCTAGAGTCTGTAAGAAATTACTTACAGAGAGACTTATAGTAAAAAGTAGAACTGTATTACTTAAAGCTAGAAACTGATCTGAAGAAGATACAGAGTTGATCACTGATCTGAAGATCAGATGCAGTGACAGAGCTGAGAGATGTAAAGATACTATTATAAGTGATAATGTCCCTGCTTCATCAGCTAGTAAAAAGTGATCAGAGAAGTTATAGAAACATCTGTGAGAAGCTTAGCAGTGATCAGACATTGTTTATAAAGATATTAAAATTGAAAAAATTTTTATTCTTAAGAAGTTCTTGAATTAATATATGAATATTGTCAGAAATAATCTCTCTCTATTATCTGAGTGAAAACACTTTACAGATGAATAAGAATATTCACAGTTTATAAAAATAAGAGCTGTTATAGAAAAAGAAAAAAGAAGATAAGATTTCACAGACAGATCTGAAGTATTTATACTACTTTAAAGAGCTTTATTTACACTATAAGTGATCTCATGAAATAGTCAGATCACTCTAGTAAACAAAGAGTGATTATAAATTACAGATCTAAATCTTTCTATATAATTATAAAGAGTGATTACAGACTGTAAATATCTTGATTCTACAATTCTACAGTATTAATGAAAGAATAAAAAATTCCTCACAATTCTACAGTGTTAAAGAATGATAATTTATAAGAATAAGTAAAAGATTAACTTATAAATACTTCTCTTTGATAAGAATAATCTTATAGAGAGTAATTCATCTATAGAATGAATCTATATAATAATTACATAAGAATCTCATAGAAATAATTAAGAGTCAACTGAAACTCTTCTATATAAAAGATGTAAAATGAATCTGTATAATAGTCAGAGAAAGATCTGCAGATTATAAAGAATCTTGTAAAATAAGAAACTAAGTGATAGACTCTTTTCTCTTTATAATAGTAAGGAATTTTTCCTCACTAAGGTTTTTTATAGATGTGAAGAGTTTTTAGTGAGTAGTACTACAGTGCTGAGTCAATTCTATGAAATCACTCAGTGAAAGGCTTCATGAATATAGCCTTAGAGAGAGAGAGATATATAAGAAATTTCACTTCTTATGAATTCTGTATCTCTATTTCTATCTCTTATGTAATTAATAGAGTTAGTAGCTCTTGACTACACACAACTATATAGACTGGAGTTCATGATCACTATTCATAACTTAGCTTGAATACTATTATACATTGATCTCTACATTTTATCTTTCTACTGTGAATACTTCTAGTAGTTAATAGTACATATCACGCCAAGCTGTAAACACCTGAATAATCGCCTGCGAGCACATATTCATACAAGAATGATAAGAAGAATGAGAAAGAGAAGAAAGATAATAAGTAGAAAAACTTTTTTTCTTTTCCATATTAGTTATAGACTTATAACTATTAAGTAATAATTAAAATTAATTTTGAGTTTTCAAAAATTATTGTGCAAGTTGTAATCAATGTCAGAAATAATATATATATATATATTTAACTATCATGTAAGAGGCCTACGCTGAATAGATTGATATGATATTTATAGATCTTATACAACAAAGAGGAAAACATTAGAGAAGGAAAGAAAAGAGAAAGTTTGAGAATCAGCAATCAGAGTGAATATTTATACATGTACACAGAGATGTACATAGTAAAGCTTTAATGTGAAAGAATAGAAATTTCATAATATACACAGTGAAGCTTCAGAGTGAAAGAATAGAAATTTCATAGATCTTTCAGCTAAGAATCAGCAACTGAGAATCAGAGCTTTCAGTAGAAATATGAAAATTTATGAAGTGTAATAAAATAGTCTATATAATTAATCAGATGCAGCTTATCACATTAATCTCTTCTTTTCTGAAGTGAGATTATGCATAGTTCTTATCAGTCAAGAGCCGCAGTCTCAGATAATATAAAACTCAGAGTTCAGATTAGACAATTATAATTAACTCATTTTATAAGATATTATTAACTGTAGCTATGAGATTAGACTGACCGTATGACCGTGTCTGAGATCAGGATTAGATTTTTTGATAGTCTCATTATCAATTTGACTGATCTCATTACACAGTTTTAACATTAGATAGTTATTACCTCAGTAGCTGATTATGAAGTTTAAGTTTGATGAAATAATCAAGGTAATTTCACTGAACTCTTTCAAAGTCTATAAAACAGAGCTTTGAGAAGAATTCTGAGAGCATTCAAATCATCTCCTATTAAAGCAATGGAAATTGAAGCTTCAATCCCATCTTCTGCTATTCAATTTGAAAAAGCCTGTATGAACTATGCTCTGAGAGTTAGACTGACCGTGTGACCGTGTCTGGGACCAGGACCAGATTTTTTGATAGTTTCATTACCAATTCGACTGATCTCATTACACAGTTTTAACATTAGATAGTAGTCCCATACTGTTTCAGTGGGACTTACTGTCTACTCTTGTCACATTTTCCAAATGAGACCATGATTTCCACTTCTCAATTTAAATTATTTTTATTGCTTTAAATGACTTTAAATCTCATTTGAGTGTTACCAAAAAGTGATACTTTTTAAAAAATTAAAAATAGTCTAAAAAAAACCTTAAAATGTCTAAAAATAGTAACTTTATGCCAAGAATGGGACTAAATGAGACCAAATGGGACCACTTTCTCATTTTTTTCAAGTCATGGTTTCATTTTAAGATCTGATATATAGTCACTTTACATGTTTTTTTGATAGCCAGTCCCAGCGGAATTCACGCCAAGAAATGTATGGGACCAGATCAAATGGGATCAAACGTGAAATTCATGGTCCTGGCGGCCAGTCTACTGAGAGTCATGAAGATGAGCTCAAATCATATAATCAGAGATAGAGTCTCTTCTTCATTTTCATCAATTAACTCTGGAAATGAACTGGATTGAAATAGATTTCTTGATTGAAATGAGAATAATGCTTTAAAGAAAATGCCCTCTCAACTGTATAGACTACATTCGCTTATTAAAAATCAATTTTCTTCATTAAATGTTGAGAAAATTGATCATGAGAAGATATCTCTCTGAAGAGAAAAGCTGGAATCTCTCATAGACTTATAAATAAGTAAACTATCTAAAGGGAGAGAATATGAACAGCATTTGAAGAAGATCTCTACAATCAATATAAAAGACGATATTCTGGTTTACTCAGATGGCTTGAAAAATGAGAATTTGAATAGATTAGATGCAGGCATTGCTTATACTGAAGATAATATGAATTTTATCTCATATTTATGAAATTTAGATTGTGAATCTGAAGTCTTTGATGCTGAACTATTTGTAATAGTGAAAGCTTTCAAACTCATTAAAATAAAATCTCATAAAAGAGAAAATAGTTTGAAAGAGGCATGAATATTCTCTGATAGTCAAGCTGCTTTAAAAAGACTTAGAAATTGTTAGATTTATAATGATCAAATGAATCTTGAACTGATTTTAAACTCTGTTTTAAAAATTCAAAAGAGAAGAATATCAAAACTGATAATTCATCTGCACTGAGTTCCTACTTATATGAATATTCATGTTAATGAATTGGCTGATTCAGCTGTAAAAAAGAGTTCAGAATTAAGCAGATCTATTCAAAAAATTATATCCTGATCTTTTATAAAGAGAAAGATAAAAGAATCTTACTTAGACAAGTCAAATGAAAGCTGGCAGAAATAAAAGAAGAGTATACATTATTCAAGATTTGAAACAAAATTCAAGTGAAAATCTTGTTCAATTAAATGTAAAAAGAAAATATTCTCATCTATAATTCAGCTGAAACTAGAACATGACTATTTCAAATCTTATATACAAAGATTTGATGATAGATTTGATTCAATAGAATGCTTATTCTGTAATACAAATGAAAATTCTGAGTATATTATAATACACTGTGCATTATATAATAGTCTCAGAGTCAGATTGAAAGAGAAGTATAATCTAAATCAATTAAATATGAGATTCTTATTCTCAACTGAGACAGAAATTAAATACTTAATAGACTTTCTATCAGAAACTTAAGCAGCTATAGGAAAATGACTAAATTCAGAAATATCTGAATATGAAGAGAAGGAAATTGATCAGATATAGTCTGTTACAATAGCTATATACTATCTTTTAATAATTTGTTTTATTACAGTCTCTCTTTACTTTATCTTTTTCTTTTTATTCTTTTCTAACTATCTATTTAATGTGTATATCTTTTAGACTGTGTTCTCTTTTCTTTTGTCATGATATTTTCAAATGATTTCAAAGTATCAGAAGGTGTTAAAATACTGTAATTTGTCAACAGTTTTTGTATTCTGAGCTGGAATTTTCAGATTTTGCATATCTGAAATTGGTAAATGTATAATAGTTGACTTTATAGATATAGGAAAAACTCTGAGAACTAAAAGTTCTCAGGTAGATGTCATAGTCTCTGACTGCATACATCTATAATTGAAGAATAATAATAATAATAATAATTGTATAAGACAGAAGTTTCATTCATGAATGAAAGTATGTAAATCAGCATTATAAATATTTAATAATATTATTAAATATCTTGATATTCTGTTCTGAGACATTACTATATAATAGAAAGTATTAGATTAATTACAGAGTACTTAACAGAGAAATACTTCCCTTATAACATTTATTTCTAATTTTAATATTAAGATTTTAGAAGCAGATGATTAATCTTGAGAGAATTAAATAAAGATTAGTATACTTAAGAAAGTATTAACTTTCAAACTTCTACAGACTCTTATAAGTGTAGATAAAGATCAGACTTATAAAGACTTCTGTATACAACTTCAGATATTAAATAATCATCTTATCAAGCTTAAGAGTATACAGAACAGTAATAGAAGATATTATATCTCATGTACTTATACACCCGCGCTAAAGGATAATAAGAATGCAGATGTTATAAACTGAGTAGAGTTGAATATTTATATATAAGCAAGAGTCTCTGTTATCTGAACAGGCTTCTGAGTCTCTGAAATCACTTCTGAAGAAGTCACTGATTGACATTAATAAGAGATATGTATTAATTGTAATTAATCAGAATATATTGCTTTTAACTGTTAATCAGTCTATATATCTTCTCACTTAAGAGAAAGATCAGCATCTTCTCACTTGAGAGAAAGATTAGTGTCTTCTCACTTAAAGAATGAATCAGCGCCTGTCCGCGTCAATTACATTACATTAGAGAAAGATTGAAGATATTCTTAATAAGAAACTCTGAGTTCTGTGTTATCTGCGACTGCAGCTCTTAACTGATAAGAACTGCATATAATCTCACTTCTGAAAAGAGAGGATTAATGTGACAGACTGCGTCTGATCAATTATATAGACTATTTCATTATACTTCATAGATTTCTACTGAAGCTCTGATTCTCAGTCACTGATTCTCAGTTAAAAACTCACAGAATTTCTATTCTTTTACTCTGAAGCTTTACTGTGTACATGTATAAATATTTACTCTGATTACTGATTTCTGCACTTTCTCTTTCTTTTCCTTCTCTAGCATTTTTAACTTTTGTATTATAAGATCTATATATTATATCAATCTATTCAGCGTAAGCTTCTTATAATAACAGTTTATTGATTTATCTTAAGAAGTAGTTGAATCACTTAAAAAGAAATTCAGTCTGAGATAATGCTATAGTGCAGGCTATTATTACTGTAAGAGATAAACTAGTATATTGCTATAGTAAAACTGAACAATCTTTTACAGAGTACTATACTGTAGCAGCTCTACTAGATATCTTCTATTAAGTTAATATCTACACTTCTCAAGATTGAACAGAGGAGAAATAAGACTTGTATATTAAATTAGCTTAAGACTACTACAATGCTAACTATCAGAGATTTGAATAAGCAGATATTAGAGATATAAAGACAGTGAAATACAATTCTCTAGTAAGTAATAATCTTTGATAATACTTCATATTATATAGAATTATAATACTAACTTTGAAACAGAACTTGTATACATTGATTACAACTAAAAATCAGACAAAACTATATACTTATAAAACTGAATTTGACTGCTATCTTTAAAATAATCTGATGAATTTATACATCAAATCAATTCTAGAGTTATGAAAAATTATTAAGAGTATATATTCAACTGTTGCACTGATAACATGTGATATTGTGATAATTTCATTGACAGAGATAAGAATGAAGTGAAAGTTCAACTCAAGCAGAGATATTTATTACTATTATCAGAGATAATTATAAGAAGAAGTAATCAAGAAACTCATGATTATAAAACATAGAATTATTCAACAGTTTAATACCTCTAATCACAGTATATCAGAGAAGTATAGCTTTTATAAGAAAGTGAAGAATAAACTTATACAAGAATGTACTTAGTTATTTTATAAGTATTATCAATAATTGTTATCAAATTCTGATTATACAAGTAATCACTGAATAAACTAAATAAGACTGAATTTAATCTTTAGTTTCAGTCATATTCTGATTTTGAAATAATGATTATCTTTCACTGTTTATTCTGAGAAATTGCTTTCATTTCACTGTTCTTGAATTAAATCTGGTCCTTTTTCACACCATTTCTGAAATAAATAATTTATTTTCAGGTTTTTTTAATGCTTGGTCCTGATGAGACTCACATCAAAAAATGTATGAGATCAGATTAAATGAGATTAAATGTGAAATTCATGATTCTGTCAGTCAGTCTAGTCTTAACACCTGTATTTCCTTCTGTATAATCAACACTTGACATGCATTTAACATCACGCAAGAACTCATTATAAGCTCCGCTTGTATATGAGTATAATGAAAGAATAATAATAATAATAGTAATAATAACAAGATCTGAATAATGATATTTGTAAAGAAGCTGTATAAAGATATGTAGAATAAGCTTATTAAGTAAGACTCTAAGTTCTTAACTTTGAAGAAACTGATAACTCTTATTCACTGCTTACAGATCACTGTAAGAGTCACAGATCTGTAATAAGTGAATCACTGATTAGTTTTATAAGAGTCAGAATAACAGAGAATAGATTTATTAAAGAAAGATAATAGAATATAGAGAGATTTATATCTGACTACTGAGTAGAGAGAAAGAGCTTCACAAGCTCTTATAAATAGAGTATATAATAAAGAGATTAAGAAAAAGAGTCTCTGCTTTATCTATTTCAAATCAGAATATCTCTGTGTAAACTGTTCTAATAAACTAAAATAGAAATTTAAGAAGTCATAGACAGAGTCAGTAACTTCCTTCTTAAGAGTCTTGAAACTAATATTTGAATCTGTTACTCTCTCAATGAAAATACATACTTATAGAAAGAGACTGTACTTAGGCTGACTGCTGAGATTATGAATTTCATGTTTGACTTCATTTGATCTGATCTTATACATTTCTTGATGTGAATTTCACTGAGACTAATAATTAAAAAAACATGTAAAGTGACTATTTATCAGATCTCAAAATGAAACCATGACTTAGAAAAAATAAGAAAGTGATCTCATTTGATCTTATTTAGTCTCATTCTTAGCATAAAGTTACTATTTTTAGACATTTTAAGGTTTTCTTTACACTATTTTTATTTTTTTAGAAAGTAACACTTTTTGATAATGCTTAAATGAGATTTAAAGTCATTTAAAGCAATAAAAAGAATTTAAATTGAGAAGTGGAAATCATGATCTCATTTGAAAAATGTGATAAGAGTAGACAGTAAGTCTCACTGAGACAGTATGAAACTACTATCTAATGTTAAAACCGTGTAATGAGATCAGTCGAATTGATAATAAGACTATCAAAAAATCTGGTTCTGGTTCCAGACACAGTCGCACGGTCAGTCTGACTGTAAGTCTCTCTGTAAGAAATTTCTTACAGACTCTAGTTAATAGTTTCTGCAAAGCTTTCAGTACTACCAGTACTCTCTACAGCTCTGCAGGTCTATAACTACTCTCTTTCTACTTGTATAATCTCTGATCAGATATATGTAAATATGTCTAGATTCTCTATTAATAGTTCTCATATAACAGTGCATTTCTGCAATTCTGATATTAACAGAAGATGAGTCTTCAGATACCTGCAAAATTCAGATAATTAAGATAATACAAATACTATAAATTTCTAACAGAAGTTAATCTAAGTAGATAAACTCTCTCTTTGTATCTTAATTATTTCCAGGCTGAATAATTTAGTATAACTGAGAAAGTAGACACAGCTTCATAAGAAGCATCTGATTATATATATAAATAAATAACTCTTAAGATTCTGCTGCAACTGTATATACTCTGATATTCAGCTCTCTTAAAGTCTATGTATTTCTGACAGTCTTTGTATTAAATATAATAATTATCTGTATCACAGATATAATACTCTTTACTTCTTTAAAGAGAGAAATTGATAGTTATAGAGAGATTAAGTGTCATGAATATTAAGAATATAAATATAGATTTTCTTTATTTTTGCTTTATTAATCTCTAAATTATATTTATAACTCTGTTTTTATTTTCTTTATTTTTTAGCTTTAATAAAAATATAATTTCTTCTTTTCTTTATATATATCACAGACAATTCATCTCAGTAGAAACTCATCATCTCATGAACTAGAGTTTGTAAATAACAGTGTTAATATTTTTATTATAATCAGATTTCTAGCAAAGACTGCATTATTCTGACTTATTAGAATTTATAGTATAAAAGTCATATCTCAGCTTCTGTAGATATCTTATCTACTCAGATAATTTTTAAGTGAACTTATTTATCTTATGAGAATATTCTTATCACTGAACCTTCAATCAGAGCTTATAATCTTACTTCTCTAAGTTAATAATCTCTTTAATCTGATATTCTCTTTCACTCTCTAATAGTTTATAAACAGAGTGATAAGTCACAGAGTTCTCTTCTAAGAATTTCTTATATTCACAGAGTAAAGAGATATAAAAAACATTGTATATCTATAACTCAGATGACAGTTATTATCTGTAAAACTGTAAGTTAACTTTTTACATAATCTTATAAGACTCTGTCTGTAAGAGATTCAGCTTCTTACTGAAATCTCTATATAATAATATTTTCTTAACTTAGTCAGACTCTATTATCTTTCTTAAAACTTTTTATAATATACTTGAAGTCATAGTATCTCTTCTGATACTCTTAAGTCTTTCTCAAGAATTTACAGACTTTCTTCTAAATATTCTGAATTCTCTCAGTCTGTTCACAGATATTATCATACTCTATAGTATACTCTTATAAGTTTATCAAGATTATCTGCAGATAAGTCTTAGTGAGTATCTTAAAAAGAGTTTTATCTGTACTAATATACTTTGAGTTATTATATATAAACTTTATAAGTAATAATTAATACACTCAGTCATTCTGATTATAATTAATAAAGTACTACAGATACTGTTTTAATATACTTATCAGATATTCTGTCTGATTATCTGTCTATTAATAAAAAGCTGTGCTTAGATTTTATAAGATCTTCAGTATAATTATCAGATTAGATTAGAACTTTTCTATATAGATTAAATCTCTATCTGAGATAATATTCACAGATAATTCATATAACTAAATCACATTACAGATAAAGATGTAAGTTAAATTCTTTGACTTTAAGTTCTTATAGATGAATATAAAGTTTGTTATCTTGATAAAGTAATCTACTATTATTAGTACACTCTTATAGCAGGCATTATATATATTTATACTTTCAGAGAGACTTATGATAGTATTCATTTCTAACTGTTTTCAAGATTTCTATAAGATAAGTGAAGAAGTAAGTTCTTTATATAATCTGAACTGTACTTAGACTGACCGTGTGACCGTGTCTGAGACCAGGACCAGATTTTTTGATAGTCTCATTACCAATTCAACTGATCCCATTACACAGTTTTAACATTAGATAGTAGTCTCATACTGTCTCAGTGAAACTTACTGTCTACTCTTATCACATTTTCCAAATGAGATCATGATTTTCACTTCTCAATTTAAATTATTTTTATTGCTTTAAATGACTTCAAATCTCATTTGAGTGCTATCAAAAAGTGTTACTTTTTAAAAAATTAAAAATAGTCTAAAAAAAACCTTAAAATGTCTAAAAATAGTAACTTTATGTCAAGAATGTGACTAAATGAGACCAAATGGAACCACTTTCTCATTTTTTTCAAGTCATGGTTCCATTTTAAGATCTGATATATAGTCACTTTACATGTTTTTTTGATAGCCAGTCCCAGCGGGATTCATGCCAAGAAATGTATGAGACCAGACCAAATGAGACCAAACGTGAAATTCATGATCCCGGCGGCCAGTCTAACTGTACTACTTATAAATTCTGATAAATAGTATAAGAATTCACTATCTTCTTCACAAGCTCTTGTATCTTCAGCTAGAAGTACTTTCTTATAAGTAACTCATGAGTTCTAGTGTCTGTAAAATAATCTGTTAGAGAAGAGTTATAATATCTTTTAATAAGTTCTATAAATAAAAACTCATTTATAGATATATAAATTCAGCTCTCTCTTTATAAGAGACTATTTAAGTCTTTTCAATTCTTTATTTCTGCAGAATTGATTTCTGCTGTAAGTAGTTTTTAAATATACTGAGTATATTCATTCTTTAATTACAGTTTAGATAATCTGAATAGAAGATCTTATAAAGACTTACACTCTATTTTCTCTTACATCAGATCTTCTACAGTACTTCTCAAAGTCTGCAAACTCTTCAGATTATAGATATTCTCTTCAAGAATTCTCACAGAGATTCTCAGAGTGTTAACTCTCAGTATTACAGAGAGTAGTTATACAGACTTCTTCTCTCTCTTTTCTCTCTTCTCTTATGAAGAATTGAGAGACTCTTTAATCAATCTCTTTATAACACTCAGTCTGAGTATCTTATAAAGCTTTTCTACCTTCTCTAATCTCTCTGTGTCTATTACTCTGATCTTCTTAATATAGTCAGATCTGTGAGAGAGTTCATTCACTGAGTTCTTTATTCTCTTAATATACTCTATGTTGAATCAGAATTCACTCAGTCTCTGAGCTCAGCAGATCTACTATTATAAGAGTTTCTTAATTGAAGTAAACTATTATAAGCTGTTATAATCAGTTCTAACAGTAATCACTGTTATAAAGCTCTTAAAGTAGTGATATCAGTGATGAAAGAATTTCACTATTATAAGAAGCTTCTGATTATAAATGTTATAGTTAATCTCTATAAGTTACATCTTCTCTGAGAAAAAGATCACTGAAACTCAGTTCTTATTTAACTGTAAATATGAGACTATTTCTGAAATTGTTAACAAGAAGATATCTATCTTTAATCTTATTAAGAGTAAGAGATTAAACTAGAACAGTATTACTCTATCTGTGAATATCTGTTTTAATCTTATAAACACTCTATAAGCTTCTGAAATAAGAAAGTTCTTACAGCTCTTTCTTCTTAATAACTCTTTTATTCTTTATTTATGAAATAACTTCTTCTTATTTTTATTCTTCAGCATGTGTGTAAGAGTTAAGAAGATTCTTATAAATATAAAGATAAACTATCTATAAAAATCACAAAGCTTAGACAGATCTAAATCTCATGAATACTAGTTAACTTTAGTTATAATAGAATAGTTTCAATCTGTGAAGATTTCATCTGAATATTATCTATAATAATTATATATTCTAGAAAATTAATCTGATGAGTACTGAAGTTATACTTTATAAGCTTAATATATAGTTCTGTCTTATCTAAGATCTTTAACATAGTTTATACATACTCAGTGTGTTCTTTCTTCTTCACAGAGTATATCATCACATTATTCAGATATATTATCACAAAGATATTCAGATATATATAAATTGTTTTATTAATAAAAGACTAAAATGTCATGAAAGTATTAGTCAAATTAAAAGACATTACTAAATATTTAAATAATCTCAATGCAGTTCTAAAGACCATCTTTTATTTATTTTCAGACTGTATTCATAGTTATATATATATATTAATTACATTCAGTTGTATGAATATAACAGCTTCAGTGAGACAGTTAATCACATTCTCAATCAGAGATAGAGAATAGTGACTCTTTATTATCTTAAAGTTCAGATTGCAGTAGTCTATACATAATCTGAGATCTTTATTCTTCTTCTTTATAAATATTATAGAGACTTCTGCAGAGATCTGTGAAGATCAGATAAAGTTATTCTTCAGATTCTTCTTTATATAAGCTTATAAAACCTCTATCTCATAATGAAAAAGCTTATAGATTAATTCTTAGAAGAGTTTCTGTTCTTCTATTAAATCTATTATCAGATTCTTCTTATAGTAAGATAAAAGCTCAGCTGTCTTTACTAAACTGAATATCTCTGTGAGATCTTAATACTTCTCTGATATCTGAAGCTCAGTTTTCATAACTGTGAAGTTCTTAAATATTTATAAAGTTATTATATAGATAGACTTGTCTTCTCTAATTAACTCTGCAGTATTAACTAATTCTATCTCTGTAAGTAAGTCTATCAACACTGATCAGAAGTATAAACTCAACTTATAAACAGCTATATATAAATTATGTCTTTGAAGTTATATAAGTTCTAAGTATATATTATCTATAATGTCTGTAATAATCACAGTTTCTGCAAATCTTCTTCTGATTTTAGAGAGATCTTATAATTCAAAGATAACTCTTACAAGTCTCTTAACTCTTAGGTCTGAGTTCTCATATTCTGCTTATTATAAGAGCAGATTCTCAGTTTTCATTATTCAGCTTATTTACTCTGTGAGTTTTAGAGACACTATAGTGATCTGAGATTCTGAGTGCATTAATACTTTTCATACTGTCAGAGTAGTAGTATTATAGCACAGTCTCTTCTTACAAGTATATATTTTCATTAAAAGAGTAACAGATTCAGATATCAGCTTTAAGACTCTTAAGAAGACTATTACTAACTCTGTCTATAACTTCTTAAATTTCTATTTTAAATTATCTAAACAGTTTGCATAGAGATATTCTGATTTAGAATAGATAAAGTAAAGACTCTTTTTCTTAATCTCTCTGTTATATACTCTATTTATAGAAGCTTATAAAGCTCTCTCTCTCTGCTTAGTAGTCAGACATGAATCTCTCTATATCTTATCATCTTTTTTCAGTAAATCTGTTCTCTATTATTCTGATTCTTACAGAGCTGATCAGTGATTCACTCTCTATAAGTCTGTGACTCTTATAGTAATCTATAAGTAGTGAATAAAAGTTATCAGTTTCTTCAGAGTTAAGAACTTAGAGTCTTACTTAATAAGCTTATTCTACATGTCTTTATTCAGTCTTTTTATAAATATTATCATTCAGATCTTGTTTCAGAGCTCTGCTTTTACAGATTCTAATTTATATCATAATTTTATAAAGTGCTGTAAGTAGTTTTTATCAGATTTCTTATCTTTTTTTCTAATATTAATGATTGTAGCTCAGATATTCTCTGTTCAGCTTATAAAGTCTCTTAACTTATTCTTCAGATAGATTTTAAGAATAGATTAGCAGAATATCTCATAATTATTTTCTAGATAATTCAGCCAGTTCTTGACTTCAGTATAGTAGAGGTCTGTTATTACATAGATAATAGCTTCTTTATCTTTTATATTACACAGCTGAGCCTGTGAGTCAATTTTAAATACAAACTTATAAAAGCTTTTATAGATTGTGATTTGATAGAAGATTTTAAGTGATTACAGTTTAAGAAAGTTTCTTTTCAGTTTATAGAAATCTCTGAAGAATATGTCTAAAAACTCAGTTCAAGAGTTTTTATAGATAGTAAGTATTTCTTGTAGAAAAATAGCTTAATTCTATAGAAGATGCTCAAAAATATTCTTTACTAATATTCATTTATTTATAAGTTTAGAGAGTTTCTCTGTCATAGATGTAGAGAATAATATTCTATAAGTAATTAGTAAGTTCTCTGAAACTTCTTTCATAGAGATTATTTATAATTCAGATAACTGCTTCTGAGTATCTGCAGTAGAGTTTACAGAGATTAAAGCATGTAAGTTTCTAGTTCTTTCAGTTATAATAAGCAGTTACTGACTGACAGAGCTTGAAATGTAAGAATAAGTACTTACAGGTAATTATTCAGATATTTGCAGCTTGATATGATATGTACTGTTAACTACTAGAAGTATTCATGATAGAAAGATAAAATGTAAAGATTAAATGTATAATAGCATTCAAGCTGAGTTGTGAATAGTATTCATGAACTTCAGTCTATATAGTTGTGTGTAGTTAAGAGTCAATAACTCTATTGATTACGTGAGAAATAGAAATAGAGGTAAAGAATTCATGAGAAGCGGGATTTCTTACATAAGAGCTGACTATGTATATATGTAATCAGATATTTATCATAAAACTGTGTCTGCTTTCTCAGTTGTACTGAAGTATTCAGTCTGAAAATTATTAAGATATAGAGAGAAGACTTACCTGTTCAGATTAAACTAATCACTAAAATTATAAATTTTATATTTGATTTTATTTGATCTGATCTTATACATTTCTTAGCGTGAACCTCACTGGAACTAATCATTAAAAAAACATGCAAAGTGACTATTTATCAAATCTCAAAATGAGATCATGACTTAAAAAAAATACGAAAGTAATCTCATTTGATCTCATTTAGTCTTATTCTTAGTATAAAGTGACTATTTTTAAACATTTTAAGGTTTTTTTTAGACTATTTTCAATTTTTTAAAAAGTAATGCTTTTTGATAACACTCAAATGAGATTTAAAGTCATTTAAAGCAATAAGAAGAATTTAAATTGAGAAGTGAAAATCATGATCTCATTTGAAAAATGTGATGAGAGTAGACAGTAAGTCTCACTAGAACAGTATGAAACTACTATCTAATCTTAAAATCATGTAATAAAATCAGTCAAATTGATATTAAAATCATCAAATATTCTGTTCCTGGTCTCAGACACGGTCACTCGGTCAGTCTAGTAAGTCTCATTGAGACAGTATGAAACTACTATCTAATCTTAAAACTGTGTAATAAGATCAGTTAAATTGATAATGAAACTAACAAATATTCTGATTTTGATCTCAGACACAGTTACATGATCAGTCTAGTTCAGATTAACTCTTGTTACAAATTTATAGTATTCACATGTCTTAATTATCTGCATTTTACAGATACTCAGAAACTTTATACAAATAAAAACAGAAATACAGAAATATACA
>NW_003101682.1:5558333-5562755 GCF_000003855.2 Blastomyces gilchristii SLH14081
TCTTAAAAAGTTCTTGAATTAATATATAAATATGTCAGAACACTTTCTCTCTGTTATCTAAGTGAAAATACTTTATAAATAAATAAAATACTTACAGTTTGTGAGAATAAAAGCTGTTAGAGAAAAAGAGAAAAGAGGATAGACAGATCTGAGATATTTATACTACTCTAAAGAGATTTATTTACACTATAAATAATTCTATAAAACAGTCAGATTACTCTAGTAAATAGAGAGTAATTATAAATTGCAGATCTGAATCTTTCTATATAATTATAAAAAGTGATGATAGACTATAAACATCTTGATTCTACAATTCTACAGAGTTAATGAAAGAATTAAAAATTCCTTATAAATCTAGAGTGTTAAAGAATAATAATTTATAAGAATAAGTGAAAGATTAACTTACAAATACTTTTCTTTAATGAAGATAATCTCATAGAAAGTGATTTATATATGAGATAAATCTATGTAACAGTTATACAAGAATATCATGAAGAAATAATTGAAGATTAACTGAAATTCTTCAGATTGAAAGATATGAGATAAATCTATATAATAATTATATAAGAATTTTATGAAAATAATTGAGAGTAAACTGACTACTGAGATTATGAATTTCATGTTTGATGTCATTTAATCTGATCTCATACATTTCTTGGCGTGAATCCCGCTGGAACTAATCATTAAAAAAACATGCAAAGTGACTATGTATCAGATCTCAAAATGAGATCATGACTTAGAAAAAATAAGAAAGTAATCTCATTTGATCTCATTTAGTCTCATTCTTAACATAAAGTTACTATTTTTAGACATTTTAAGGTTGTTTTTAGACTATTTTTAATTTTTTAAAAAGTAATGCTTTTTGATAATGCTTAAATGAGATTTAAAGTCATTTAAAGCAATAAAAATAATTTAAATTAAGAAGTAAAAATCATGATCTCATTTGAAAAACATAATAAGAGTAGACAGTAAGTCTCACTGAGACAGTATGAGACTACTATCTAATCTTAAAACTGTGTAATAAGATCAGTTAAATTGATAATGAGACTATCAAATATTCTGATTCTGATCTCAGACACGGTCACATAGTCAGTCTAATTAAGAGTCAACTGAAATTCTTCTATATAAAAGATATAAGATGAATCTGTATAATAGTCAGAGAAAGACCTGCAGGTTATAAAGAATCTCACAGAATAAGAAACTAAGTAATAGACTCTTTTCTCTTTACAGTAATAAGAGATTTTTCTTCACTAACATTTTTCCTCACCGAGATTTTTTATACATATAAAGATTTTTTAGTAAGTATCACTACAGTGCTGAGTCTGATTCTATAAAATCACTCAGTGAAAGACTTTATAAACAAAGTCTTAAAGAGAGAAGAATGTAAGAAATTTCACTTCTTACAGATTCTTTATCTCTATTTCTATCTCTTATATAACTAATAGAGTTAGCAGCTCTTGAGTATATACAACTATATAAACTGAAGTTCATGACTACTATTTATAACTCAGCTTCAATACTATTATACATTTGATCTTCATATTTATCTTTCTACTGTGAATACTTCTAGTAGCTATCAGTACATATCACGTCAAGCTGCAAACATTCGAATAATCGTCTATGAGCACTTATTCTTCCAGATGAGTCAATTGAAACTATAACTGATTTCTAAACTTTAATACCACTTATTAACTGACAAAAGAACCGCTGATTAATTTCATTTCTCATTTTAAAAATAAGATTTGAGTTCAGCTTGTTCTTCTGCAGAATCTCTCTATTTGAGACTTTAAGAATAAATCTTCTGTTTCTGAAGATATAAAAGTTTTTCTCTTTTTACATTTTTTTGTCTTCTTTCTTATGAAGAGAAGTATGAGTATTTTTCTTCTAAGTATTTTCAGAATTTTGAGCAGATTTTGAGATAGTAGATTTAGAAACAGTAGATTCTACTGCTTGAGTATATTTTTTTTTCTGATTTGAAGAAGAAAAAGAAGAAGAAGAGTCAGTAATTATACTAGAAATTTTCAATGTTTTTTAAACTGTATTTAAAATTTCAAGTTTGAACTTAAATATCTTCTGTGATTATCTAGTCTAAGTATGAAGAATTAATAGAACTTCTTCATTTATCTCAATCAGATACTGTTTTTCAAGAACTTTGCTAGCTTTTTCAAGTTCTTGTATTTCAAGAACTTATTATTTCTTCATTTCTTCTTTCTTTCTTCTCTTCAGAATTTCAATCTCAGAAAGAGCATCTGAGAAAGCATCTTTTTTCACATTAACTAAGTGTATTTTTAAACTTATTTTACTTACTCAATCAGAAGTTGATCAGACTGTTTCAATTGAGAGATTTATCAGTCTATTTTTAATTGAAAAGTTAATCAGATTATTTTCAAAGAAGAATGAAAGACTTTTATATATAAAATATCTGATTTCTTTTACACTAATTCAGTAACTAGATTAGATTTTTAAAGAGAATCTAATAAATTAAAATTGATTTTTAAGATAAATCAATAAAATCTTTATAATCTCCTTCTTAGAATACAGTGAGAAAAAGTATAATATTAATTAATAATAAGTCAGATAATATAACAGTTTTTAAGAGAAAATCTGATAAAAAATAAGTTAATTTTTTATAGAAAAATTGATTAAAACTATTTAATTTTATTCTACATTATTCAATTCTTCTCACGCAATAAGTATACAACTTAAATCAGTTAATAAAAAGTATAAAAAAAATTAAATATTAATAAAAGCTTTTCAGTCACTGAATAAGTAATTCTCACTTAAAAGAATATAAAATTATAGTAGAAAATAACTTTGTCTTTAATTCTTTGTAAGAATATTGTATAAAACTCAGAGAAAAACACTTTACTTTTTCAAGAGAAGTAAAAAACTAATTCTAAGATGTTTTTTTTGTATTAACTACTGTAGAAGAATGAGATAGAAACTACTAAGATATATACTACTATATACTCTCTATCAAGACTTTCTCTCTTCAGAGTTTTAATATTATAGAGAATATAAGTCTGTTTCTATATAATAATATAAATATTATCAGCAGAATGTAGAGAAACTGATTATTTATATCTTAAAATAGAAGACTTTGTCAATGATTATATTAATATAGAGTTAATTATCAAGTTTAATAGAAATTTAGTATTACTGTTCTTAATCTCTTAAAGAATCTATTAAATATTGAGATATTAAAACTAGATTTAATATATCTCACTATGCAGAAATCAAAGACTGAGTCAGATTCTAAGTTATACTGATTTTATAGTTGTCATCATCTATCAGTTATATATTGAATACTGTTGCTAAGATATCTTTTTATATCTTTCTGCTGAAGATACGCCGGATTGAGTGAGGCAATATATGAGTGAGACTTGATGTTAATGTCTTGATACATCAAAGACAGGTGCAGAGATTGCACTTCAGATGTGTCTGTTAATTATGTACTTAATACTATTACTGAGATATCTTTTTATATCTTTCTGCCAGAGATGAGCCAGATTAGAAAGAGCAGTATGTGAGTGAGACTTGCTGTTGATGTTTTGAAATATAAAGATAGACAGGGTTTTCATGAAGATTGCTTCTCAGATATCTTCACAATTACAGATTGAAGATCTTTCAAAATCAAGAAGATTGATGCATATGACTAGGTCTCTTCACCTTACAATTTGTATGGCAATTTGACCCGGGGTTGTGGTGTGGTACGGATGAATGAGGGATAATCCGACACAGGAGTTTCAAACTACATCTAGTTTACATTTGGCTGGATAACTCCACCACTACACGGGGTATGCAGTCGGCGATGGGGTCAAAATGCTCATATGATCGAGGACTTTTCAATGAATCTATCGGCGGGTTCTTCTTCGAAAATTGAGCGAGTTCGTGGTGAGGCGGTTTGATGAGAGATACATAGTTGATAATGAATGAATAAAGCTGATTTAATTAACTATATATAAAGAAGATTGAGATATGCTATATCTTTTATAAAGAGCTGTTTTCATATCTCTTATTAAAAGCTTTTAATATAGTAATATCTCACATTCTAAGAGCTTTATTAATCTTTGAATATAAATTCTAGTTATTTACTAGTTATCTTATTCACTATTGTAGAAGACTTATAAAATTAACTTCTTTTTAAAGTATGTAGTTAAAATGATGTAGAAGCAGCTAAGAGCTCATAATCTGATAAAGATAAAAGATTAATTGATTGTATACTAATCTAGTCACATAGCATTCTATAGATGTATGAGTCATGTGACTTTATATAGAGTATTCATTAAATATATTGATAATTACTAGAAGTATTTACAGTAAAAAAATAAATGTAAAAATTAAATATATAATAGTATACAAGCTCAGTTATAAACAATAAGTACAAACTTCAGTTTATATAATTATATGTAATTAAAAGCT
>NW_003101682.1:5563183-5566089 GCF_000003855.2 Blastomyces gilchristii SLH14081
TGATAATTGTATATTCAGCTGTATTATTCTTCAGCAGTTATACATTTCTTTAAATCACATTCTTTCTCATCAGATTCAGTCACACTTACATGACTATAATATAAGCCACTCTCAGAAAAGCTTTCACTATTTTATATTACTTATTCACTAATATTTTCATTCTTCAATCATCATCTCTGTTATTATCATTATTAAATATTATTATCTTATACAAGATTTCTGCTCTCTTCTCTTTCATCATATTCTTTTCACTTCATTCATCTATTACATTGTACATGTTTCTGACAATAATCTCTTATTCTCATAACAAGTATTATTGTAGTACTCATACCAGGCAGTTTATTAACAGTAAGTGTAACACATTGTGAAATATAATCAGAACTTGTTTTTCTTCTAATGATTATCAGAATATAATATTATAAATGACACATCTTCTTCTTCATCTTCTTATACATTCTCAACTCTTTTCTTCTCAGCAGACATCTGATTATGTTTTCTGACATAATTTTACATGAACACAGATACTGATATATTTGTTTTTATTTATATAGAATCTTTATGTGTTGACAGATCTGCATCTGCTGATAATAGTGAACTCAATGTTGCATCATTAATTGAGAACTTGAAGAATATGATAATGAAGAAATTATCTGTGTTATATATAACTGAGTTCTCTGCATTTCTCTCTGTCTCTTCTACTGCTGTTTCTCTCTCTGCTGTCTCTCTCAAATCTTTTACAATTATTGATATATTCTGTTCTTCTGCTCTTACTACTCTTGCTTCTATTACTTCTGCTTTTACTACTTCTACTTCTACTATCTCTGCTTTCTCTGTCTCTATTACTTCTGCTGTTATTATCAGCTCTTCTTATTTTAAGAAGATGTTGTATAGACTTGATAAATTATGTTTCTCAGTATATATACTTTCACTCTTTTTCCTAATCTCTAGAATAATTTATTATACAAAGACTGTATATAATATAACTATCTGAAGCTCAGTCATGAACACTGATTATTATATTTATTTTAAGTATTTATAATAAGATAATTATATATTTACATCAGAGAATTACTCTTCTTTTTAACAGTATTAAGAGTATAAGTCTTTTCTTTTCTCATCTTCTCTTCTAACACTAATTTTTCTAGAGAAAAAAATTGTTATGAGCTTTATTATATATAAAGTCATAATATCTACAGATATTAAGAAGCTTTTTATAATTATTAAATTCAATATTACAGGTATATTTACTCTGATAAACATTTTTAAAATAATAGACTTATATCAGTCTATTCTGTGATATCTGTTATCTGACTTTATAATGCAGGTAAAAGATATCTGTGTTTTCAGAAACAGAAATATGAATATCATACTTTTTTACATCTGCAGATGTGAGACTTATCTGAAATGTTATTGTGAGAATGAGCTATTCACATACTGTATTCTACTTTCTGTATTTCTCTATGTCTCTCTCTCTCTTTCTGAGAAGCCTTGTATATGTTGTAATTATGTATATAATTCTAAATCAGTGAGTATTCATTCAGTAACTGTTTTCATCTCTGATTTTACAGTTGTATATACTAATAATGATTCTTAGTTGCTTCAGTATCGGAGATGATTTTAATCTCTGATGATAATAATGCTGCTGAGACTATTCTCTCTCACTCTTAAGCTTCTCTCATTATTTTCTCTTCCTCTTCTGTGAGAAAGATTGTGTGCATATCAGATTATAAGTATTCAGATCTGAGTGACTTCTGCTGTTATTTATCTAATTTTGCATTCTCTTCTTCTTTAGTTTCTTTTATCTCTATTCTGTCTGCTCTGACTTCTAGTTCTGCAGATTCTGCACTCTTCTTCAATTTTTCTATACACATGTGTACACATTTCTATATTAACATTTCAGTCAATCTTGTAATAAATAATATTAATATTGTATACAGAGCAGTGGAGAAATCAGAGACATACACAGTGTTATTATAAAAGCAGCTTGCAGCTCTCAAATTTCTTACAGATCTTAAGTTTTGAGATTTTCTTTGTTTTTAACTTTTTTCAGATAATGTGACATTGGAAATAGATTAAACATGTAATATATCAAAAGAGATAAAGTGTGTATAATAATATTTATCTTTTTACAGCTGACTTTTACAGTTGATAATTAATTCATTATCTCTTAAGTCATCTGCTTTTCTTTTCTTACACTTTTTCTTTGTCTGCTAGCTACTACTTGTATATAATCTCTATATAATACAGTATTCAGTGACTAGGTTCAGTAGCTTTTATCTTTTGTAATTCTGTCTCATATATTATACTGTCTCTCTTCATCTGCTTAGATTACTACAGTAAATAGCTTATTAAAACTAATCTTATCTGATCTCTGAGTGTTCTCAGAGATTGAGATAACTTGATCTTATGTATTTATAAATGTTTCAGATACTTTGTTCTCTGTTATCTTCATAGTTGAACTGATGTAAACAGTTAAATTCAACTCCGAATTTCTTTTTCTTCTGCAATCTGATTCATGTGTAAGTCTGTTACTTTGAGACTGCTCTTTATTATATTACACTTACTATCTGCAGTGTGATATTATACAGTGTAAGAAATCCCGCTTCTCGCGGATTCTTTACCTCTATTTCTATCTCTCGCGTAATCAATAGAGTTAGCAGGCCTTGACTACATACAACTATATAGACTGAAGTTCATGAATACTATTCACAACTCAGCTTGAATACTATTATACATTTAATCTCTATATTTTATCTTTCTATCATAAATACTTCTAGTAGTTAACAGTACATATTACATTAAGCTGCAAATACCTGAATAATCATCTGTGAGTACTTATTCTTATATATCAAGCTCTATCAGTCAGCAATTATCTGTTATAACTGAAGGAACTGAAAACTTATATA
>NW_003101682.1:5566381-5567588 GCF_000003855.2 Blastomyces gilchristii SLH14081
ATAAAAGCTTTTATAAGTTTGTATTTAAATTGACTTACAAGTCTAGCTGTGTGATATAAAAGATAAAGAAGCTGTTATCTATATAATAACAGAGCTCTACTATACTAAAGTTAAGAACTGACTAAACTATTTAGAAAATAATTATAAGAGATCTTACTAGACTATTCTTAAGATCTATCTAGAGAATGAGTTAAGAAACTCTGTAAGTTGAACAGAGAACATCTGAGCTATAATTATTAATATTAGAAAAAGAGATGAGAAATCTGATAATAATTACTCATAGTACTTTATAAAATTATAATATGAATTAAGATCTGTGAAAATAGAGCTCTGAAATAAGATCTGAATAATAATATTTACAAAGAGACTGAATAAAGATATATAGAATATACTTATTAAGTAAGACTCTAAGCTATTAACTTTAAAGAAACTGATAATTTTTATTCACTGCTTATAAATCACTGTGAGAATCATAGACTTATAGAGAGTGAATTACTGATCAGCTCTGTGAGAGTCAGAATAATAGAGTATAAATTTATTAAAGAAAGATAATAAGATATAGAGAGATTGATATATGACTGTTAAGTAGAGAGAGAGAGCTGCACAAGCTCTTATAAATAGAGTGTATAATAGAGAGATTAAGAAATAGAGTCTCTGCTTTATCTGTTTTAAACTGACATATCTCTGTGCAAACTGTTCAGATAAATTAAAATAGAAATTTAAAAAGTTACAGACAGAGTCAGTAATAGTCTTCTTAAGAGTCTTGAAGCTGATATCTGAATCTGTTAATTCTTCAATGAAAATACATGCTTATAAGAAGAGATTGTGCTGTGATACTACTACTCTGTCAGTATAAGAAGTATTGATAAACTCAGAATCTCAGGTCACTGTAGTATCTCTAAAGCTTATAAAGTAAATGAGTTAAATAATGAAAACTGAGAATCTTCTCTTATAATAAGTAGAATGTGAGAACTCAGATCTGAGAACTGAGAGACTTATAAGAGTTATCTTTGAATTACAAGATCTCTCTGAAATGAAGAAGATTTGTGAAAACTGTAATTATCACAGATATTATAGATGATATGTACTTAAAAGTTATATAACTTTAAAGACACAATCTACACATAGCTGTCTGTGAGTCAGATTTATACTTTCATCAGTGTTAACAGACTTACTTACAGAGATAAGAATCAGTTAATACTGTAGA
>NW_003101682.1:5567755-5571177 GCF_000003855.2 Blastomyces gilchristii SLH14081
TAAGAAGATCTAGTATTAGATTTAATAGAAGAGTACAAACTCTTCTAAGAATTAATCTATAAACTCTTTTATCATAAGACAGAGATCTTACAGACTTATGTAAAAATGAATCAGAAGAATAACTTTATCTAATCTTCATAGATCTCTATAAGAGTCTCTGTGATATTTGTAAAGAAGAAGAATAAAGATCTCAGATTATATATAAACTATCACAATCTGAACTTTAAGATAATAAAGAGATACTATTTGCTATCACTGATTAAGAATGTAATTAACTGTCTTATAAGAGCTGTTATATTCAAATAACTGAATATGATTAATATACATATATAACTGTGAATACAGTCTGAGAATGAATGAAAGACTGTCTTTAGAACTGTTCTGAGATTATTTAAATATCTAGTGATGTCTTTTAATTTAGCTAATATCTTCATAGTATTTCAGTCTTATATTAGTAAAATACTTCATATATATCTGAATGTCTTCATGATAATATATCTAAATGATATGATAATGTACTTTATAAAGAAGAAAGAACACACTGAGTATATATGAACTGTGCTGAAGATCTTAGATAAGACAGAACTATATATTAAGCTTATAAAGTATAACTTCAGTATGTATTAAATTAATTTTCTAGAATATGTAATTATGATAGATAATATTCAGATGAAATCTTCACAGATTAAGACTATTCTATTATAACTGAAGCTAACTAGTATTTATAAGATTCAGATCTTTCTGAGCTTTGTGAATTTCTATAGATAATTTATCTTTATATTTATAAGAATCTTCTTGACTCTTACAGACATGCTGAAGAGTAAAAATAAAAAAAAGTCATCTTATAAATGAAGAATGAAAAGATTGTTAAGAAGAGAGAACTATAAGAACTTTCTTATTTCAGAAGCTCACAGAGTCTTTATAAGATTAAAACAGATATTTACAGATATAGTAATACTATTTCACTTTAATCTCTTACTCTTGATTAGATTAAACACAGATATCTTCTTCTTTATAATTTCAGAAATAATCTTATAATTATAGTTAAATAAGAACTGAATTTCAGTAATCTTTTTCTCATAGAAGATGCAATCTATGAAGATTAACTGTAATATTTATGATCAGAAGCTTCTTATAATAGTGAAACTATTTTATCACTGATATTACTACTTTGAGAGTCTTATAACAGTGATTATTGTTAGAAGTGATTATAACAGCTTATAATAGTTTACTTTAATTAAGAAACTCTTATAATAGCAGGTCTGCTGAGCTCAGAGACTGAGTGAGTTCTGATTTAAAATAGAGTATATTAAGAAAACTAAGAACTCAGTAGACAGACTTTCTTACAGATCTGACTATGTTAAGAAGATTAGAATAACAGATATAGAGAAGCTAGAGAAGACAGAAAAGCTTCACAGAATACTTAGACTAAGTGTTATAAAGAGATTGACTGAAAAGTCTCTCAATTCTTTATAAGAAAAGAGAGAAAAGAGAGAAAAGAAGTTTATATCACTACTCTCTATAATACTAAGAGTTAATACTTTGAGAATCTTTATAAGAATTCTTGAAGAGAGTATTTATAATCTGAAGAGTTTACAGACTTTGAGAAGTACTGTGAAAGATCTGATATAAGAAGAAATAGAGTATAAGTCTTTATAAGATCTTCTATTCAGATTATCTGAACTATAACTGAAGAATAAATACACTTAGTATATTTAAAAACTGCTTATAGCAGAGATTAACTCTGCAGAAATAAAGAGTTGAAGAGACTTAAATAATCTCTTATAAAAAGAGAACTGAATTTATATACTTATGAATAAGTTTCTATGTATAAAACTTACTAAAAGGCATCATGACTTCTCTCTAGCAGGTTATTTTATAGATACTAGAACTTATAAGTTACTTATAAGAAAATACTTCTGACTGAAGATATAAGAGCTTGTAAAGAAGATAGTGAATTTCTGTACTATTTATCAGAGTTCATAGATAGTATGATTCAGATTATATAAAGAACTTACTTCTCTACTCATTTCATAGAAATCTTGAGAATAGCTAGAAATAAACACTCTTATAAGTCTCTCTAAAAGTAAGAATATATATAATATCTGCTTTAACAGTGTGCTGATAATAGTAAACTACTTTATCAAGATAACACACTTTATACTCACTTATAAGAACTTAAAGTTAAAGAATTTAACTTATATCTTTATTTGTAATATAATTTAATTGTATAAATTATCTATGAATATTATCTCAGATAGAGAATTAATCTTTATAGAGAAGTTCTAATCTAATCTGATAACTATACTGAAGATCTTGTAAGATCTAAGTATGACTTTTTATTAATAGACAGATAATCAGATAGAATATCTGATAAGAATATTAAAACAGTATCTGTAGTACTTTAGTAATTAGGCCTGGTGGCGTAGTAGTTAACTACACTATCATGAAGCCTCAATTAGCGGCCTTCCCCCCGGGGAATGAATGCTAAGAGAGGGTAGGTTCAAACCCTGCAAGAATCATCTTAATCACAGCTTTCACTGTTAAGTCATAAAACAGTATCAGAGGCTCTCAGATGCACTATAGTGAATTATTATCAAGCTTAAGATGTTCATCTCAGAGGTTCTCAGACACTAATTCTCACTGATCTTAGAGTTAACAGTCTCTCAGACACTTCAAGTCAGATCAGTACTAGAGTGATTGAGATCTAGAATGTCTGCAGAATAGTGAATCATCATTAAGCTTAACTGATTAGGTCTCATTTCTCTCACTCTAGACACTCACTTCTGAGAAATGAGATTTAAAAACTATTTAATTAGAACACTCTGAGCCTAGCAAGGACCTAAATGAGACAAGATCTAGACACTCTTAATAGGTGATTAGTGTAAGCAAGACTGTGACAGTCAATTGATAGACTGAAATACTGAGATTGACAGTCAGAAAATTAGAGACTTAACTAGAATTGAGTAGCTCTGATATTATTCTTAGTAAGAATCTCACTTATAAATAAGCTAGTTACAGAAGCTAGCTGAGCAGTGACTCTTTAGAGAGAATGATAATCTCTGAAGTGAGCCTGAGAGAACAGAGACAGCAGTTAATTATATAGAGTGTTAAAATATATATATAGCTTAAGATATAAACTGCAGAGATCTTATTCTATAGCTCTCTTTACTTTATCTTTTTCTTTCAATTTCTTTCTATCTATCTATTTAATATGTCTATCTTTAAGACTGTGTTCTCTTTTTCTTTGTCATGATATTGTCAAATGATTTCAAAGTATCAGAAGATGTTAAAATACTGTAATTTATAAACAGTTTTTGTATTCTGAGCTAGAATTTTCTGATTTTATATATCTGAAATTGATGAATGTATAATAGTTAACTTTACAGATATAGAAAAAACTCTGAGAACTAAAGGTGAAT
>NW_003101682.1:5571317-5580472 GCF_000003855.2 Blastomyces gilchristii SLH14081
AGATAATGTTGATAACCCTGTGAAAGTATACTATAAAGTGTGATAATATTTGTGAATAAGCTGAGAGAATTCAGAATATTCAGAAGAAAGTCTGTGAATTCTTAAAAAAGATCTAAGAGTATTAGAAGAGATACTATGACTTTAAGTATATTATAAAGAGTTTTAAGAAAGATAATAGAGTCTGACTGAGTTTAAAAAACATTATTATACAGAGATCTAGTAAGAAGCTGAAGCTCTGATAAACAGACTCTTATATAATTATAAAGAAAGTTAGTTTATAATTCTATAGATTGAAACTACTATCTAAGTTACAGATATATAATATTTTTTATATCTCTTTACTCTGTGAATATAAGGAATTCTCAGAAGAGAACTCTGTAATTTATTACTCTATTTACAAAGTATAAGAGAGTGAAAGAGAATATCAGATTAAAGAAATTATTAACTTAAAGAAGTAAGATTATAAGCTCTGATTTAAAATTCAGTGATAAGAATATTCTGATAAGATAAATAAGTCCACTTAAGAATTATCTGAATAGATAAGATATCTGCAGAGACTGAGATATAACTTTTATACTGTATATTCTGATAAGTCAGAATAATACAGTCTTTGCTAAGAATCTGATTATAATAAAGATATTAACACTGTTATTTATAAACTCTAATCTATAAAATGATAAGTTTCTACTGAGATGAATAGTTCACAATGTATATAAAGAAAAGAAGAAATTATATTATTATTAAAGTTAAAAATAAAGAAAAATAAAAACAGAACTGTGAATATAATTTAGAGATTAATAAAGAAAAAATAAAGAAAACTCACACTTATATTCTTTATCTATGATACTTAACTTCTCTGTGACTATCAATTTTCTTCTTTAAAAAAGCAGAGAGTATTATACTCACAGTACAGATAATTATTGTATTTAATATAAAGATTATCAGTAATACACAGACTTTAAGAGAGCTGAACATCAGAGTATATACAGTTATAATATAGTCTTAAGAGTGAGTCATCTGTGTGTATCATTAGATATTTCTTATAAAGCTATGTTTACTTCTTCAGTTGTATTGAGTATTCAGTCTGAAACTAATTAAGATACAGAGAGAGAGCTTATCTGCTCAGATCAACTCTTATTATAAATTTATAGTATTTACATTATCTTAATTACTCAGATTTTACAGATACTTAGAGACTTATCTCTTATTAATAATGAAATTGTGAAAATGTACTGCAGTGTGAGAATCATTGATAGAGAATTTAGACATATTTACATATATCTTATCAGAGATTATATAAGTAAAGAGAGAGTGATTATAAATCTGCAGAGCTGTAGAGAGTACTAACAGTACTGAGAGTCTTACAGAAACTGTTAACTAGAATCTGTAAGAAATTACTTATAGAAAGACTTACAGTAAAGAGCAGAACTATACTATTAAGAGTCAGAGACTAGTCTGAGAAAGGTATAGAGTTAATTACTGATCTGAAGATTGAGTATGATAACAGAGCTGAAAAAAATGAAGATACTGTTATAAATAATAATATCCCTGCTTTATCAGCTCATAAAAAGTGATTAGAGAAGTTACAGAGATACTTACAAGAAGCTCAGTAATAATCAGATATTATTTATAAAGATATTGAAATTAAAAAGTTTTTTATTCTTGAGAAGTTCTTGAATTAATATATAGATATTGTTAGAAACACACTCTCTCTATTATCTGAATGAAAACACTTCACAGATGAATAAGAACACTCACAGTTTATAGAAATAAAAGCTATTATAAAAAAAGAGAAAAGAAGATAAAGTTCTACAGATAGATCTGAGATATTTATACTACTTTAGAGAGATTTATTTACACTATAAGTAATCTTATAAAATAATCAGATTACTTTAATAAATAAAGAGTGATTATAAATTATAGATCTGAATCTTTCTATATAAGTATAAAGAGTAATTACAGACTGTGAATATCTTAATTCTACAATTCTACAGAGTTGATAAAAGAATGAAAAATTTCTTATAACTCTACAGTGTCAAAGAAAGATAATGTCCCCGGTGGCCGAATGGTTAATGCGGCCACCCGGTAGCGCCTTGGCGTGGGAAACCAAGGCGCGTGGGTTCGAAACCCGCAGAAGATACATTAAATCCGGAACTCAAGCACCTCAGGTTTCTAATAAATACAGAGATGTACAAATCACTTCAATGAATCACTCTATGTTCCTGAGCTGGGAAGTTATTATTGCATGTATCTAATTGTCACTCCTTTGTATTTTTCTATGTTCTTATTATCTTGATGTGATCTTAACACCTGTATTTCCTCCTGTATAATCAACACTTGATCTGTATTTAACATCACGCAAGGACTCATCATAAACTCTGCTTGTATATAAGTATAATGAAAGAATAATAATAATAAATAATAATAATAAAGAAAGATAATTCATAAGAATAAGTGAAAAATTAACTCATAAATACTTCTTCTTAATAAGAATAATCTCATAGAAAGTAATTCATCTGTAGAATAAATCTATGTAATAGTTATATAAGAATCTCATGAAAAAATAATTGAAGATCAACTGAAACTTTTCAGATTAAAAGATGTGAAATGAATCTGTGTAATAATTATATAAGAATCTTATAAAAATAATTAAGAGTCAACTGAAATTCTTCTATATAAAAGATATGAGATAAATCTGTATGATAGTTAGAGAAAGATCTGTAGATTATAAAGAATCTTATAAAATAAGAAACTGAGTAACAGACTCTTTTCTCTTTGTAATAATAAGAAATTTTTCCTCACTGAGATTTTTTATAGATATAAAGAGTTTTTAATAAGTATTACTGCAGTGGTGAGCCTGATTCTATAGAATCACTCAGTGAAAGACTTTGCAGATACAGTCTTAGAGAGAAAGAAGTATGTAAGAAATCTCACTTCTTATAAATTCTTTACTTCTATTTTTATCTCTTATATAATTAATAGAGTTAGCAGCTCTTGACTACATATAACTATATGAACTGAAGTTTGTGAATACTATTTATAACTTAGCTTGAATACTATTATATATTTAACTTCTAGATTTTATCTTTCTACTGTGAATACTTCTAGTAGTTAACAGTACATATCACCGTGAACTCAACCGCTCCACCACAAACTCGCTCGATTTGTCGAATAAGAACCCGCTGATAGATCCATCGAAAAGCCCTCGATCATACGAGCATTTTGACCCCATCGCCGACCGCATAGCCCGTGTGGTGGTGGAGTTATCCAACCAAATGTGAACCAGACGTTGTTTAAAACTCCTGTGTGGGATTATCCCCCATTCTCCCCTATCACACCACAACCCCGGGCCCAATTGCCATGCAAATTGTAAGGTGAAGAGACCTAGTCATATGCATCAATCTTCTCAATTTTGGAAGATCTCTGATCTGTAATTGTGAAGATATCTGAGAAGCAATCTCTGTGAAAACCCTGTTCATCTTTGATGTTTCAAAACATCAATGCCAAGTCTCACCCTTGTACCGCCCTTCTCAATCTGGCCCATTCTCAGCAGAAAAATATAAAAAGATATCTCAGTGATAATATCAAGCACATAATTAATAAACACTTCTGAAGTGCAATCTTCACAGTCTGTCTTCAGTGTATCTAGACATCAATGTCAAGTCTCACCCTTGTACTATTCCTCTCAATCTGGCTCATCCCTGACAGAACAATACAAAAAGATACCTTGACAACAGTATTCAATATATAATCAGCAGACAACAAGTCAACAGAACAAGTCAACAGCATATCAACAACTATAAATTCAGTATATCTCAAGATCTGATTGAGTCTTTGATCCCTGCACAGTGAGATATATTAAATTTAGTTTTAATATCTCAATATTTAATAGATTCTGTAAGAAATTGAGAACAGTAACACTAGATTTCTATTAAATTTGAGAATTAACTCTATATTGATATAATCATTGATGAAGTCTTCTATTTTGAGATATAAATAATCAGTTCCTTTACATTCTGCTGATAATATTTATATTATTATATAGAAACAGACTTATATTCTCTATAATATTAAGACTCTGAAGAGAGAAAGTCTTGATAGAGAGTATATAGTAATGCATATCTTAGCAGTTTCTATCTCATTCTTCTGCAGCAGTTAATGCAAAAAAAAAAGATCTTAGAAATAGTTTTTTACTTCTCTTGAAAAAGTAAGATGTTTTTCTCTGAATTTTATATAATATTCTTATAAAGAATTAAAAACAGAGCTGTTTTCTGTCATAATTTCATATTCTTTTAAATAAGAATTACTTTTTCAGTGACTGAAGAGCTTTTATTAATACTTAATTCTTTTTTACACTCTTTATTAACTGATTTGAGTTGCACACTTGTTGTGTGAGAAGAATTGAATGATTTAGAATAAAATTAAATAGTTTTAATTAATTTCTCTGTAAAAAATTGATTTATTTTTTATCAGTTTTTCTCTTAAAAACTGTTATATTATCTGATTTATTATCAATTGATATCATACTTTTTCTCACTGTATCTTAAGAAAGAGATTGTAAAGATTTTATTGATTTATCTCAAAAATCAATTTTAGTTTATTAGATTCTCTTTAAAAATCTAATCTAGTTACTGAACTAGTGTGAAAAAAATCAGGTATTTTATATATAAAAGTCTTTTATTCTTCATTTATAACAGTCTAATCAACTTTTCAATTGAAAACAGACTTAGAAACCTCTTAATTGAAACAGTCTGATCAACTTTTCAAAAGAGTTCAATACATATCTTAATTGAAACAGTCTAATCAACTTTTCATTGAGTGAGAATAATGAGTTTAAAAATACACTCAGTTGATGTGAAAAAAGATGCTTTCTCAAATACTATTTCTGAGATTGAAATTCTGAAGTGAAGAAAGAAAGAAGAAATAGAGAAATAATAAGTTCTTAAAATACAGAAACTTGAAAAAGTAAGTAAGATTCTTGAAAAGCAGTATCTGAGTGAGATAAATGAAGAAGTTCTGTTAATTCTTCATACTCAGACTAGACAACTACAGAAGATGATCAAGTTCAAACTGAGAATTTTAAACACAGTTCAAAAAACATTGAAAATTCCTAGTATAATCACTGACTTCTTATCTTACTCTTCTTTCTCTTTTTCTACTTCTTCTTCTTCTTTAAATCAGAAGAAAATATATACTCAAGCAGCTGAATCTGCTATCTCTAAACCTGCTATCTTAAAATATGCTTAAAATCCTGAGAAAACTGAGAAGAATAATACTCATACTTCTATTCATAGAAAAGTAAAGAAAAAAATGTAAAAGAAAAAAAACTTTCAAATCTTCAGAAATAGAAGACTTATTCTCAAAGTCTCAAATCAGAATATCTTGTAAAGAAACAAGCTAAACTCAAATCTTATTTTCAGAATTAGAAATGAAATTAATCAGTAGTTCTTTTCTTAGTTAATAACTGATATTGAAGTTTAAAAATCAGTTATAACTTCAATTAAGTCATTCTTCTTTGAAAACTCTATTATTCTGACTACAATGTCTGAATTCAGTACAGAATTACTTATTCAGAATAAGAATCTCTGAAAATCAGCAGTAGAATCTTTATTAAACATAATAATTCTATCTGAGAGAGATGAAAAGTGAGATAAATTCATTCTTTATAATATTCCAGTTGAAATTTTTGACTGTGAAGAAGAAATACTACTTCTTAAAAATGAATTAGAAGAATACAACTCTATTCAACTGAGAAAAGAGTCTGTATAACTAAATTTAATTAAGTTCAGATAAAACAGAAGAAATGCCTCTGTTCTAGTATATATAAAGACACTTGAACAGTTAAAGATCTCTGAAGTAAGAGTAGCAGATTTGAAAATAAGAGTTCATGAATACAAAGACTCAAGAATGAATCTCAAAGCTCAAACACAGTGTTTAAACTGTCAAAGATATGAATACTTTACAATCTTCTATTTCAGAGACTCAAAATGTGCATTCTGTGCCAGAGATTATAAAACTAGTGAGTATAAATGTGAAATATGCTTAAAAAGAGATGAAATATATTAACACACTCTGCTTAAATACTCTAATTGTAAAGAAAAACATGCATCTAGCTCAAAAGAATGTATATTTACTTCAAGAACTCAAAAGAACTGAAGAAAAGATGAAGCTCAAAGCAAATCTAGAACTGAAGAGAATAATTAAGTCAGTAAACTCACAACTGTAAGCTTAAAAAGAAGAAACTCTTAAGTATCTAAATCTTCAAACTTCAATTCTTCAGTTAAATATAAACAGAATTTGAATTCTCAAACTTCTGTTAAGATTAGAGAATTGAGAAATGACTCTGATAATAAACTAGATATAATATAAGCAGTTGAGATTTCTACTTTTCAGAATAGTTATAATCTACTATCTGATAATAGTGATTAGATTCTACTCTACTCTCTTTTAGTATGAATATACAATAAAAACAATAAAAAAAGTTTAAAAACTCTTCAAAAATCACATTTATTCAAAATAATGTAAATAGAAACTCAAATTATATTTATTCTTATCTTCAAATTGTATTTGAATAAAAAGTTAATTTTATACTGCTTCAGAAGCTGAATTTTGATACTGAGTAATAATATATTATTTTTCATTCAAGCTACTACTGCTTTATATCTCAAAAGTCTGAGATAAAGTCAAGAGTAGTGATCTATGAAAGAAAGAGATTAAGATATTAATTTAATCTAAGATTTATTATCATGTCTGACCCTGATATTCTGGTGAGTGATATTATAGATAAAGAGAATGAGTTTAATACTATACAGCTTATAAATATCTATAATGAAAAGTTATTAAAGAAAAATAATAACATCTGAATAATTAATAGAGAATTTCTGAACATAACTTTATCAAGAAACTCTATAATTATAGAAGATTTCAATACACATCATCTCTGATGAAATTCAGAATGTAAAAGAGCAGTGAGAGCTGATAATCTGATTAAATAAATCTTTGAACACTTAATAGATTTGATTAACAAGTCTGATCAATAAACATTCTTTAGAAAAGATATGAAACAGAAATCTATTATAGATCTAATCTTCATATTATAAAATCTAATGAAAAAAAGACTTATAAACTGATTTATTAATTCAAATGAGACATCAGAATCAGATCATGAGATTATTCAATTTAATATTGAACTGAGTGAGAAATAAATGAGTGAAAACTCTCTTCTCTTTAATCAGTTTAACTTTGAAAAAGCTGACTGAAAGACAGTTGAAGAAAGTATAAAACTGTTAAAATCTGAAAGATAGAGTGAGCTATATTGAAATCCTGATCAAGATATCTCAAATGAAATGCTTAAGAATAGAGTGAAGCTCATTACATCTATTATTCTAGTAAGTGTTAAAGACAATATTTCAAAGAGAAAGTCTTTTAAGTATTTAAAATCTTGATAAAATGAGACTATCATATTTAAAAGAAAACCCTTAGCTACTGCTAGAAGAGATTGAAAGAATGATATAATTTCTAATAAAGAGTTCAAAACTGTCAGAAATGAATATTTTTCAGATATTAAAAGAGCTAAAACAGACTGCTGAAATAAATTTCTTGAAGAAATATAAGAAAAGAAAGTTTTTAAAGCTTTTAACTATACTAAAACAAGAAGTGTAGCAAAACTTCCAATCTTAGAATATGAGTTTCAGAATGAATTATATACAGTAAACTCTTTTGAGACAAAATGTTAAGCTTTTATAAGAACTCTCTTTCAAAACTTATCAGATTCAGATTCAGAGAAAGAGAATATGTCACTTCTTAACTATATTGATGAAAATGACTGAGAATGGCCTGATCTTACTCAAGATAAATTAGAGTCAGTTATCTTCTCAAGTTCAGTTAAAACTGCTGCAGGGCCTGATTCAATTAATTACTTAATTATTCAAAATATATACTTCTACTTAAAGAATGAATATTTTGAGCTCTTTTTCAATCACTTGAAAAATGAATATTATTCTGAATACTGAAGAGAAGTCACTGAAGTGATTCTTACAAAATCTAATAGAAAAACTTCAATTCTTAAGTTATATAGAGTAATATCTCTATTGAACTATTTAGAAAAGGTTTTAGAAAGAATAATAGCTACTCAACTATCTTTTATAAGCTCTATCAGTAATTCTCTGTTATTCAGTGAATAAATAAGAGATAGAAAACAGTATTCTATAATTGACACTGTTCTCTCAGTTATTTATAATATTCAGATAGCAAAGTATGAAGATCTGATCTCAACTGCAGTTTTTATTGATATAAAAGAAGTATTTGATCATGTTTCAAAGTCAAAGTTAATTCAGACTTTGAAGATGTTAAAACTATCACTTTCTCTAATAAAATGAGTTAACTGTTTTATATCTAAAAGAATTATACAACTTCTCTTTGATGAAATGAAATAAGACAAGACTGAGATAAAAATAGAAGTATTATAAGAATCTTCAAACTAACTTATTTTATTTGCAATATACACTGCATATCTATTCAAAAATAGAAATACAAGAATAGTACAATCTTTAAGTTATATGAATAATATTGATCTAGTCTACAGCTCAAAAACTATTAAAGAGAATTTAAAAGTGATTGAAAAAGCTATAAAGAAAATCTTTGTTAGAGCAGATATCAATTAAATTCAATTTAATATGAATAAAACTGAGTTAATTCATTTCTTTTCTAGATTTAATAAGAAAGAACTATCTCTAACTCTTTTAAATAGAGAGATTAAACTCAGTGTAAATATCAAATAATTAGAAGTATGATTAAACTTCAAGTTGAATTTTAAATATCACATTCAACAAAGAACTGTCAAGACAGAAAGACTATTGAATAACATAATCAGACTATTAAATACAGAGAGAGATCTATTCTTTCAGGCTATGAGACAGTTATATATAGTCTGTATTACATCAGTAGCTGATTATGAAGTTCAAGTTTGATGAAATAATTAAGTTAGTAACACGGGCCCCTTTCTCCGTTGGTCAGACAGAGCTTTTACAATCCATCCGAGATGTTGAAAATTCAAACTCACTGGCCAAATAAACTGTTGCCAAAGCAGCTGTATGTACTAATGGAGGTAAGAGCACTCAGCGCCAAAACCCAACGACAAATCAAACAGCTCCCAA
>NW_003101682.1:5580997-5584727 GCF_000003855.2 Blastomyces gilchristii SLH14081
TCATGACAATGAATTAGCTGATTCAGCTGTAAAAAAGAATGCTGAATTAAGCAGTTCTATTCAAAAAATTATGTCCTGGTCTTTTATAAAGAGAAAAATAAAAGAATCTTGTTTAGACAAGTGAAATGAAAGCTGATAGAAACAAAAGAAGAGTATACATTATTCAAGATTTGAAATAAAACTCAAGTGAAAATCTTGTTCAATTAAATATAAAAAGAAAATATTCTCATCTATAATACAGCTGAAACTAGAATATGAGTATTTCAAATCTTATATACAAAGATTTAATGATAGATTTGACTCAATAGAATGCTCATTCTGTAATGCAAATAAGAATTCTGAGTATATTGTAATACACTGTGCATTATACAATAGTCTCAGAGCCAGATTGAAAGAGAAGTATGATCTAAATCAATTAAATATGAGATTCTTATTCTCAACTGAGACAGGAATTAAATACTTAATAGACTTTCTATCAGAAACTCAAGCAGCTATAAGAAAATGACTAAATTCAGAAATATCTGAATATGAAGAGGAGGAAATCAATCAGATATAGTCTGTTAAAACAGCTATATACTATCTTTTAATAATTTGTTTTGTTACAGTCTCTCTTTACTTTATCTTTTTCTTTCAATTTCTTTCTATCTATCTATTTAATATGTCTATCTTTAAGACTGTGTTCTCTTTTTCTTTGTCATGATATTGTCAAATGATTTCAAAGTATCAGAAGATGTTAAAACACTGCAATTTGTAAACAGTTTTTGTATTTTGAGCTGGAATTTTCTGATTTTGCATATCTGAAATTGATGAATGTATAATAGTTAACTTTACAGATATAGAAAAAACTCTGAGAACTAAAGATTCTCAGGTAGATATCATAGTCCCTGACTGCCTACATCTATAATTGAAGAATAATAATAATAATAACAGTACATATCACGCCAAGCTGCAAACACCCGAATAATCGCCTGCGAGCACTTATTCTTATATACAGCCAGCTACAGCCTTATCACTTATTAATAGACTGGCCGCCGGGACTATGAATTTCACATTTAATCTCATTTAATCTGATCTCATACATTTCTTGATGTGAGTCTCATCAGAATCAAGCATTAAAAAAACCTGAAAATGAATCATTTCTTTCAGAAATAATGTGAAAAATGATCAGATTTAATTCAAGAACAGTGAAATAAGAGTAATTTCTCAGCATAAACAGTAAAAGATAATTATTTTTTTGAAATTAGAATAAGACTAAGACTGACAATTAAATTCAGTCTCATTCAGTTCATTCAGTGATTACTTATATAATCAGAATTTGATAACAATTATTGATAATACTTATAAAACAACTAAATACATTCTTATACAAGTTTATTCTCTACTTTCTTATGAAAACTACACTTCTCTGATATACTATGATCAGAGATATTAAACTATCTGATAATTTCATGTTTTATAATCATAAGTTTCTTGATTGTTTCTTCTTATCATTGTTCTCAGTGATAATGATAAATATCTCAGCTTGAGTTGAACTTTCACTTCATTCTCATCTCTGTTAATAGAATTGTTAGAATATCACATATTATCAGTATAACAGTTGAATATATACTTATAATAGTTTTTTATAACTCTAGAATTGATTTGATATGTAAATTTATCAGATTATCTTGAAGATAGCAGTTAAATTCAGTTTTATAAGTATATAGTTTTATCTGATTTTCAGTTGTAATTAATATATGCAAGTTCTGTTTCAAAGTAAGTATTATAGTTCTATACAATATAAAGTGTTACTAAAGATCGTTACTTACTAGAGAATTGTATTTCACTGTCTTTACATCTCTAACATCTGCTTATTCAAATCTCTGATAGTTGATATTATAGTAGTCTCAGACTAATTTAATATATAAGTCTTATTTCTTCTCTGTTCAATCTTGAGAAGTGTAGATATTAACTTAATAAGAGAGAACTAGTAGAGCTGCTACAGCATAGTACTCTACAATAGATTGTTCAGTTTTACTGTAGTAATATGTCAGTTTATCTCTTATAGTAATAATAGCCTGCAATATAGTATCATTTCAGACTGAATTTCTTTTTAAGTGATTTAACTGCTTCTCAAGATAAATAAATAAACTGTTATATACTCATCAGACTGACTACAGTATTGATATATAAGTGATTGAAACTGTCTTAGTTATCTTATAAAACTGAAATAGTAAATTAATCACATATTTCAACTGAGTTCATCTCATATCAGAAAGTTTTAATATCTGAATCTTTTTCTGATCAGAGTGTTAAACTTAATGATTAATTATCTGACATAATTGAAGAGTCTGAATAGTTATCTTATATATTGAACTTTACTGTGATCTAATATTGTGTATTATATTCAGTAATATAAGTGATTTGTTTGTTTATTGAATATCATGAAATCATTGTTATTATTTAGAGAAGGTATAAATTGCATTAACAATGTTTTAAATCTGTGATATTTAAATTATTAATCAATCTATTCAAAATTAACAGTAGTATTATTAAAAAGTGTTATTAAAAAGTAATATCAAAAAAACATTATCTTTTGCAGAGTGAATGTAAAAGTTACTTGAGTAATTACTTTTATCTTATTCCTCTCAAGAATCAGTCATCTCATTATTCTTTATCTTGATATTAAGATTCTTTATCAGTGTTTATATTACAAGTTAAACCATATGAGTAATGCAGAAAATATGACCTTATTGAGTATTTCAGTAATACAAAGTCAATTTTTACTTCAAGTTCTTTATTATAATATAGTTAGTCACAGTATTATCAGTTGTAATTATACAAAGACTGTGACTAATATCTCAATAGTTATTTTTAATCACAGTCATTAATATCTCTGCTATATAATTCTCAGTATGACTACTGATCAATAATTTCAATTCAATTAGTATCTCTTGATAAGTTCAGTTCTCATCAATGTAATAACATATAACTCTTATCAATGTATGATTATTTATACTAGTTTATATATTCACTATAAGAGACACTCTTTAATAATTCTTTAACTCTGATTCTAGATATTATATATTAACTTTATAGTGTGTCTTAAGATTGAACTGAAGCCAGAATCAATATGAAATATGAAGATTTGAATTAAGTATTTGAAGAAGTGTTCAGAATTCAGAGTTTTCAATCAATCAAAGAGAAAGATTCAGAGATATATACATATAAAGTAATTATTTACAGAAGTTATTAGATGAGAGTAATGAAATCAGAGTACTGATATGTAATCATTTTCATATAACTTTCTTTAAATTAGAAAGTTAGTGTTATAAAAAATGATTATCTGATAGAGTAACTTATCAGCTCAGTAGTAATTTGCTAATTATTTTTCTTTTATTGTCTGCATTCTGATGACTTCAGATATCAGAAAATTTCTTCAAAGTCATGATCAGTTTATAATAAATATTTCTAAATAATATTGTAGTAATTACAGCAGAGAGATAACTCTTCAGTAATCTGCAATACAATCTGTTGATAATTATTTCATAGTTCATCTCAATATTTGTGTTAAGTATTTCATAAATTTTGTGACCTGAAATCAGATGTGAAGAATGAAGTGATCATTTATTATAATTAAAAGAGAGTATTCTGTGTTGAATTATAAATAATATAGACTTTGTAATTTACAGTGATTTCTCGAAGAGTTATAAATTATCAATAGAAGTGAAAGAAGTGAAAGTGGTGCGAT
>NW_003101682.1:5584827-5597710 GCF_000003855.2 Blastomyces gilchristii SLH14081
AGATCTGAGAAGATGATAATTTATTTTCAATAACTGATTACTAATGTATATAAGAAGAACTATTATAAGAGAAAATAATATTCTTTCTTAACTTAGTTATAATTTTAGTACTAACTCAGATTGAATATCATCAATGTATAAAAGTAAATAAATAATCTTGATTAATCTCTATTATATTTCTTAAAATGTATTAATATTGTAAAAGAGAGTATTATCAAATTACATTATCAGATAATATCATTAAAAATATATTAATATTGTGAATATTAATGTTGAAAAAATGTTAATACTTATACATTATAGTGATTTGTGAATCATGATAGTTAAATATATATATATATATTATTCCTGACATTGATTACAACTTGTACAATAATTTTTAAAAACTTAAAATTCATTTCAATTATTAATAGTTATAAACTTATAACTAACTAAGAAAAAAACTTTTTCTATTTATTATCTTTCTTCTCTTTCTCATTCTTCTCATTATTCTTTGTAATTCACTTCTTATTCTTATTCTTCTTCTTTTTCTCCTTATCTGAGATGATAATCATCTCAAAATCTCTCTTTACTGTCTTCTTAGAAGAGAATTTCTACTGCTTCTCTTTAGTCAGATTAATCTGTGTCTCAAAATCCCGCATTGTCTAGTCTGCTATCTCAGGTTTTATCTTAGTGATAAGCAGATTGATATACTCAGAGAGTAGAGCTATCTTCTCAATGTTCTGAATTATGAAGTGTATTCAAGACCTGAATAAGATCTTAATTCTCTTCTTCTCTGTCAGCTTCTGCTAATTAATTAGAGAACAGAAGTGTTATCAAAAATCATTATCTCTTAATAAATAAAAAACTTATCAGTTTTGACTTCTTTATCTTCTACTTTAATATTCTCTCAATCTTCTTCTACTGATTTATTTATAGTAATACTCTTCTTCTCTCTCTCTCTCTTTATCTTGATCTTAAATTATTCTCAGAACTTCTTCTGATTTCACTGCTACTGTATAGAACTCTTTACTATCTTCTTTTTCATTCTCTCACATGCAGTGTCATCTGCATTATTTCTATACTTAGTTTAGTCTAAATTCATCAGAAGTATTACTTAAAATTATTATTATTCTCTTCTCTTACAGAGTGTCTTCAAGACATTATAATATATCTTATAATGTGTCTCTTCTTACTTGAATATCTTCTTCTTATCACTCTTCAATCTGTAATAGTACTCACGCGCCTTGATAATCTGCAGAACTGTAGAATATTTGAAGAGAGATAACATGATTAGTTTTATTAAATGTTAAGAGAGAGTGAAGATAGAGAAGATGATCAGCAATGATATAATAATAATGATAATAATAATAATAATGATAATAGTGATAGTAATAGTAATAATGATAATGATAATAATAATAATAATAAAAGAAGAAGTGCATTGAAATATATTCTTAACTTATCAAATATAAAGAGACTTAAAGAAAATAGTGACGGTTTTTAGAGATGTACAGAAACAGCTACAGTGTTGCATAGTAATATTATCTTCATTCAATACATACACTATTGATATTCTTTGTATACAGTTATATAAGAGGCCTACGCCGAATAGATCAGTATAATACATATAGATCTTATATAATAAAGTGAAAAATATTAAAGAAGGAAAAGAAAGAGAAAGTGCGAGAATCAGCAATTGAAGTAAATATTTATACATGTACATAGTGATTTACATGATGAAGCTTCCAGGCAGAAGAATAGAAATTTCATGAGTTTTTCAGCTGAGAATCAGTGATTGAGAATCAGAGCTTCCAGCAGAATCTATGAAGTGTAATGAAATAGTCTATATAATTAATCAGGCACAGCCCGTTATATTAACTTCTTTCTTTCCTGGTCATGTATAGTTCTCATCAGTCAAGAGTCGCAGTCTCAGATAATGCAGAACTCAGAGTTCAGATTAAGTAATTAAAGTTAACTCATTTTACAAGATATTGTCAGCTGTGACTGTGAGATCTCTTATCATGAATATTCTCAATCTTTCACTCAAGTTCATTATCTTCTTGTATGATCTCTAGCAGCTGTCAGTCAGAAGTCAGTTAAGAAGAAAATAAATCAGTGACAGTGCAGTGAAGCAAGCTTGTATAAAATACATTATAAATCTCTGACAGAGTATTAAGACAGTAGTTACAACTGTCTAAAACTTCTTTCACTGTGTATTTTATATAATAATAATTCAATGTACAGAATAAGTGTGTGATCTGTATATTTTTAAGATGCAATTATATAAGATTTTCTATCGTATACTTCTCTGCAGAATCTTATCAGATATTACCTTAATCTTCTTAATCTGGTTTCACAGTTGCTATGAAGATCTATGCTCAATGACAGATATCTCAGAGCTTTATTACTATATTAACAGTGATCTGAACCAGACTGTGAGAGTTCAGTATGAAATGTGTGATCTCTAGAAGATTTAACACTTTCATATGAAATTCATGTATAAGAATGAACAGATTTATATCTGTTGAAATGATATCTTAGTCATTGATAGCAACTTCAGTATGTAGAAGAAGATCATATTAGTCATCTTATAAATAATTACAGAACTTACAAAGATAATTCTTCACTGTCTAAATTATTCACTCTGATACATCATCAATCTCAGAGTGATAGATAGTTGATAAACAGTATATAATTTTAAGAACTTAACAGATTCTTGTTCAGAGAGTACTCATGAATTAACAGTCTTAATTCAATATTATAGATCTTGATAATTCATGTATTTAATAGAACAGACTCTGTAGAAAGACTTCAGTAACTTGTTCAGTGTTCATCTTATTATAAGATTTCAATATTACATCTTTACTCAGTTAATTAATAATGACTAGAATGTTCTTACAACTCTTGCTCTTAGAGAGATTAATAGCAAAGTTAATAATTATATCTTATCAGATTCTATCAGAAACATTGAGCAGTTTCAGTAGATCTTTTCTACAATCTTTTCACAAGATAATAAAAGAACAACAGTTGCAGTTTCAAATAAATCATCTGATACTATTTAATATTTCAGATCAGTAAAACTCTCAAGAGATTATTTGATACAGTTATTCACAGTCTAAATAACTGATTATAAATGAATCATGCATCTCTTGTATTATCTAAGTGTGTAAGAGTTCAGAGTGAGAGACTCAGTGTTATTTACAGAATTATAGAGTATTATTATTATCAATTGAACATTCTGAGATATCAGTTCTTATACATAGTTCTGAGAAGAATTGAGATGCTTCTTGATATACTGCTTTGATAAGTACTTGAAGGAGTTCATCAGTTTGAGCTGCTGTATGTCATAATTCATCTAGTATAGATTCAGAAGAAGTTGAGATATCAGTAACAGTTCTAATTAAAGAAGCATATATAATGTCATGAGTTATTTCATCTTGATCAACTAATATCTTCAGATTCAAGAGCTGATGCTCTTGATTTATTCAGCAAGTATCTGTTACATCAGATAATATATCTTGCTCTTATTATAAGAGAGTATCTGTCATCCAGTTCTCACTGCTGAAGTAGTAGTGTATCATGAAGTGAAAACAGCTTAATAGCTCAGATCATCACATCTGTTATTGAGTAAGCTTGTAGATGATAGTAAAGTGTTTAAGATTTTTATAATCTATAATTATCTCAAATTTGAAGACACTTCAGAGTTCAGAGTCTCATTCTTCTAGACAGTGTATAATTATAAGAAGTTACTTATTATAGATCTTATAGTTGTATTCAGCAGAGCTCAACTACTTAGATATGAAGATATATAATTATAAGATATCTTTATCATTATATTGCAATATAGCTCTGCTTATAATATAGTCAGAGAAGTCAGCTTTAACAACTGTTTCACAGTCAGAGTTAAATATCATTAATAGAGAGATATTAATAAACATCTTCTTCATCTATGTGAATACAGCTTTAGTGTCTGCTGATCATTGAAATACTGAGGTCATCTCAGTGAGTTCTGTAAGTGATCTTATAATATCTGAGAAGTTTTGTATAAATCACTGATAGAAGTTAATAAATTCAATGAAGCTTTGTACATCTTTCACAGTGTGCAGAGTCTCTCATTCAAAAATAGCAGAGATCTTCTCAGAATTCATTTAGATTCTCTTATCAGCTTCTATAATGAAGTCTAGATTATTATTATTATTATTATTACTATTATTATTCTTCAATTATAGATGTATGCAGTCAGAGACTATGACATCTACCTGAGAACTAAAAGTTCTCAGGGTTTTTCCTATATCTATAAAGTTAACTATTATACGTTCACCAATTTCAGATATGCAAAATCAGAAAATTCCAGCTCAGAATACAAAAACTGTTTACAAATTGCAGTATTTTAACATCTTCTGATAATTTGAAATCATTTGACAATATCATGACAAAAGAAAAGACAACACAGTCTTAAATATAGACACATTAAATAGATAGGTAGAAAAGAATAGAAAGAAAAAAATAAAGTAAAATAAAGAGAGACTGTAATGAAACAAATTATCAAAAGATAGTATATAGCTGTTTTAACAGACTACATTCAATCAATTTCCTCCTCTTCATATTCAGATATTTCTGAATTCAGCCATTTTCTTGCAGCTGCTTGAGTTTCTGATAGAAAGTCTATTAAGTATTTAATTCCTGTCTCAGTTGAGAATAAGAATCTTATATTTAATTGATTTAGATCATACTTCTCTTTCAATCTGACTCTGAGACTATTGAATAATGCACAGTGCATTATAATATACTCAGAATTCTCATTTGCATTGCAGAATGAGCATTCTATTGAATCAAATCTATCATCAAATCTTTGTATATAAGATTTGAAATAGCCATGTCCTAGTTTCAGCTGTATTATAGATGAGAATATTTTCTTTTTACATTTAATTGAACAAGATTTCCACTTGAGTTTTGTTTCAAATCTTGAATAATGTATACTCTTCTTTTGTTTCTGTCAGCTTTCATTTCACTTGTCTAAACAAGATTCTTTTATTCTTCTCTTTATAAAACGTCAGGACACAATTTTTTGCATAGATCTGCTTGATTATGAACCTTTTCTTACAGCTGAATCAGTCAATTCATTGTCATGAATATTCATATGAGCAGGAACTCTGTGCAGATGAATTATCAGCTTTGATATTCTTCTCTTTTGAATTTTTAAAACAGAGTTTAAGATCAGTTCAAGATTCATTTGATCATTATGAATCTGACTATTTCTAAGTCCTTTTAAAGCAGCTTGACTATCAGAGAATATCTATATCTCTTTCAAACTATTTTCTCTTTTATGAGATTTTATTTCAATAAGTTTGAAAGCTTTCACTATTGTAAATAGTTCAGCATGAAAGACTTCAGATTCACAGCCTAAATTTCAGAAATCTGAGATAAAATTAATATTATCTTCAGTATAAGCAATGCCTGTGTCTAATCTATTCAAATTGTCAATTTTTAAGTCATCTGAATAAATCAGAATAGAGTCTTTTATATTGATTGTAGAAATTCTCTTCAAATACTGTTCATATTCTTTCTCTTTAGATAGTTCACTTATTTACAAGTCTATAAGAGATTCAAGCTTTTCTCTTCAGAGAGATAACTTCTCATAATCAACTTTTTCAACATTTAAAGAAGAAAATTGATTTTTAATCAGTCAGCATAGTCTGTACAGTTGAGAAGGCATTTTCTTTGAAGAATTATTTTCATTTCAATCAAGAAATCTATTCCAATCCAGTTCATTTCCAGAGTTAATTAATAGAAATGAAGAAGAGACTCTTTCTCTGATTATATGATTTGAGCTCATCTTTATAACTCTCAGAGCATAGTTCATACAGGCCTTTTCAAATCTAATAGCAGAAGAAGGAATTAAAGCTTCACTTTCCATTGCTTTAATAGAAGATGATTTGAATGCTTTCAGAATTCTTCTCAAAGCTCTGTTTTGCAGACTTTGAAAGAGTTCAGTGAAATTTCCTTGATTATTTCATCAAACTTGAACTTCATAATCAGCTACTGACATAATACAGGCTATATATAACTGTCTCATAGGCTGAAAGAATAGACCTCTCTCTGTATTTAATAGTCTGATAATATTGTTTAGTAGTCTTTCTGTCTTGACAGTTCTTTCTTGAATATGATATTTAAAATTCAACTTGGAGTTTAATCATACTTCTAATTATTTGACATTTAAACTGGGTTTAATCTCTCTATTTAAAAGAGTTAGAGATAGTTCTTTCTCATTGAATCTAGGAAAGAAATGAATTAACTCAGTTTTATTCATATTAAATTGAATTTGATTGATATCTGCTCTGACAAAGATTTCCTTTGCAGCTTTTTCAATTACTTTCAAATTCTCTTTGATAGTTTTTGAGCTCTAGACTAGATCAATATCATCTACATAACTCGGAGATCGCACTATTTTCATATTTCTATCTTTGAATAGATATGCAGTGTATATTGTAAATAAAATGAGTGAGATTGAAGATTCTTGCGGCACTTCTATTTTTATCTCAGTCTTGTCTTATTTCATTTCATCAAAGAAAAGTTGTATGATTCTTTTAGACATGAAACATTTAACTCATTTTATTAGAGAAAGTGAGATAAAGTCTAGATATTTCATACTTTTAACTTCAAAATCATACTTGTCTATGTCTAGTAGTAGTTTTGCTTCTTGTAGTTATTATAATACTCTTTGCATGTGTTCTTGATATTCTTTTCTGATCTCATCAGTGAAGATGAGAATGTTATCAAGATATACAGATACAAATTTATCAAGAAAATCTGAGAGTGCTCAGTTGATATACTTATGAAATGTACTGAGAGTATTAGTCAGTTCAAAGAGTGTGACTACTTATTCAAAGAGATCATATCTTGTTTGAAATACTGTAAGTCACTTATCTTCTTCAGTAATACAGATCTTATGAAACATGACAATGACATCTAGCTTTGTAAATCATTGAGCTTGTTCAATGTAAGCTAGAGTTTCATTAATAAGAGATAAAGAATAACAGTTCTTCTTAATTAGTCTGTTCAATTCTTGATAGTTTACACAGAATTGAAGTTCATTGTCTGATTTCTTTGCAAAGAGAATAGAGGCTGCAGTAGAAGAGTTACTAATGTATATAAATTCTTTATTCAACAGATTATTGAGTGTCTTCTGAAGAAGAAGAAGTTCATCTTGAAACATGTTATAAAGAGAATCTTATGATGATTTGAGATTCTTATCATTCTTCTTTTCTAACTTAATACTGTGATTCACTTCTGAGTTTTGTAAAGAGAGTAGATTTATAATATTATCTTATTAAAAGATATCTAGATATTTGTAACATTATTGAGAGAGTTCTGTATGAGAATCTGTTATTGTAATATGAGATAACTTTTCTAAAGCTTTTTTGATATCAGCTAGACTGACAGAGTAGATTGTCATAGAATCTTACTATTGACTCTATCAGTAACTTTGTTGAGAGCTCTTTCAGAGTATTTTATATGCATTGATAGAGATCTGTGTAACATTCATAGTCTTGTGAACATTCTTCTCATGAATTTGATCATTATTAGAGAACATCAAACTTCTGTTTCAAGCATTTAATAAGATGCCTTGTTCAGATAGTCAGATGAGTTCTAGCATAAGATTATAATCAAGATTCTCAATCTTATATATATAGATATCTTCGTATTAATGTTCTCTGACATCTATGTTTAATTTTACTATGTAATAGATGCAAACATTCTTTGAGCCATTAAATTCTGCAAGAAGTTGAGATTTTGATAAGAGAATATGCTGAAGATTTAATCATTGCATAGTGACATAGACTGCTATGTATTATAGTTTTCATATTATACATGTTATTTATCACAGTAGATATAAGAATTGCATTCATTATTATCTTTTCTTTAAATTATTATTGTCTGTTCTCTTCAAGCTTCTGTTTGTGAATTTGAATAGAAGCTAATCTTTTCCCTGTTTCATTGAGATATTCTCATAGTTATCTTTCAAGTTTTTCTTCAATACAATGTGATTGATGTGAACTGCTGACATTGATCTTTCTTTTGAATAAGAAGATATATAGACTGATTAACAGTTGAAAGTAATATGTTCTGATCAGTTACAGTTGATATATACTTCTCATTGACATTGATCAGTGACTTCTTCTGAGGTGATTTCAGAGCCTCAGAAGTCTGTTCAGACAGCAGAAATTCTTGTTTGTGTATAGATATTTAAGTTCACTCAATTCATGACATCTGTATTGTCATTCTTCAGCGCAGATGTATGAGTGACTGAGATGTAACATCTCCTGCCACTGTTCTGTATACTCTTGAGCTTGATAAGACAGTCATTCAATATCTGAAGTTGTATACAGAAGCCTTTATAAGTCAGGTCTTTATCTATAATTATAAGAATCTGTAAGAGTTTGAAAGTTAATATCTTCTTGAGCCTACTAATCTTCATTCAATTCTCTCAAGATTGATCATCTATTTCTAGAATCTTGATGTTGAAGTTAGAGATAATATTATGAGAGAAGTATTTCTCTGTTAAATACTCTGTAATCAATCTAATACTTTCTATTGCATAGCAGTGTCTCTGAACAGGATATTGAAATGTCTGATAATGTTATCAGATGTATGTAACACTGATTTACATGCTTTTATTCATGAATGAAACTTCTGTTTCATGTGATTTTCAATTGACTGTTGATATACTAATATTGATTAGTTAACAGACTGATAATATCTTCATCTATACTTAGTTTCACCAGCATTTCCAATCTTTATGATAAATAGAGAGTGAGATTAGAAGTATTAAAATATGTAGAAGCATTTAGACATTTCTTCAATACTTGTATTAGATTTATATCTAATTCAGTCAGTGTTAAAATTGTCTCTGCAGAGATTTCTTGTTAAGATAATCATTGAATTTTCTCATATTAATGTTATTAAGTTGCATGCATATCAGCTATCTATTGCTGTTGTAATTTCAACATTGCTCAGAGTCACTGTGACACTGCATCTATACTCATATTTGACAGTTCTCTCATATTATCAGTAGACATAGCTATATCATTCATTGAATATATGATATCTACAGAATCAGAAGAAATGTAATTGTATAAATATCTTATACATATAAGATATCAGAACTCTCAGATCTTTTACTGATATTCTCTTGAAGAATCTTGTTATGAGATCAGAGTAACTGATAAGCAAGCTTCTATCTGAGAACTCAGTGTCTATTTAACTAATTATTATTTGTCTATTTCTTACATGTTATTATGTATTCAGATATCTTGATGAGTAATCATTTCTAATGAGAAGACAATGAATATTTTTCAAGTGTAAGAGGTCTATACTGAATAGATCAGTATAATATATATTGATCTTATATAATAAAGTGAAAAATGTTAAAGAAGAAAAAGAAAGAGAAAGTGTGAGAATCAGTAATTGAAGTGAATATTTATACATGTATGTGGTGATGTACGCAGTGAAGCTTCGGGGTGAAAGAATAGAAATTCCATGAGTTTTTCAGCTGAGAATCAGCGATCGAGAATCGGAGCTTTCAGCGGAATCTATGGAGTGTAATGAAATAGTCTATATAATTGATCAGGCGCAGCTTGCCACAAGTTATCATATAATCTATATCAGAGATATATGCAGAAAACAGATCTTTGTTACTAGAAAGAATGATTGCAGTGATTCTCTATTTTCATATTATAAAGATAAGTTATTCTTATATCTTTCTTCTCTCTTTTCTCTTCTTCAATTCATCACTAATTTCGAGCTGGTATGAAAACTATTGAAACACTCTCAGAAACTCTCAAATTGAAAAGTATAGATTAATTAAATTTCAAATACAGAAGAAATTAAATTATCTTCTATAGTATTAATTATTCACTCTTTCTTCTAATAAAACAGCAGTCATGTTCTCTTTCTTCTCTCTCAATCAAACAAAACATGATCTGTGAAAAGTGAGTATCATGTCAGATTATAATGATTAATACAGCCTCAGCATACAGAGCTGTATACATATAATACATGCTGAACTAAGAGACTATATAAGTTGTAAATTAGTAGCAGCATCTCAAGAAGAGCTGTACAGTGTGAGAAAGCTGTAAATCTCAGTTATATATACAGAGAATGAATCACTGCAGTAAGTATATATACATTGTATAAAAGTAATACTTTTTGATAACACTCAGTCTCTGATATTATAAAAATAGAGTCTCTCTGTGAGATCTGTTTTTATCAGAAGTTAAGAGATCTTATATTTCTCAGATTATCTTTATATATCTTATCTGTGAAATTGATGAGAGAATTATTAATTTCAGTATTCTACTCTTAATATTATTTAAGTGACAGCAGAGTTCATTCTGATCACACTTTTTAAGTATATATTTTCTAATTATTCACATTTATACAGATATATACAGATTATTTATTAAATAATATTAAGATAATAACTTATTACAGCTATATTACTCTCACTGTGAGAGATACACAGTTGATAATGAATATTATAAAAACTCTGAGAAGTGAGTATTTTAGAGATACTGTAGCTCTGTAATCTTGATTTTTTTATTTTTATTTTTTTCTTTTTCTTTTCTTTTCTTTTTTCTTTTTCTTTTTTTTTTCATTGTGATTTTTTCTTGTTTTTGTTATATCTTTTGTTTTTTTATTTTTTTTGTATTTTATATTTTTTTATAATTAAAATTATATAAATTATAATCTGTATTTAGAAAAGTAATGATATTTAATAACACTCTCTGTTGAATTTTCAATAAATGACCTCTATGTTATAATATTATATAAGTGAGAAATAATTTCATAGTCTCATTTAATATCATTTTTAATAATGAGATCAGAATGAAAATGTAACTAAGAATTCAAATATTTTCTTTATTTAGAACTAGATTTTTATTTAAAAAGTGAATCTGAGATCTTTAATATTGAAAATAACATGATTTGAAATCAATGTAATAAATACAAATCATGATCAGAAGTAATGCTTTTAGATAATATAATAACTATGAAGTTTAATTCTGATTCTAGACACGGTCACACAGTTAGTCTACTTATTAAAGTATGATATTTATCTGATTTCTTTATTACTTCTCATTCTTTTCTTATAATTGTGAAAAGATCAGAATAAGTGAGATTATCTGATTTATAAGCATCTATAATTTCTCTTACTTCTTAAGACTTTTCAATTATAAGTCTCTTCTTTTTCAACACTAATAATAGTGCTGTGAATAGTTATAATTTACTCAGATCTTGTATCTTTATCTCTATAAGATGTGAATCATTTATTAAGTTGTATAAGATTTATCTCTCTGATTCTTTCAATGTGTATATTCTCAGAGAATGTGATTTGAGTTTTTTATAGAGCTTAAATTATCTAGATTCAAACTTCTCAGAACTCTCATTGTATACAAGAACTCATATTCTTATCTTAAGACTTGATTTCTTAACTAGTGAGTCTTATATTCTTTTTGATTGAATTGCTTAGTTCAGAAGTCACTTATTAGCTTTTATATGAAAGGTGTAAAGCTTGTGTGATTGAAAGATTGCTTGTGGCGGGCTGCGACTGATCATCATATAGACTATTACTTTACACTCCATAGATTCCGCCGAAAGCTCCGATTCTCGGTCATTCTTGATCACCGATTCTCAGCTGAAAAACCCACAGAATTCCTATTCTTCCACCCCGAAGCTTCACCGCGTACACATCATGTATGTGTATAAATATCCACTCTGATCACTGATTCTTGCACTTTCTCTTTCTTTTCCTTCTTTAACATTTTTCACTTTATTATATAAGACCTATAAATATTATATCAATCTATTCAGTGTAGACTTCTTACACTTGAAAAATGTTCATTGTCTTCTTATTAGAAATGATTACTCACTGAGATATTCAAATGTGTAACAATGTATAAGAAATAGAGAAACAGTTAAACAGTTAAGTGAACACTGAGTTCTCAGATAGAAGCTTGCTCATCAGTCACTCTCACTCTGTAACAAGATCTTATGAAGAGAGTAAGATCTTACAAAGAGAATATCAGTGAAAGACCTGAGAGTTCTGACACAGATGTATGAGATATTCATATGATTACACACATTCAATGAATAATACAGCTATGTCTACTGATAATATGAGAGAACTCTTGAACACGAGCATAGATGCAGTGTCACAGTGACTGCAAGCAATGTTGGAATTACAACAGCAACAGATAGCTGATATACATGCAACTCAACAATATCACTACAAAGAGATTCAGTGATTGTCTCAAAAAGAAACCTCTGCACAAATAATTTCAACACTGACAGAATTGAATATGAACACAATATGAATATTAAAGAAATGCTTAGATACTCTTACATATTTCAATACTTCTGATCTCACTCTCTACTTATCATGAAGGTTGGAAATGCTTACAAAACTAAGTGTAGATAGAGATATCATTGATTCACTAATTAATCAAGGTTGATATATCAATGAATGATTGAAGAATCATGTGAAACAGAAGCTTCATTCATGAATAAAAGTATGTGAATCAGTGTTATGAACATCTGACAATATTATCAAATATCTTGATATTCTGTTTCAAGACACTGCCATGCAACAGAAAGTATTAGATTAATTACAGAGTGTCTGACAGAGAAACACTTCTCTTGCAACATTCATCTCTGACTTTGACATCAAGATTCTAGAAGCAGATGATCAATCTTGAGAAGACTGAATGAAGATTAGTATACTTAAGAAGACATTAACTTTTGAACTCTTACAGGCTCTTGTAAGTGTAGATGAAGACCAGACTTATGAAGAGTTTCTGTGTACAACTTCAGACATTGAATGACTGTCTTATCAAGCTCAAGA
>NW_003101682.1:5597858-5611310 GCF_000003855.2 Blastomyces gilchristii SLH14081
TTCAAGAGTCTTCACTGTTCAAACAGGCTTCTGAGTTCCTGAGATCACTTCTGAAGAAGTCATCAATTGATGTCAATGAGAAGTGTGTATCAACTGTAACTGATCAGAACATATTGCTTTTAACTACTAATCAGCCTATGTGTCTCCTCACTCAAAGAATGAATCAATATCTGTTCATATCAATCACATTGCATTGAAGAAAGATTCAGAAGATAACTATGAGAATGCTCTGATAAAACAGGGAAAAGATTAGCTTCTGTTCTAATTTGTAAACAGAAGCTTGAAGAGATTGAATGACAATGATTTGAAGAGAAAATAACAATGAATATGATTCTTGTATTCACTGTGATCAATGATTTGTATAATATGAAAGCTATGATAGACAGTGATCTATATCATTATACAATGATTAAATCTTCAGTTGTAAGATGTTACAATCTTCAGTGTATTCTCTTATTAAAACCCTGACTTCTTGCAGGATTTGATGACTCAAAAGATGTTTGTATCTGTTATATGATGAAGTTGAACATAGATATCAGAGAACATTAACATGAAGATGTCTATACATATGAAGTTAATAATCTTGATTATAATCTTATGTTATAACTTGCCTGACTATCTGAACAAGGTATTCTATTGAACACTTGAAACAGAAGCTTAATATTCCCTAACAATGATAGAGTTTATGAAGATGATATTCACAAGACTATGAATCTGACACAGATCTCTGTTAATACCTATGAAATACTCTGAAAAGAAAGTTACAGAAAAGATTGCTGATAGCAGAATCATGTAACAATCTATTCTGTCAGTCTGATCAATATTAAGAAAGCTCTAGAGAAGTTATTCTGTACTATAATAACAGATTCTTATACAAAACTCTCTCAATAATATCACAAATACCTAGATGTCTTCTGACAAGATAATATTACAAATATACTTCTTCTATGAGACTCAGGAGTAGATCACTGTATCAAGTTAGAAAAGAAGAATGATAAGAACTCTGAGTCATCATGAGACTCTCTTTATAATATATCTTGAGATGATCTTCTTCTTCTTCAGAAGACACTCAATAATCTGTTGAATAAGAGATTTATATATATTAGTAACTCTTTCACTGCAGCTTCTATTCTCTTTGCAAAGAAATCAGATGAAGAACTCTGATTCTGTGTGAACTATTGAGAATTGAACAGATTAATCAAGAAGAACTGCTCTTCTTTATCTCTTATCAATGAAATTCTAGCTTGCATCAGACAAGCTCAATGATTTATAAAACTAGATATCATCACTGCATTTCATAAAATCTGTATTACTGAAGAAGATGAATAGCTTACAGCATTCTGAACATGTTATAATCTCTTTGAATGAATAGTTATACTCTTTAAACTGATCAATGCTCTCAGTACATTTCAGAAGTATATCAACTGAGTACTCTGAGATTTTCTTGATGAATTTGTATCTGCATATCTTGATAACATTCTCATCTTCACTGATGAGATGAGAAAAGAATATCAAGAACACATGCAAAGAGTATTATAATCATTACAAGAAGTAGAACTATCAATAGATATTGACAAGTATGACTTTGAAGTCAAGAGTATTAAATATCTAGGTTTTATTATAGAAGCTGATAAGAGGATTCAAATGAATTCTGAGAAAGTCTTCATTATTCTTGAATGAGAAGCTTCATATACTGTGAAAGATATATAAATCTTTATCAGATTTGCTAACTTCTATCAGTGATTTATACAAAACTTCTCAGATATCATGAGATCACTTACAGAACTCATCAGAAAGAACTCAGTATTTCAGTAATTAGTGAATATCAAAGCTGCATTTATATAGATAAAGAAGATATTTATCAATACTTCTCTACTAATAATATTTAACTCTGATTATAAAACAGTTATTGAAGCTGACTTCTCTGACTATATTACAGAGAAAGCCATATTGCAATATAATAATGAAGATGTCTTATAATCATGCATCTTCATGTCTAAGAAACTGAGTTTCACTGAATACAACTATGAGATCTATAACAAGGAACATCTTATGATTATACACTGTCTAGAAGAATGAGACTCTGAACTCTAAAGTGTCTTCAAATTTGAGATAATTACAGATCATAAGAATCTCAAGTACTTCATAACTATCTGTAAACTCACTTCATAACAGATACAATGATCAGAGTTCTTAAGCTGCTTTCATTTTACAATACACTACTGTCTCAGCAGCCAGAACTCAATGACAGATGCTCTCTTATAATAAGAGTAAGATATGCCTTCTAATGTAATAGACATCTGTTGAATGAACTGAGAACATCAGCTTCTAGATCTGAAGATATTAGTTGATTAAGATGAAACAACTCATGACACTATATGTACTTCTCTGATTAGAATATTCTCTCTTCAAACTGCTATCAACACTGATACTGATACTGATACTGATATCTCAACTTCTTCTGAACCTATACTGAAAGAATTATGACATGTAATAGCTCAAACTGATGAACTTCTGCAAGCACTTATCAAAGTAGTATATCAAGAAGCACCCTGATTCTTCTCAGAACTATGTATAAGAACTGACATCTCAGAATGCTTAATTGATGACAATAACACTCTACAGTTCTGTAAATAATATTCAGTCTCTCACTTCAAACTCTTATATACTTAGATAATGCAAGAGATGCATGATTTATATATAACTGATCACTCAGCTTATGAAGAATTATACTGAATGATCTCTCAAGAGTTCTACTGATCTGAGATATTAAACAGCATCAGATATTTTATTTGAAACTGTAACTGTTATTCTTTCATCATCTTATGAAAGAACTGTAGAAAAGATCTACTGAAATTACTTAATATCTCTAATAGAATCTGACAAGATATAGCAATTAACTTCACTATTAATCTCTCTAAGAGTAAGAGTTATAAGAATATCCTGGTCATTATAAACTGATTGAGCAAAGATGTAATATTGAAATCTTGTAATAAGATGAATACTGAACAAGTCACTGAAGCTTTTCTATAAAGCCTGTTCTATCAGATGCATGAATTACTGAGATCTATAGTATCAGATCAGAACTATCAATTCATAATCACTCTCTGAATAAGAATCTGTTAAGTTCTCAAGATTATACACTATTTATCAACTGTCTATCACTCTAAGACTGATGACATGTCAGAATAGACAATTCAGACTGTAAAGAATTATCTTTATAAGTTCTGTAATCACTTATAAGACAATTGATATGACCTTCTTCTACATGCAGAGGTCACTATCAACAGCTGAGATGCTGTTTTAACAGATATAAGTCTGTTCTTTCTTACACACAGTTATCACATAAAAGTATTGAATCTTCTAGAAATCATGGATTTCACACTGAATTCTCACAGTTCAATTCAGATCACTGATAATATAGTAATGAAGCTCTGAGATACTCATGACTGAGTAGAGATCTTCATGACAATCACAAAACAAGACTAAGAGAATTAAATCAATGTTCACTGAGATCTCACTGAGCAATATAAGATAGAAGACTTGATGTGATTGAATCTCAAGAATATACAGATCACATGTTCATCTTGTACACTGAATTATCACTATATCAAGTATAAAGTGATAGAAGTTCTAGATAGTCACAACTACTATCTTGATATATTATCAGAAATTCATGATGTCTTTCATACAAGCTTGCTCTGCTGTGTCATCACTGATCTGTTCTCTTCTTAACTGATTTCTGACTGACAGCTGCCAGGGATCATAGAAGAAGATAATGAACTTGAATGAGAGATTGAAGATATTCTTGATAAGAGACCCCGCGGCCGCAGCTGATAATATCTTGTAAAATGAGTCAGCTATGATTGTCTGATCTGAACTCTGAGTTTCATGTTATCTGAGATCATAGCTCTTGACTGATGAGAACTACACATGATCAGAGAAGAGAGGGACTATTGTGGCGGGCTATGCCTAATCATTATATAGACTATTTCTTTACACTTCATAGATTTCACTGAAAGCTTCAATTCTCAGTCATTCTTAATCAATGATTCTCAGCTGAAAAACTCACAGAATTTCTATTCTTCTGCTCTGAAGCTTCACCGCGTACACACTGTGTACATGTATAAATATTCACTCTGATCACTGATTCTCACACTTTCTCTTTCTTTTTCTTCTTTAACATTTTTCACTTTGTTATATAAGACCTATAAATATTATACTGATCTATTCAGCGTAGGCCTCTTATATTACTGCTAGCTTGTGAAAAGTTATATGATGAAAGAATTAGTAAGCCAGATCATGTGACCTGATATTCTCACTTATCAGAGTAACTATACACTATGCTATATACAAAATTCGCCTTCAAATCAAGTACAGGTACAAAAAATAACTGGAAAATGTGTAATAATGAAAAATCAGTTATAAGATACATCATTTTTTATCCCTCTGATTCTCTATCTTCTTCTTCTTAATATTCTTCTTTCAACATGTATATTTCATTATTCTAAGTAATTTAGTAGGCTCATTCACTATGTTCTTCGCAGATGAAATATATCAGATAGATATCTTATTCTTGCAGACAAGATTCTGAAGGATGTGAAAACAGACCTCTATATACTTTGAGTGGCGTGAAATTGCTTCAGAAGAGAATAGCTTTATGACAGACTTATTATCAGCATGAATTGTATAAGTCAGATCATTGACTGTGGTAGAAATGAAGTGATTATCAGTATTCAGATTATTAAGATAGAATGAAATGAATTCAGTGTCTTCTAGAAGCTCTTGAAGACAGATAAGCTCATATACAGTCTCAGAGAATGCAATATATTCGGTCTCTGCTGATGATTGAAAGACCTCAGTTTGCCAGCAGCTCTGTCATGCAACAGAGCCATCTGTTATATAGATGATATAACTGATGATTGAATGAGATTCTGAATCTTTACCGGCTCAATCAGTATCTGTATATATCACAGGTTCAATATCAACACCTCTGTGATAGATTATCCTCTCATTGATTTAACTCTGTAGATATCAGAGTGTATGTTTGAATGCAGCTCAGTTCTTTAATATAGGCTAAGAGCTGAATTGTTCAAGAAATTCTGCAGTGAAGCTTACATCAGAATGTATTTTAATTACCAGATATTACAGAGATCTGATACTGAATTGATAGAACTGTAGAGTAAATTCTGCTATGTATATAATTAGTTTCTCATCATTATTTATAAAATCAATGTTCTTTTTTATAGAAGTGAATGTAGAATGACAGTTATTCATTGAGAACTTCTTGAGAAGATTTCTTACAAAGAGAGAATAGAATAATATTAATAAAGTTAAATCTCTATTAATTTTCATTTTCAGATAGCAGTTGAAATCTTCTACATTCTTGATCTTGTAATTAGCAGCAATTTCAGCTTTGACTCAGTTCAGATCATTGATTTTCAGACTGTAGAGACAGACATCATTCATGTAGATAATTATATAGATCTGTTTTTTATCATGAATAAATAGTTCAGCATCATAGAGACTGATATAGAAGTTTGAGTGTAATAGCATTTTTTACAGCTTCTCATACTATAAGAGTGCTGCTTGCTTAAGACTGTGTAGTCTTTGCATCAACTCACACACAAGATTATCACAGTCTTTGCAGAATTCTGTGAGTTGATTCATATATATCTGTTCATCAGCAGGCAGTTAAACATTTAAAAAAGTGATTATCATATTAATCTGCAGAACATATCATTCTCAGAATACTAAGATTATCATAAGATCTTGAGAGATGAATGCAGAGATGACTAGACTGACCGGCAGGACCATGAATTTCACATTTGATTCTATTTGATCTAGTCTCATACATTTCTTGACATGAGTTCCACCAGAACCAAGCATTAAAAAAATCTCAAAATGAATCATTTCTGAGAGAAATGATGTGAAAAATGTTCAGATTTAATACAAGAACAGTGAAATAAGAGTAATTTCTCAGGATAAACTATGAAAGGTGATTATTCTTTCAAAATCTGAATGAGACTGAGACTGAAGATCAAATTCAGTCTTATTCAGTTCATTCAGTGATTACTTATATAATCAGAATTTGGTAATAATTATTGATAATGCTCATGAAACAACTAAATACATTCTTGTATAAGTTTATTCTTCACTTTCTTATAAAAGCTATACTTCTCTGATATACTGTGATTAGAGGTATTAAACTGTTGAATAATTATATGTTTTATAATCATGAGTTTCTTGATTACTTCTTCTTATAATTATCTCTGATAATAGTAATAAATATCTCTGCTTGAGTTGAACTTTCACTTCATTCTCATCTCTATCAATGAAATTATCAGAATACTATATATCATCAGTGCAACAGTTGAATATATACTCTTAACAATTTTTCATAAGTTTAGAATTGATTTAATATGTAAATTCATCAGATCATCTGAAAGATAGCAGTTAAATTCAGTTTTATAAGTATGTAGTTTTGCCTGATTTTCAGTTGTAATCAATATATGTAGGTTCTGTTTCAGAGTTAGTATTATAGTTCTATGTAATATAAAGTGTTATCAAAGATTGTTACTTACTAGAGAATTATATTTCACTGTCTTCACATCTCTAACATCTGCTCATTCAAATCTCTGATAGTTGACATTATAGTAGTCTCAGACTAATTGAATATATAAGTCTTATTTCTTCTCTATTCAATCTTGAAAAGTGTAGATATTAACTTAACTGAAGAAATCTAGTAGAGCTGCTACAGCATAGCACTCTGTAAAAGATTGTTCAGTTTTACTGTAATAATATACCAGTTTATCTCTTACAGTAATAATAGCCTGCACTATAGTATCATCTCAGACTGAACTTCTTTTTAAGTGATACAACTTCTTCTTAAGATAAGTAAATAAACTGTTATAAACTCATCAGACTGACTGTGATATTAATGTACAAGTGATTGAAACTATCTTTATTATTTTATAAAGCTGAAACAGTAAATTAATCATATATTTCAACTGAGTTCACTTTATATCAGAAAGTTTCAATATCTGAATCTTTTCTTAATCAGAGTATTACACTCAATGATCAATTATCTGATATAATTGAAGAGTCTGAACAGTTATTTTATATATTAAACTTCACTGTGTTTTAATATTCTGTATTATATTCAGTGATGTGACTGATTTGTTTATTTATTGAAGATTATGAAATTATTATTATTTTTTATAGAAGATATAAATCACATTAGTAATATTTTGAATCTGTGATATTTAAATTATTAGTCAATATATTCAAAATTAACAGTAGTATTATCAAAAAGTATTATTAAAAAGTAATATTAAAAAGTGTTATTAAAAAATGTTATCTTTTATAAAGTGAATGTAAAAGTTACTTGAGTAATTACTTTCATCTTATTCTCATCTCAAGAATCAGTCATCTCATTATTCATTATCTCAATGTTAGAATTCTTTATCAGTGTTTACATCACAAGTTGAATCACATAAGTAATGCAGAGAATATGACCTTATTTATCATTTCAGAAATGCAGAGTCAATTTTCACTTCAAGCTCTTCATCATAGTGTAGTTATTCACATTATTATCAGTTGTAATTAGACTGGCTGCTGGGATTATAAATTTCACATTTGATCTCATTTGATCTGATCTCATACATTTCTTGGCGTGAATCCCGCTGGGACTGGCTATCAAAAAAACAGGTAAAGTGACTATATATCAGATCTTAAAATGAAATCATGACTTGAAAAAAATGAGAAAGTGGTCCCATTTGGTCCCATTTAGTCCCATTCTTGGCATAAAGTTACTATTTTTAGACATTTTAAGGTTTTTTTTAGACTATTTTTAATTTTTTAAAAAGTAATGCTTTTTGGTAATGCTCAAATAAGATTTAAAGTCATTTAAAGCAATAAAAATAATTTAAATTGAGAAGTGAAAATCATGATCTCATTTGGAAAATGTGATAAGAGTAGACAGTAAGTCTCACTGGGACAGTATGAGACTACTATCTAATGTTAAAACCGTGTAATGGGATCAGTCGAATTGGTAATGAGACTATCAAAAAATCTGGTCCTGGTCCCAGACATGGTCACACGGTCAGTCTAGTTGTAATTAAAAGAAGACTGAGACTAATATTTCAATAGTCATTTTTAATCACTGTTATTAATATCTCTGTTATATAATTCTCAGTATAACTACTGATCAATAATTTAAATTCAATTAATATCTCTTGATAAGTTCAGTTCTCATCAATATAATAATATATAACACTTATAAATGCAAGATTCTTTGTACTAGTTTGTGCATTTACTGTGAGAGACACTCTTTGATGATTGTTCAACTCTGATTCTAGATATTGTATATTAAGTTTATAGTGTATCTTGAGATTGAACTGAAGACATGATCAATGTAAAATATGAAGATTTGAATTAAGTATTTAAAGAAGTATTCAGAATTCAGAGTTTTCAATTGATTGAAGAGAAAGATTCAGAGATATATATATATAAATTAATTATTCACGGAAGTTATCAGATAAGAGTTATGAAATCAGAGTACTAATATATAATCATTTTCACATGATTTTCTTCAAATTAGAAAGTTAGTATTATTAAAAATTATTATCTGATAAAGTAATATATCAGCTCAGTAGTAATTTTCTGATTATTTTTCTTTTATTGTCTGCATTCTGATGACTTCAGATGTCAGAAAATTTCATTAAAGTTATAACTAGTTTATGATAAATGTTTCTGAATGAAGTTGCAGTGATTATAGCAGAGAGATGACTTGTCAGTAATCTGCAATACAATCTATTGATAATTATTTCATAGTTCATCTCAATATTTGTGTTGAGTTTTTCATAAATTTCATGACCTGGAATCAGATGTGAAGAATGCAGCAATTATTCATTATAATTGAAAGAGAGTATTCTGTGTTAAATTGTAAATAATATAGACTTTATAATTTACAGTGATTTCTTAAAGAGTTTGTGAATCTTCAATAGAAGTGAAAGAAGTGAAAGAAGTGAATTCAGAAGACATGATAAAAATTTAAGAAAAATAATATTTTATTTTTAATAAAGATAACAACTGATCACTGATGTATATAAGAAGAATTATGATAAGAGAAAATAATCTTCTTTCTTAACTTAGTTATAATTTTAGTACTAACTCAGATTGAATATTATCAATATATAAAAGTAAATAAACAATCTTGATTAATCTCTGTTATATTTCTTGAAATATATTAATATTGTAAAAGAGAGTGTTATTAAATTACATTATCAGATAATATCATTAAAAATATATTAATATTATAAATATTAATGTTGAAAAAATCTTGATATATATACATTATAGTAATTTGTAAATCATGCTAGTTAAATATATATATATATATTATTCCTGACATTGATAATTGATTACAACTTGTACAATAATTTTTGAAAACTTAAAATTAATTTCAATTATTAACTAATAGTTATGAACTTATAACTAACTAATATAAAAAGAAAAAAACTTTTTCTACTTATTATCTTTCTTCTCTTTCTCATTCTTCTTATCATTCTTTATAATTCACTTCTTATTCTTATTCTCATTCTTCTTCTTCTTATCTGAGATAATAATTATTTTAAAATCTTTCTTCACTGCCTTCTTAAAGAAGAGTTCTCACTGCTCTCTCTCAGTCAGATCAATCTGTATCTCAAAATCCTGCATTTTCTGATCTGCTATCTCAGGTTTCACTTCAGTGATAAGCAGATTGACATGCTCAGAGAGTACAGCTGTCTTCTTAATATTTGAAATTATGAAGTGCATTCAAGATCTAAACAAGGTCTCAATTCTCTTCTTCTCTGCCAGCTTCTGCTAATCAATTAGAGAACAGAAATATTATTAAAAATTTTTATCTCTTAAGAAAAAACTTATCAGTTTTAACTTCTTTATCTTTTACTTTAATACTCTCTTAATCTTCTTCTACTGCTGCTTATTTACAGTAATACTTCTCTTCTATCTCTCTCTCTTCATCTTAGTTTTAAATCATTCTCAGAACTTTTTCTGATTTTACTACTACTGTATAAGACTCTTCACTACCTTCTTTTTTAATCTCTTATAGATGATGTTATTTATATGATTTCTATACTTAGTTCAGTTTAAATCTATCAGAAGTATTACTTAAAATTATTATTATTTTACTTTCTTACAGAGTCTCTTTAAGACATTATAACATATCTTACAATCTGTCTTCTCTCACTGAAATATCTTCTTCTTCTCTCTCTTCAATCTGTGACAGTACTCACGCGTCTTGATGATCTGCAGAACCGCAGAATATTTGAAGAAAAATAACATAATTGATTTTAATAAGTATTGAGAGAGAATGAAGGCAGAGAAGACAGCAAGAAATAATATAATAATAATGATGATAGTGATGATGATAATGATAATAATGATAGTGATGATAATAATGATAATAATAATAATACTGATAATAATAATAATGAAAGAGAGAGTGCATTGAAATATAGAATTAACTTATAAAATATAAAGAGACTTAAAGAAACTATTAACAGCTTTCAGAGATGTATAGAAACAGCTACAGTATTATATAGTAACATTATCTTCATTTCATACATGTATTATTGATATTCTTTATATACAGTTATCATATAATCTATATCAGAGATAAATGCAGAAAACAGATCTTTATTACTAGAGAAAATGATTACAGTGATTGTCTGTTTTCATATTATAAAAATAAGTTGTTCTTATTTCTTTCTTCTCTCTTTTCTCTTCTTCTTCAACTCATCACTAAGTTCAAGCTAGTATGAAAACTATTAAAACACTCTTAGAAACTCTCAAATTGAAGAGTATAGACTAATCAAATTTTAAATACAGAAGAAGTAAATTATATTCAATCATACTAATTATTCATTACTTCTTAATAAAACAACAGTTATGTCTTTCTCTCTCTCTCTTCTCAAATGAAACATGACTCATGAAAAGCAAGTACCATGCCAGATTATAATGATTAATACAGTCTCAGCAAACAGAACTGTATACATGCAGTGTGTGCTGAACTGAGAGACTACATGAGTTGCAAATCAGCAGCAGCATTTCAGAGAGAGCTGTACAGTGTGAGAAAGCTGCAACTCTCAGTCATATATACAGAGAGTGAATCACTGCAGTAAGTGCATATATATTGTATGAAAGTAACACTTTTTAATAACACTTAGTCTCTGATATTATGAAAATAGAGTCTCTCTGTGAGATCTGTTTTTATCAGAAGTCAGAGAATCTTATATTTCTCAAGATTATCTTCATATATCTTGTTTATGAAATCAATGAGAGAAATTATTAATTTCAGTGTTCTGTTCTTGATACTATTTAAGTGACAGCATAGTTCACCCTGGTCACACTTTTTAAGTGTATTTTTTCTAATCATTCACATTTATACAGATATATACTGATTATTTATTAGATGATATTAAGACAATGACTCATTGCAGCTGTGTTACTCTCACTGTGAGAGATACACAGTTGATAATGAATATTGTATCAGGTCATATAATCTGACTTACTAATTCTTTCATCATATAACTTTTCACAAGTTAGCAACCTTTCAATCATACAAGCTTTACATCTTTCACAGATTATGAGACCTGTTTTGCATAAAATCACTGTCAATTCGGGATTTCTTATTAATATAATTATTATTTTAACTACTGCTTTATTTGATACACCTATCAGGTGTTAAAATTGTCTTATTCTATCAGTATTAATGCATTTGAGATCTTGATAATCAATAATACTACTGCTTACTTAAAAAGAGGCTTGCAGAAAACACATCATATTTATAAAAAAGTGAGAAAAAGAGAACAATATTGACAAGAATTCAATAAATAAATATAAAGGTGACAGATTCAACATGATCTCACTCACACACACATTCATAATCTCATGTTCTATTTACTGATTCAGTTGATGATGATTCTTCACACTTATACTCTATCAGTGAACATTCTTTTGAAGCATTTAAAAGATTCATTAATAAACACTCTGAAACACTCTCTTAATTCAAAGCTGATTTGAATACAGCTTCTGATATGATCAGGTCAGCTCTCTGATCGACTCAATAGCTAGAAGCTGATTCTCTTGATGAGAATAATGAATACTCAGATATCTACTGTTCAGATGAGAAAATATTAGATTTATAGATGAAACATCTCAAGATAACATTTGAGATGAAGAAGAAGAAGTAAAAAGTTCTAGAACTTGAATTATAACTGGAAAAACTCTGTTAACAGAGATTCTCTACAGATTGATCACAGAATGTTAACAATCATTCTGTCATCATCTTAACAGCCCGTACAGCTACATGAAATTCTAATCTCAGTGAAAGATTGAAATTCAACCTTTATGAACTGAAGAGCTGTGTTGACAAGGCAATCTCTCAATTCAAGAAAGATATCAAGAATGCTGTGAGATTAAACAGTCTAACTGATATATTCAATTACATGATATAAAGCATCTTCATGAAATTAAAACTAGTTAATACACAGTGTTAATATGTAATAGAGAAATAACAGACTCAGAACTCTCTACAAAGAAATGCTGAGTAAGCATCATTCTGAGACATCAGAAACTGATGACTCTACATATTTATCTTGAATGCATTAAGTGCAGGTGTCAGATCACATTTCTTCAAATATAATGAAAATTAAATCACTTATACTCTCTGAAATACAATTGAATAGAAATACTCTATTCTCAAAACACAGTTACACTGTGAGACAATTCTGAAATTCATGTCACTTGATGACACACATGTCATCAATCTACATACATTCTTTGATAAGCTTCAGTTCATTATTGTGAAATTGAAGATAATGAATGCTTCTCTCTCAGATATGTGAATATTTGATATCTTCTACTCAGTTCTACTCAAGAATTGAAGAAATTATGTTCAGAACAAGATTAAGAAGATACATGATTTCAAATTCATAGCTGTTATATTGAATGTTGATCTTCTTATAAAGAAGATCCGCTTGTGACTTTATTCTTTAAAACATAAAAAGAATCTACAGAATACAGATTCTGTGATTAATATTATTATAATTGCTACAACAGCTACAACAGCTACAACAATCACTACATCTATCAATTCTAATAATAACAATACTTTGAATTCAGCTCATGAAGACTGTACTGAACATGATCATAATAGTTTACAAGAGAGCTTTTAAAATCATCAGAGATTGAAAAATTCATCTACATATTCTAAATGCAAGAGATCTTACTTTGACACCTGTTGATTAGTCAATTCTGACAGTACTCTGATTAATTGAAGAATCTACAACACTGTAAGAATAAAGAAATTCAAAGAAAAGAAGAATAATAGTGAGAGTAGAACTCAACTATTTATTACAGATGAATCAGAGACCTTTCAGATGACAA
>NW_003101682.1:5612243-5649967 GCF_000003855.2 Blastomyces gilchristii SLH14081
CTATTAATAGACTCTTCAGCTTCAGAAAAGATGTGAGATAAGAGGATTATTACAGTCACAGAGCTGCTTAACCTTATATCATTCTCAATGATATTGTATAAGAGCTCTGAAAACACAAAGCTCATTACACTGTATAAGACCTGACTTGAAGCTCTATTTTCTGCATACAGTATTCACTGCTGAGATTGCAAAGCATTCTTAAAGATAGTTCTCAAGCTTATCAATAAGATAGCTTTCTGTTTCAAAGAGTTGATTTTTGTGAAATATAATAATTTTATTAATTACAGATTGATGAATCTCTTCAATGAGTATTTATATATATTAAAAGACATTATCTTTTAGAAGAATCTTTATCTTGCTAATTCATTAATACTGATAAGACATAATCTGAAGATTCTACTTAATACAGTCTATAAAGTAACTGAAGCAATTTCTTCAGTGACATTAAATCTACTCACTACAATGATTTCTTCAGTGACTTCAAATTCATCAATTGATGATGTGTTCATTGATGAGAAAATTCATCCTGAGTGTTTATTATTTCTCATACTCACTAATAATTGATGAATTGACTATGATATCTTCATAAGAATATCTATCTTTTTAGTGCAGAATACACTGAACTCTCTGAAACTCATAGTTGAATCTGATAACTCTTCAACATCTACAAGGAATATCACTATAGTGGAGAAATCTACAGTGAGAGAATCTTCAGTGAGACGACTTCTACATCTCTACGCGCTCACAACGTGTTTATCGATTTTTCGAATAAGAACCCGCCGATAGATCCATCGAAAAGCCCTCGATCATACGAGCATTTTGACCCCATCGCTGACCGCATACCCCGTGTGGTGGTGGAGTTATCCAGCCAAACGTGAACCAGACGTTGTTCGAAACTCCTGTGTGGTGGGATTATCCCGTGTTCACCCCTACCACACCACAACCCCGGGCCAAAGTGCCATACAAATTGTAAGGTGAAGAGACCTAGTCATATGCGCCAATCTTCTTGATTTTGGAAGATCCCCAATCTGTAATTGTGGAGATATCTGAGAAACAATCACTGTGAAAACCCTGTCTATCTTTGATGTTTCAAAACATTAACGCCAAGTCCCGCCCTCGTACCGCCCTTCCCAATCTGGCCCACCCCCGGCAGAAAAATACAAAAAGATACCTCGGCAACTGTTGATACATAACCAGCAGACAATGAGTCAATGACATGTCAACAACTATAAAATCAGTATACTTCAAGATCTGACTGAGCCGTTGATCCCTGCACAGTGAGATATATTAAATCTAGTTTTAATACCTCAATATTCAATAGATTCTGCAAGAGATTGAGAACAGCAATACTAGATTTCTATTGAATTTGAGAATTAACTCTATATTAATATAATGATTAACAAAGTCTTCTATTTTAAGATATAAATAATCAGTTCCTCTACATCTCACTGACAATATTTATATTATTATATAGAAACAGACTGATATTCTCTATAATATTGAGACTTTAAAGAGGAAAAGACTTGATAGAGAGTATACAGTAGTATATATCTTAGCAGTTTCTATCTCATTCTTCTGCAGCAGTTAATGCAAAAAAAAAAAAGATCTTAGAAATAGTTTTTTACTTCTCTTGAAAAAGTAAGATATTTTTCTCTGAATTTTATATAACATTCTTACAAAGAATTAAAAACAGAGCTGTTTTCTGTCATAATTTCATATTCTTTTAAGTAAGAATTACTTTTTCAGTGACTGAAGAGCTTTCATTAATACTTAATTCTTTTTTACACTCTTTATTAACTGATTTGAGTTGCACACTTATTATGTAAGAAGAATTGAATGCTTTAGAATAAAATTAAATAGTTTTAATCAATTTCTCTGTAAGAAATTAACTTATTTTTTGTTAGTTTTTCTCTTAAAAACTGTCATATTATCTGATTTATTATTAGTTGATATTATACTTTTTCTCACTGTATTTCAAGAAAGAGATTGTAAAGATTTTATTAATTTATCTTAAAAATCAATTTTAGTTTATTAGATTCTCTTTAAAAATCTAATCTAGTTACTGAACTAGTGTGAAAAAAATCACATATTTTATATATAAAAGTCTTTTATTCTTCTTTTGAAACAGTGTGACCAATGTTTCAATTCAAAATAGACTTAGAAATCTCTTAATTGAAACAGTCTGATTAACTTTTCAATTTAAAAGAGTTTAATAAATCTCTTAATTGAAATAGTCTGATCAACTTTTCATTGAGTGAGAACAATGAGTTTAAAAATACACTCAGTTGATGTGAAAAAAGATGCTTTCTCAAATACTATTTCTGAGATTGAAATGCTGAAGAGAAGAAAGAAAGAAGAAATAGAGAAATAATAAGTTCTAGAAATACAGAAGCTTGAAAAAGTGAGTAAAATTCTTGAAAAGCAGTATCTGAGTAAGATAAATGAAGAAGTTCTGTTAATTCTTTATACTCAGACTAGATAACTACAGGAGATGATTACGTTCAAACTTGGAATTTCAAACACAGTTTAAAAAACATTGAAAATTTCTAGTATAATCACTGATTCTTCATTTTACTCTTCTTCATTTTCTACTTCTTCTTCCTCTTCTTCTTTAAATCAGAAGAAAATATATACTCAAGCAGCTGAATCTGCTATCTCTAAATTTACTATCTCAAAACATGCTCAAAATCCTGAGAAAACTGAGAAGAATAATGCTTATACTTCTATTGATAGAAAAGTGAAGAAAAAAATGTAAAAGAAGAAAAACTTTCAAATCTTCAGAAATAGAAGACTTATTCTCAAAGTCTTAAACTAGAACATCTTATAAAGAAACAAGCTAAACTCAAATCTTATTTTCAGAATCAGAAATAAAATTAATCAGCAGTTCTTTTCTCAGTTAATAACTGATATTAAAGTTCAAAAACTAGTTACAGATTCAATTGAGTCATTCTTCTTTAAAAATTTCATTATTCTGACTACAATGTCTGAATTTAATGCAGAATTCCTTATTCAGAATAAGAATCTCTGAAAATGAGTAGTAGAATCTTTGTTAAATACAATAATTCTATCTGAGAGAGATGAAAAGTGTGATAAATTCATTCTTTATAATATTTCAGTGAAGATTTTTGACTGTGAAGAAGAAATACTACTTCTTAAAAATGAATTAAAAGAATACAACTCTATTCAACTGAGAAAAGAGCCTGTATAACTAAATTCAATTGAGTTCAGACAAAGCAGAAGAAGTGCCTCTGTTCTAGTATATACAAAGATACTTAAACAGTCAAAGATCTCTGAAGTAAGAGTAGCAGGTTTGAAAATGAGAGTTCATGAATACAAAGACTCAAGAATGAATCTCAAAGCTTAAACACAGTGTTCAAACTGTCAGAGATATGAACACTTTACAATCTTCTATTTCAGAGACTTAAAATGTGTATTCTATATCAGAGATCACAAAACTAGTGAGTATAAATGTAAAATATGCTTAAAAAGAGATAAAATATGTTAATACACTATACTTAAATGCTCTAATTGCAAAGAAAAACATGCATCTAGCTTAAAAGAATATATATTTACTTCAAGAATTTAAAAGAACTGAAGATAAGATGAAGCTCAAAGTCAATGTAGAACTGAAGAGAATAGTTGAGCTGATAAATCTGTAACTATAAGCTTAAAAAGAAGAAACTCTTAACTATTTAAATCTTCAAACTCTAATTCTTCAGTTAAATATAAACAGAATTTGAATTCTTAAACTTCTGTTAAGATTAGAGAATTGAGAAATAACTCTGATAATAAACTAGATAGAATGTAAGCAGTTGAGATTTCTGCTTTTCAAAATAGTTATAATTTACTATGTGATGATAGTGATTAGATTCTACTCTATCTCTATTCTCTTTTAGTATGAATATATAACAAAAATAATAAAAAAAGTTTAAAAGCTCTTCAAAAATCATATATATTCAAAATAATAGAAATAGAAACTTAAATTGTATTTATTCTTGTCTTCAAATTATATTTAAATAAAAAGTTAATTTTATACTTCTTTAGAAACTGAATTTTGATGCTGAGTAAAAATACATCATCTCTCATTCAAGCTACTACTACTTTCTATCTCAAAAGTCTGAGATAAAGTCAAGAGTTGTGATCTATAAAAGAAAGAGATCAAGATATTAATTTAATCTAAGATTTAATATAATGTCTGACTCTGATATTCTGATAAGTAATATTATAGATAAAGAGAATGAGTTTAATACTATACAGCTTATAAATATCTGTAATAAAAAGTCATTGAAGAAAAATAACAATGCCTGAATAATTAATAGAGGATTTTTAAACATAACTTCATTAAGAAACTCTATAATTGTAGAAGATTTTAATACACATCATCTCTGATAAAATTCAGATTATAAAAGAGTAGTGAGAGTAGATAATCTAGTTAAATGAATCTTTAAGCATGAAATAGATCTAGTTAACAAGTCTGATTAATAAATATTCTTTAGAAAAGACATGAAACAGAAATCTATTATAGATTGAATCTTTACATTATAAAATTTAATTAAAAAAAGACTTATAAACTGATTTATTAATTTAAATAAGATATCAGAATCAGATCATAAGATTATTTAATTTAATATTAAACTGAGTGAAAAATAAATAAGTGAAAATCCTCTTCTCTCTAATCAGTATAACTTTGAAAAAGCTGATTGAAAAGCAGTTAAAGAAAGTATAAAACTGTTAAAATCTGAAAAGCAGTATAAGCTATATTGAAATCTCAGTTAAGATATCTCAAATGAAATGCTTGAGAATAGAGTAAAGCTCATTACATCTATTATTCTAACAAGTGTTAAAGATAATATTTCAAAGAAAAAGTCTTCTAAGTATTTCAAATCTTGATAAAATGAGAATATCACATCTAAAAGAAAACAATTAACTACTACTAGAGGAGATTAGAAGAATGATGTAATATCTGATAAAGAGTTCAAAGCTGTCAGAAATGAATGTTTTTCAGATATTAAATAAGCTAAAACAGACTACTGAAACAAATTTCTTGAAGAAGCATAAGAAAAAGAAGTTTTTAAAGCTTTTAACTACACTAAAACAAGAAGTGTAGCAAAACTTTCAACCTTAGAATATGAGTTTCAGAATGAATCATATAAAGCATATTCTTTTGAGAAAAAATATCAAGCTTTTATAAGAATTCTCTTTCAAAACTCATCAGATTCAGAGAAAGAGAAAGAGAATATATTACTTTATAACTATATTAATAAAAATAACTGAGAATAATCTGAACTTTCACAGAATGAATTAGAGTTAGCTATCTTCTCAAGTTCAATTAAAACTGCTGCAGAGCCTGATTCAATCAATTACTTAATCATTCAAAATATATATTCCTACTTAAAGAATAAGTATTTTGAGCTCTTTTTCAATCTCTTGAAAAATGAGTATTATTCTAAATACTGAAGAGAAGTCACTGAAGTAATCCTTGCAAAACCTAATAGAAAAGCATCAATTTCTAAGTTATATAGAGTAATATCTCTATTGAACTATCTAGAAAAGGTTTTAGAAAGAATAATAGCTACTTAACTATCTTTTATAAGCTCTATTAGTAATTCTCTTCTATTTAATGAATAAATAAGAGATAGAAAACAATACTCTGTAATTAACACTGTTCTCTCAGTTATTCTTAATATTTAAATAGCAAAGTATGAAGATCTGATCTCAACTGCAGTTTTTATTGATATAAAAGATACATTTAATTATGTTTCAAAATCAAAGTTAATTCAGACTTTGAAGATGCTAAAAATATCACTTTCTCTAATAAAATGAGTTAACTGTTTTATATCTAAAAGAATTATATAACTATTCTTTGATGAAATGAAATAAGATAAGACTGAGATAAAAATAGAAGTATTATAAGAATCTTCAGTCTCACTTATTTTATTTACAATATACACTGTATATCTATTCAAGAATAGAGATATGAAAACAGTGAGATCTTCAAGTTATATGAATGACATTGATCTAGTCTACAGTTCAAAAACAATCAAAGAGAATTTAGAAGTAATTGAAAAAGTAGTAAAGAAAATCTTTGTTAGAGCAGATATCAATTAAATTGAATTTGATATGAATAAAACTAAGTTAATTCATTTCTTTTTTAGATTCAATGAGAAATAACTATATCTAACTCTTTTAAATCAAGAGATTAAACTCAGTTTAAATATTAAATAATTAGAAGTATGATTAAACTTCAAGTTGAATTTTAAATATCATATTCAACAAAGAACTATTAAGGTAGAAAGACTATTAAATATCATAATCAGACTGTTAAATACAGAGAGAGGTCTATTATTTCAGAATATGAGACAGTTATATATAGTCTGTATCATCTCAGTAGCTCATTATGAAGTTCAAGTTTGATGAAATAATCAAGAGAATTTCACAGAACTCTTTCAAAGTCTGTAAAACAGAGCTTTAAGAAGAATTCTGAAAGTATTCAAATCATCTTCTATTAAAGCAATGAAAATTAAAGCTTCAAGTTTCTCTTCTACTATTAGATTTGAAAAGATTTGTATGAACTATACTCTGAGAGTTATAAAGATGAGCTTAAATTATATAATCAGAGAAAGAGTCTCTTCTTCATTTTCATCAATTAACTCTGAAAATGATTTGAATTGAAATAGATTTCTGAATTGAAATAAAAATAATTATTTAAAGAAAATACTCTCTCAACTATACAGACTATACTCACTGACTAAAAATCAATTTTCTTTATTAAATGTTGAAAAAGTTGATCATGAGAAGATATCTCTCTGAAGAGAAAAGCTTGAATCTCTTATAAACTTGTAGATAAGTGAACTATCTAAAAGAGAGAATATGAACAGCATTTGAAGAGAATTTCTACTATTAATATAAAAGACTCTATTCTGATTTATTCAGATGACTCAAAAAATGAGAATTTGAATAGACTAAATGCAGACATTGCTTATACTAAAGATAATATCAATTTTATCTCAGATTTCTGAAATTTAGACTGTGAATCTGAAGTCTTTGATACTGAACTATTTGTAATAGTGAAAGCTTTCAAATTCATTGAAATAAAATCTTATAAAAGAGAAAATAGTTTAAAAGAGACATTAATATTCTCTGATAGTCAAGCTGCTTTAAAAAGACTTAGAAATAGTTAGATTTATAATAATTAAATAAATCTTGAACTGATTATAAATTCTGTTTTGAAAATTCAAAAGAGAAGAATATTAAAACTGATAATTCATCTACACTGAGTTTCTACTCATATGAATATTCATGGCAATGAATTGGCTGATTTAGCTGTAAAAAAGAGTTCAGAATTGAACTGATCTATTCAAAAAATAGTGTTCTGATCTTTTATAAAGAGAAAGATAAAAGAATCTTCTTTAGATAAGTGAAATGAAAGCTGACAGAAACAAAAGAAGAGTATACATTATTCAAGATTTGAAACAAAATTCAAGTGAAAATATTGTTTAATCAAATGTAAAAAGAAAATATTCTCATCTATAATTCAGCTGAAACTAGAACCTGGCTATTTCAAATCTTATATACAAAGATTTGATGATAGATTTGAGTCAATAGAATACTTATTCTGTAATGTAAATGAAAATTCTGAGTATATTGTAATGCACTGTGCATTATATAATAGTCTCAGAGTCAGATTGAAAGAGAAGTATGATCTAAATTAATTAAATATAAGATTCTTATTCTCAACTGAGACAGGAATTAAATACTTAATAGACTTTCTATCAGAAACTCAAGCAGCTATAAGAAAATGACTAAATTCAACAATATCTGAATATGAAGAGGAGGAAATTGATCAGATATGGTCTGTTAAAACAGCTATACACTATCTTTTAATAATTCATTCTGTTATAGTCTCTCTTTACTTTACTTTTTTCTTTCTATTCTTTTCTATCTCTTTATTTAATGTGTCTATCTTTAAGACTATGTTCTCTTTTCTTTTGTCATGATATTGTCAAATGATTTCCAAGTATTAGAAGATGTTAAAATACTGCAATTTGTAAACAGTTTTTGTATTCTGAGCTGAAATTTTCTGATTTTGCATATCTGAAACTGATAAATGTATAATAGTTGACTTTATAGATATAGGAAAAACTCTGACAACTAAAAGTTCACAGGTAGATCTTATAGTCTCTGACTGCATACATCTATAATTGAAGAATAATAATAATAATAATAATCTTCAGTGAGAGATAGTTTTGAAGACCTATTCATCAATTCTGAGATCACTGTACTTTTAATTCTGAAAAATCTCACATGTATCAAAGCTTTCATAGAATGAAAGTATTATTACAAGACCTGTGTTAAAGAGATTAACTATTTAAAACAGATTGAGATCTGATAACTGATAAAGAGAATATCACAAATGAGTGTTCTCTGTGATTAATAAGTATTTGACAAAAAGTTCAATAATATGAATGAGGTTATTCACTATAAGGCCTGCTGAGTGGTCTGTGAAAATCATTAACAGAAGAGAGTCAATTACTCAAGAATCCTTGCATCTGTCATCTCTATATTCATCTCTTGAGCTCTCATGATAATCTCAGTATCTCAGAAATAATATGTTCTGCAGATTGATATGATGAGTACTTTTTTAAACACTCAACTGCCTGCTGATGAATGAATATATATAAATCAACTCATAGAATTCTGTGAAGATCATGATAACTGTGTATGTGAGTTGATGCAGAGACTCTACAGTCTTAAGCAAGCAGCACTCTTATGATATAAGAAGCTGTGAAAAATGCTATTACACTCAGACTTCTGTATCAGTCTCTATGATACTGAGCTATTTATTCATGGTGAAAAACAGGTCTATATAATTATCTATGTGAATGATGTTCATCTCTACAGTCTGAAAATCAATGATCTGAACTAGGTCAAAGCTGAAATCACTGCTAATTACAAGATCAAGAATGTAGAGAATTTCAATCACTATTTAGAAATGAAGATTGATAGAGATTCAACTTCAATAATATTATCTCAACTTCTCTTTATAAGAAATCTTCTGAAGAAGTTCTTAGTAAATAACTGTCATTCTATATTCACTTCTATAGAGAGGAACATTGATTTCATAAATGATAATGAGAAACTAATTGTATACACAGCAGAATTTATTCTACAGTTCTATCAATTCAGTATCAGATCTCTGTAATATCTGACATTTAATACATGTTCTAATATGAGCTTCACTGCAGGATTTATTGAACAATTCAGCTCTCAGTCTACATCAAAGAACTCAGCTGCATTCAAATATACACTTCAATATCTACAGAGTTCAATCAATAAGAGTCTAATCTATCACAGAGGTGGTGAAATTGAATCTGTGACATACACAGATACTGATTGAGTCAGTAGAAATTCAGGATCTCATTCAATCACCGGTTATATCATCTATATGGCAGGTGGCCCTGTTGCATGATGAAGCTGCTGGTAAACAGAAGTCTTCAAATTATCAACAGAGGCCGAATATATTACATTCTTCAAGACTGTATATGAGCTTGTCTGTCTCTGAGAGCTTTTGAAAGACACTGAATTCATTTCATTTCATTTCAATAATCTGAATACTGATGATCACCTTATTTCTACCACAGTCAATAATCTGACTTATACAATTCATGCTGATAATAAGTCTGTCATAGAGCTATTCTCTTCTGAAGCAATTTCATGCTGCTCAAAGTATATAGCGATCTGTTTTCATATTCTTCATAATCTCATCTGCAAGAATGAAATATCTATCTGATATATTTCATCTGTCAAGAACGCGGTGAATGAGCTTACTAAACCACTTAAAACATTGAAATATACACATTGAAAGAAGAATATGAAGATGAAGAAATAGAGGAAAAAAAATGATGTATCTCATAACTGATTTTTCACTGCTACATATTTTCCAGTCATTTTTTGTACCTGTACTTTATTTAAAGGCGAATTGTGTATATAGCATTGTGTATAGTTACTCTGGTGAGTAAGAGTGTCAGGTCTAGACTGGCCGGCGGGACCATGAATTTCACATTTGGTCCCATTTGATCTGGTCTCATACATTTCTTGGCGTGAGTCCCACCAGGACCAAGCCTCAAAAAAATCTGAAAATGGACCATTTCTGAGAGAAATGGCGTGAAAAATGACCAGATTTAATTCAAGAACAGTGAAATGGGAGTAATTTCTCAGGATAAACTGTGAAAGATGATCATTCTTTCAAAATCAGAATGAGACTGAGACTGAAGATCAAAATCAGTCTCATTCAGTTCATCCAGTGATTGCTTATATAATCAGAATTTGGTAACAATTATTGATAACACTCATGAAACAACTAAATACATTCTTGTGCAAGTTTATTCTTCACTTTCTCATGAAAACTACACTTCTCTGATATACTGTGATCAGAGGTATTAAACTGTCTGATAATTTCATGTTTTATAATCATGAGTTTCTTGATTGTTTCTCCTTGTAATTGTTCTCAGCAATAGTGATAAATATCTCAACTTGAGTTGAACTTTCACTCCATTCTCACCTCTGTCAATGAAATTGTCAGAATATCACACATCATCAGTGCAACAGTTGAATATGTACTCTCAACAATTTTTCATAACTCTAGAATTGATTTGATGTGTAAATTCATCAGATTATCTTGAAGATAGCAGTCAAATTCAGTTTTACAAGTATGTAGTTTTGTCTGATTTTTGGTTGCAATCAATGTATGCAAGTTCTGTTTCAAAGTTAGTATTATAGTTCTATGAGATATGAAGTGTTACCAAAGATCATTACATACTAGAGAATTGTATTTCACTGTCTTCACATCTTAAACATCTGCTCATTCAAATCTCTGATAGTTGACATTGTAGTAGTCTCAGGCTAATTTGATATATGAGTCTCATTTCTTCTCTGTCTAATCTTGAGAAGTGTAGATATTAACTCAACAGAAGAGATCTAGTAGAGCTGCTACAGCATAGTACTCTGTAAAAGATTGTTCAGTTTTGCTGTAATAATATGCTAGTTTATTCCTTGCAGTAATAATAGCCTGTGCTATAGCATCATCCCAGACTGAATTTCTTTTTGAGTGATTCAACTGCTTCTCAAGATGAGTAAATAAACTGTTATATACTCACCAGACTGACTGCAGCATTGGTGTATGAGTGATTGAGACTGTCTTTATTATCTTATAAAACTGAAACAGTAAATCAATCACATATTTCAACTGAGTTCACTTCATATCAGAAAGTTTCAATGTCTGAATCTTTTCCTGATCAGAGTGTTACACTCAATGATCAATCATCTGACACAATTGAAAAGCCTGAACAGTCATCTTATATATTGAACTTCACTGTGTTCTAACATCCTGTATCATATTCAGTGATGTGACTGATTTTGTTTATTTTATTAAATATCATGAAATTGTTGTTGTTGTTTAGAAGAGGTACAAATTACATTAGCAATGTTTCAAATCTGTGATATTTAAATTATTAGTCAATCTATTCAAAATTAACAGTAGCATTATCAAAAAGCATTATTAAAAAGCAATATCAAAAAGTGTTGTTAAAAAACATTATCTTTTATAAAGTGAATGTAAAAGTTACTTGAGTAATCACTTTCATCTCATTCTCATTTCAAGAATCAGTCATCTCATTATTCTTCATCTCAATGTTAAGATTCTTTATCAGTGTTTGTATCACAAGTTGAACCACATGAGCAATGCAGAGGATATGACCTTGTTTATCATTTCAGAAATACAAAGCCAATTTTTGCTCCAAGCTGTTCATTATAGTGTAGTTATTCACAGTATTGTCAGTTGTAATTGTAAGAAGACTGAGACTAATATCTCAATAGTCATTTTTAATCACAGTCATTAATATCTCTGCTATATAATCCCCAGTATGACTACTGATCAATGATTGAAATTCAATTAATGTCTCTTGATAAGTTCAGTTCTCATCAATGTAATAACATGTAACTCTTATAAATGCAAGATTGTTTATACTAGTTCATGCATTCACTGTGAGAGACACTCTTTGATGATTCTTCAACTCTGATTCTAGATGTTGTATATTAACTTTGTAGTGTATCTTGAGGTTGAACCGAAGACAGAATCAATGGAGAATATGAAGATTTGAATTAAGTATTTGAAGAAGTGTTCAGAATTCAGGGTTTTCAATTGATTAAAGAGAAAGATTCAGAGATATACACATATGAAGTAATTATTCACAGAAGTTATCAGATGAGAGTTGTGAAATCAGAGTACTGATACATGATCATTTTCACATGATTTTCTTCAAATTAGAAAGTTAGTGTTATCAAAAATTGTTATCTGATAGAGCAACTTATCAGCCCAGTAGTAATTTTCTGATTATTTTTCTTTTATTGTCTGCATTCTGATGACTTCAGGTGTCAGAAAATTCCTTCAGAGTCATGATCAGTTTATGATGAATGTTTCTGAATGAAGTTGTAGTGATTATAGCAGAGAGATGACTCTTCAGTAATCTACAATACAATCTGTTGATAATTATTTCATAGTTCATCTCAGTATTTGTGTTGAGTTTTTTATAAATTTCATGACCTGAAATCAGATGTGAAGAATGAAGTGATCATTCATCATGATTGAAAGAGAGTATTCTGTGTTGAATTGTAAACAACATAGACTTTGTGATTCACAGTGATTTCTTGAAGAGTTTGTGAATCTTCAATAGAAGTAAAAGAAGTGAAAGAAGTGAATTCAGAAGACATGATAATAATTTGAGAAAGATGATAATTTATTTTCAATAACTGATCACTGATGTATGTAAGAAGAATTAATATAAGAGAAAATAATCTTCTTTCTTAGCTTAGTTATAATTTTAGTACTAACTCAGATTGAATATCATCAATGTATAAAAGTAAATAAACAATCTTGATTAATCTCTGTCATATTTCTTGAAATATATTAATATTATGAAAGAGAGTGTTACTAAATTGTGTTATCAGATGATATTATTAAAAATATATTAATATTGTGAATATCAATATTGAAAAAATGTTGATACTTATACATTATAGTGGCATGATAGTTGAATATATATATATATATTATTCCTGACATTGATAATTGATTACAACTTGTACAATAATTTTTGAAAACTCAAAATTAATTTCAATTATTAACTAATAGTTATGAACTTATAACTAACTAATATAAAAAGAAAAAAACTTTTTCTACTCATTATCTTTCTTCTCTTTCTCATTCTTCTCATCATTCTTCACAATTCACTTCTCATTCTCATTCTTCTTCTTCTCCTTCTCATCTGAGGTGATAATCATCTCAAAATCTCCCTCTGCTGCCTTCTCAGAGAAGGGTTCCTGCTGCTCTTCTTCAGCCAGGTCAACCTGTGCCTCAAAATCCCGCATTTCCTGGTCTGCTGTCTCAGGTTCCATCTCAGCAGCAAGCAGATTGGCATGCTCAGAGAGCAGGGCTGTCTCCTCAATGTCCTGAATCATGGAGTGCATTTGAGACCTGAACAAGGCCTCAATTCCCTCCTCTGCCAGCTCCTGCTAATCAATTAGAGAACAGAAGTGTTATTAAAAATCATTATCTCTCAATAAAAAACTTATCAGTTTTGACTTCTTTGTCTCTCATTTCAATATCTTCTCAATCTTCTTCTGTCACTGCTTATTTACAGTAACACTCTTCTTCTCCCTCTCTCTCTTCATCTTGGTCTTAAATCATTCTCAGAACTTCTCCTGGTCTCATCACTGCTGCATGAGGCTCTTCACTGTCTTCTTTTCTAATCTCTCATGAGTGGCATTATCTGCATTATTTCTATACTTAGTTCAGTCTAAATCTATCAGAAGTGTTACTTAAAATCATTATCATTCTACTCTCTTGCAGAGCCTCTTCAAGGCATTATAATGTGCCTTGCAATCTGTCTCTCTGTGCTTGAACACCTTCTTCTTCTCTTTCTTCAATCTGTGACAGTGCTCACGCGCCTTGATAATCCACAGGACCGCAGAATATTTGAAGGGGGATAACATGATTGGTTTTGATGAGTGTTGAGAGGGAAGTGAAGGCAGGCAATGATATAATAGTGATAATGATGATGATGATGATAATGATGATGATGATAATGATGATGAGAATGATGATGATAATGATGATAATAGTGATGATGATGATGATAATGATGATGATGATGATAATGAAATGAGAAGTGCATCAGAATATATTATTGACTTATCAAACATAAAGAGACAAAGAAACTATTAACAGCTTTCAGAGATGTACAGAAACAGCTACAGTGTTGCATAGCAACATTATCTTCATTCAATGCATGCACTATTGATATTCTTTGTATGCATTTATCATATAATCTATATCAGGGATACATGCAGAAAACAGATCTTTGTTGCTAGAGAGAATGATTGCAGTGATTCTCTGTTTTCATATTATAAAGATAAGTTATTCTCATTTCTTTCTTCTCTCTTTTCTCTTCTTCTTCAACTCATCACTAAGTCCAAGCTGGTATGAAAACTATTAAAACACTCATAGAAACCCTCAAATTGAAGAGTATAGACTAATCAAATTTTAAATACAGATGAATCAAATTATATTCAATAATACTAATTATTCATTCTTCTCTTAATAAAACAACAGTCACATCTTCTTCTTCCCCCCTCTCAAACAAAACATGGCTCGCGAAAAGTGAGTACCACGCCAGACTATAATGATCAACACAGCCCCAGTACACAGGGCTGCATACACGCAGTGCATGCTGGACTGGGAGACTGTGTGAGTTGCAAACTGATAGCAGCATCTCAGAGAGAGCTGTGCAGTGTGGGAAAGCCGCAACCCTCAGTCACATGTGCAGAGAGTGAATTGCTGCAGTAAGTGCATGTGCATTGCATGAAAGTAATGCTTTTTGATAACACTCAGTCTCTGATATCATGAAAATAGAGTCTCTTCATGAGATCTGTTTTTACCAGAAGTCAGAAGATCTTATATTTCTCAAGATCATCTTCACATGCCTTGTCTGTGAAATTGATGAGAGGAATCATCAATTTCAGTATTCTGTCCTTGATGTCATTCAAGTGGCAGCAGAGTCCACCCTGGCCACACTTTTTAAGTGTATGTTTTCTAATTATTCACATTTATACAGATATATACTGATTATTTATTAGATAATGTTAAGACAATGATTCATCACAGCCATGTTATTCTCACTGTGAGGGATACACAGTTGATAATGAACATTGTGAAGACTCTGAGAAGTGAGTATTTTGAGAGTACTGCAGCTCTGTGATCTTGATTTTTTTTTATTTTTATTTTTTGTTTTTTTCTTTTTCTTTTCTTTTTTTTTTTTTTTATTGTGATTTTTTCTTGTGTTTGTTTTGTTTTTTGTTTTTTGTTTTTTTTTGTATTTTATGTTTTTTTCATAATTAAAATTATATGAATTATGATCTGTGTTTAGAAAAGTAACAATATTTGATAATACTCTCTGTTGAATTTTCAACAAATGAGCACTATGTTATGATATTATATAAGTGAGAAATGATTTCATGGTCTCATTTAATGCCATTCTCAATAATGGAATCAGAATGAAAATGTGACTAAGAATTCAAACATATTCTTTATCTGAGACTAGATTTTTATTTGAAAAGTGAATCTGAGATCTTTAATATTTGAAATAACATGATTTGGAATCAATGTGATGAACATAAACCATGACCAGAAGTAATGCTTTTAGGTAACATGACAACTGTAAAGTTTGGTCCTGGTCTCAGACACGGTCACACGGTCAGTCTAGTCAGGTCATATAATCTGATATACTAATTCTTTCATTATATAACTTTTCACAAGCTAGCAATCTTTCAATCACGCAAGCTTTACATCTTTCACACATTGTGAAGACTCTGAAGAGTGAGTATTTTAAGCGTACTGCGGCTCTGTGACCTTGATTTTTTTTGATTTTATTTTGTTTTTTGTTTTTTGATTTTTTTTATATTTTATATTTTTGTCATACTTAAAATTATATCAATTATAATCTGTATTCAGAAAAGTAATGATATTTAATAACACTCTCTGTTGAATTTTCAATAAATGAGTACTATGTTATAATATTATGTAAGTGAGAAATGATTTCATAGTCTCATTTAATATCATTCTCAATAATGAGATCAGACTGAAAATGTGACTAAGAATTCAAATATATTCTTTATCTAAGACTAGATTTTTATTTGAAAAGTGAATCTGAGACCTTTAATATTTGAAATAACATGATTTGAAATCAATGTAATGAATACAAACCATGATCAGAAGTAATGCTTTTAGGCAATGTGTAAGAAATCCCACTCCTCGCGGATTCTTTACCTCTATTTCTATCTCTCGTGTAATCAATAGGGTTAGCGGCCCTTGGCTACATACAACTATATAGACTGAAGTTTGTAAATACTATTTACAACTCAGCTTAAATACTATTATACATTTAATCTCTATATTTTATCTTTCTACTGTGAATACTTCTAGTAGTTAACAGTATATATTATGTCAAGCTGCAAACACCTGAATAATCATCTATATGTACTTATTCTTATATTTCAAGCTCTATCAGTCAGCAATCATCTGTTATAACTGAAAGAACTAGAAACTTGTATACTTTAACTTCTGTGAACTCTACTGCAGATACTCAGAAGCAGTCATCTGAATCATGAATAACTCTTATAAAAGAAGTTTCAGAGAACTTACTAACTAGTTATAAGATATCATTCTCTATATCTGTGATAGAGAAACTCTCTAAACTTACAAATGAATTAATCTCAGTGAAGAACATTCTTGAGCATCTCTCACAGAATCAAGCTATTTTTCTACAAGAAATACTTACTGTCTGTAAACACTTTTAAATCAAGTCTCTAGACATAATCTTCAGAAACACTTATGAACTGAAAAGAAACTTTCTTAAGTTACAACTACTTAAGACTAACTATCAAATCACAATCTATAAAAGCTTTTACAAGTTTGTATTTGAAATTGACTCACAAGTCTGACTATGTAATATGAAAGAGGAAAAAGCTATTATCTATGTAACAACAGATTTCTACTATATTAAAGTTAAGAACTGACTGAATTATCTAGAGAATGATTATAAGAGATCTTACTAATCTGTTCTTAAGATATATCTAGAGAATAAGTTGAAAGACTTTATAAACTGAATAGAGAACATCTGAGCTGCAATCATTAATATTAGAAAAAGAGGTGAGAAATCTGATAAAGACTACTCACAGCACTTTATAAAATTATAATATGAATTGAGATCTGTGAAAATAGAGCTCTGAAACAAGATCTGAATAATAATATTTATAAAGAAACTGAATAAAAATATACAGAATAAGTGTATTAAATAAGACTCTAAGCTCTTGACTCTGAAGAAACTGATAACTCTTATTCACTGCTTACAGATTACTGTGAGAGTCACAGATCTATAGAGAGTAAATCACTGACTGATCTCATAAGAATCAGAATAATAGAGAACAGATTTATCAGAGAAAGATAATAAAATATAAAGAGATTTATATCTGACTGCTGAGCAGAGAGAGAGAGCTTTATAAGCTTCTATAAACAGAGTATATAATAGAGAGATTAAGAAAAAGAGACTCTGCTTTATCTGTTCTAAACTAGAATATCTTCATATAAACTGTCTGAATAAATTAAAATAGAAATTTAAGAAGTTATAAACAGAGTCAGTAACAGTCTTCTTAAGAGTCTTGAAGCTGATATCTGAATCTGTTACTCTCTCAATGAAAATGCATGCTCATGAAGAGAGACTGTATCACAGTACTGCTATCTCATAAGCATGAGAAGTATTAATGAACTCAGAATCTCAGGTACCTATAGTGTCTCTAAAGCTTGCAGAGTGAATGAGCTAAGTGATGAAAACAGAAAATCTGATCTTATAATAAGCAGAGTATAAGAACTCAGATCTGAGAGCTGAGAAACTTATAAGAGTTATCTTTGAATTACAAGATCTCTCTGAAATCTGAAGAAGATTTGTAGAAACTATGATTATCACAGACATCATAGATAACATGTACTTGAAACTTATATAGCTTCAAAGACATAATCTCCACATAGCTGTCTGTAAGTTAGATTTATACTTTCAATCACTGTTGACAGACTTACTTATAGAGATAGAATTAGTTAATACTGTAGAGTTAATTAGAGAAGACAAGCTTATCTATATAATAACTTTATAAATATCTGAGAACTTCACAGTTATGAAAACTGATCTTCAGATATCAGAGAAATATCAAGATCTCACAGAGATATTCAGTTTAATTAAGATAGTTAAGCTTTCATCTCACTATAAGAAGAATCTGATAATAGATTTGATAGAAGAGTAGAAACTCTTCTGAGAACTAATCTATAAGCTCTTTCATCATAAGACAGATGTTTTACAGACTTATATAAAGAAGAATCTGAAGAATGACTTTATCTGACTCTCACAGATCTTCACAGAAGCCTCTGTAATATTTATAAAGAAGAAGAATAAAGATCTCAGATTATGTATAAACTACTATAATCTGAACTTTAAAATAATAAAGAGTTACTATTCTCTGTCTCTGATTGAGAATATGATCAACTGTGTTGTAAGAGCTGTTATATTCATATAATTAAATATAGTCAATGTATGTACACAGCTGTGAATATAGTCTGAAAATGAATGAAAGACTGTCTTTAGCACTCTATTAAGATTATTTGAATATCTAGTGATGTCTTTTGATTTGACTAATACATCTGCAGCATTTCAGTCTTTTATTAATAAAACACTGTATATATATCTAAATGTCTTTGTAATAATAAATCTGAATAATATAATAATATACTTTATAAAGAAAGAACATACTAAGTATATATAAACTGTGTTGAAGATCTTAAATAAGACAGAACTATATATTAAACTTATAAAGTATAACTTCAGTATCTGTCAGATTAATTTCCTAGAATATGTAATTATCATAGATGATATTCAGATGAAATCTTCATAAGTGAAGACTATTCTATTATAACTGAAGTTAACTAGTATTGATAAAAGAAGAATATTTCTGAGCATTGTAAATTTCTATAGACAGTTTATCTTTGTATTTATAAGAATCTTCTTAATTCTTATAAACATGCTGAAGAGTAAAAATAAGAAGAAGTTATTTCATAAATAAAGAATGAAAAGATTATTAAGAAGAGAGAACTATAAGAACTTTCTTAGTTTAAAAACTCACAGAGTCTTTATAAGATTGAAACAGATATTTATAGACACAGTGATACTGTTTCACTTTAATTTCTTACTCTTAATCAGATTAAAGACAGAGATCTTCTTCTTTACAATTTCAGAAATAGTCTTATAACTACAGTTAAATGAGAACTGAGTTTCAGTGATCTTTGTCTCACAGAAGATACAACTCACAGAGATTAATTATAATATTTATAATTAGAAGCTTCTTATAATAGTGAAATTCTTTCTTCACTGATATCACTACTTTAAGAGTCTTGTAACAGTGATTACTGTTAGAACTGATTATAACAGCTTATAACAGTTTACTTCAATCATGAAACTCTCACAGTAATAGATTCACTGAGCTCAGAGACTGAGGAAATTCTGATTCAAAATAGAGCATATTAAGAGAACTAAGAACTCAGTGAACAGACTCTCTCACAGGTCTGACTATGTTAAGAAGATCAGAGTGATAGATATAGAGAGACTAGAGAAGATAGAAAAGCTTCATAGAATACTCAGACTGAGTATTATAAAGAGATTAACTGAAGAGTCTCTCAATTCTCTGTAAGAGAAGAAAGAAGAGAGAGAGAAGAAGTCTGTATAACTACTCTCTATAACACTGAGAGTTAACACTCTGAGAATCTTTATAAGAATTCTTGAAGAGAGTATCTATAATCTGAAGAGTTTACAGACTTTAAGAAGTGCTGTGAAAGATCTGATATAAGAAGAAACAGAGTATAAGTCTTTATAAAATCTTCTATTCAGATTGTCTGATCTGCAACTGAAATATGAATATACTTAGTATATTCAGAAACTGCTTACAGCAGAAATCAACTCTGCAGAAATAAAGAATTAAAGAGACTTAAATAATCTCTTATAAAGAGAGAGCTGAATTTATATATCTGTAAATGAGCTTTTATATATAAAACTCATTAAAAGACATTATAACTCTTCTCTAGTAAGTTATTTTATAAATACTAGAACTTATAAGTTGCTTATAAGAAAATACTTCTAATGAAAGATGTGAGAATTTGTGAAGAAGATAGTGAATTCTTATACTATTTATCAGACTTCATAAGTAGTATAGTTCAGACTATATAAAGAACTTACTTCTTTACTCATTCTGCAGAAATCTTGAGAATAGCTAGAAATGAATACTCTTATAAATCCCTCTAAAAGCAAGAATATATATAATATCTACTTTAAGAGTGTACTTAGACTGACCGTGTGACCGTGTCTGGGACCAGGACCAGATTTTTTGATAGTTTCATTATCAACTCAACTGATCCCATTACATGGTTTTAACATTAGATAGTAGTCTCATACTGTCTCAGTGAGACTTACTGTCTACTCTTATCACATTTTTCAAATGAGACTATGATTTTCACTTCTCAATTTAAATTATTTTTATTGCTTTAAATGACTTTAAGTCTCATTTGAGTGTTACCAAAAAGTGTTACTTTTTAAAAAATTAAAAATAGTCTAAAAAAAACCTTAAAATGTCTAAAAATAGTAACTTTATGCCAAGAATGGGACTAAATGGGACCAAATGAAACCACTTTCTCATTTTTTTCAAGTCATGGTTTCATTTTAAGATCTGATATATAGTCACTTTGCATGTTTTTTTGATGACTAGTCCCAGCGGGATTCATGCCAAGAAATATACGGGACCAGACCAAATGGGATCAAACATGAAATTCATGGTCCCGGCGGCCAGTCTAAGTGTACTGATGATAGTAGATTACTTTATCAAGATAATACACTTTATATTCACTTATAAGAACTTAAAGTCAAAGAATTTAACTTATATCTTTATCTATAATATGATCTGATTATATGAATTATCTGTAAACATTATCTCAGATAGAGAATTAATCTTTATAGAGAAGTTCTGATCTAATCTGATAACTATACTGAAGATCTTATAAGATTTAAGTATAGCTTTTTATCAACAGACAGATGATTAGATAGAATATCTAATAAGTATATTAAAACAGTATCTGTAATACTTTATTAATTATAATCAGAATGACTGAATACATTGATTATCACTTACAGAGTTTATATATAACAACTCAAAGCATATTAGTATGAATAAAACTCTTTTTAAGATACTCACTGAGACTTATCTGCAGATAATCTTGATAAATCTATAAGAGTATACTATAGAGTGTGATGATGTCTGTGAATGAGCTGAGAGAATTCAGAATATTCAGAAGAAAGTCTGTGAATTCTTGAGAAAGACTCAAGAGTATCAAAAGAGATACTATAACTTTAAACATACTGTAAAGAGTTTTAAGAAAGATGATAGAGTCTAACTGAGTTTAGAAAATATTATTATACAGAGATCTAGTAAAAAGCTGAATCTCTTACAGATAGAGTCTTATAAGATTATAGAGAAAGTTAGCTTATAGTACTATAGATTAAAACTATTATCTAAGTTATAGATATATAATTTTTTTTATATCTCTTTACTTCATGAATATAAGAAATTCTTAGAAGAGAACTCTGTGACTCATCACTCTGTTTATAAAGTATTAGAGAGTAAAAGAGAATATCAGATTAAAGAAATTATTAACTCAGAGAAGTGAGATTATAAGCTCTGATTCAAGATTCAGTGATAAGAATATTCTGATAAGATGAATAAGTTTACTTAAGAATTATCTAAGTAGATAAGATATCTGTAGAAGCTGAGACATGACTTTCATACTATAAATTCTAATAAGTCAGAATAGTATAATCTTCACTAAGAATCTGATTGTAATAAAGATATTAACACTGTTATTTATAAACTCTAGTCTATAAGATGATGAGTTTCTACTGAGATAAACAGTTCACATTGTATATAAAGAGAAGAAGAAATCATATTCTTATTAAAGTTAAAAAATAAAGAAAATAAAAATTGAACTATGAACACAGTTTAGAGATTAATAAAGAAAAATCAAAGAAAACTTATACTCACATTCTTAATATCTGTAATACTCAATTCTCTTATAACTATCAATTTCTCTCTTTAAAGAAGCAGAGAGTATCATATCTATGATACAGATAATTATTGTATTTGATATTAAGACTGTCAGAAATGCACAGACTTCAGAGAAGTCAGATATCAGAGTATACACAGTTATAGCAGAATCTTGAGAGCTTGTCATCTGTGTGTGTAATCAGATATCTCTTATAAAGCTGTGTTCATTCTCTCAGTTGTACTACAGTATTCAGCCTGAAAATAATTGAGATGTGAAGAGAGAGCTTATCTACTCAGATTAACTTCTGTTATAAAATCATGACATTTGTATTGTCTTAATTATCTGGATTTTATGAGTATCTGAGAACTTATCTTTTATTGATAATAGAATTGTGAAAATGTGCTACAGTGTGAGAACTATTGATAGAAAATCTAGATATATTTGCATATGCCTGATCAGAGATTATATAAGTAGAGAGAAAGTGATCATAGACTCACAGAGCTGCAGAGAGCACTGACAGCACTGAGAGCTTTACAGAAACTGTTAGCTAGAGTCTGTAAGAAATTACTTACAGAAAGACTTACAGTAAAGAACAGAACTACACTACTTGAAGTCAGAAGCTGATCTGAGAGAGACATGAGATTAGCTGCTGATCTGAAGATCAGATATGATGACAGAGCTAAGAGAAATGAAAATACTATTGTAAGCAGTGACATCTCTACTTTATCAGCTGATAAAAAGTGATCAGAGAAGTTGCAGAAATGCTTATAAGAAGCTTAACAGCAGTCAGACATTATTCACAAAGATATTAAAATTAAGAAAATTTTTTATTCTTGAGTAGACTGGCCGCTGGGATCATGAATTTCATATTTGATCTCATTTGATCTGGTCCCATACATTTCTTGGTGTGAATTCCGCTGGGACTAGTCATTAAAAAAACATGCAAAGTGACTATATATCAGATCTTAAAATGAAATCATGACTTGAAAAAAATGAGAAAGTGATCTCATTTGGTTTCATTTAGTTTCATTCTTGACATAAAGTTACTATTTTTAGACATTTTAAGGTTTTTTTTAAACTATTTTTAATTTTTTAAAAAGTAACACTTTTTAGTAACACTCAAATGAGATTTAAAGTCATTTAAAGCAATAAAAATAATTTAAATTGAGAAGTGGAAATCATGATCTCATTTGAAAAATGTGACAAGAGTAGACAGTAAGTCTCACTGAAACAGTATGAAACTACTATCTAATGTTAAAACCGTGTAATAAGATCAGTTGAATTGGTAATGAAACTATCAAAAAATCTGGTCCTGGTCTCAGACACGGTCACACGGTCAGTCTATTCTTGAGAAGTTCTTGAATTAATATATAGATATTGTCAGAAATACTCTCTCTCTATTATCTGAGTGAGAATACTTTATGAATCAATAAGAATACTCACAGTTTATGAGAATAAGAGCTGTTATAGAAAAAGAAAAAAGAAGATGAGATTCTGCAGACAGATCTGAAATATTTATACTACTTTAGAGAGATTTATTTACACTATAAGTGATTCTACAGAACAGTCAGATTACTCTAGTAAATAAAGAGTAAATATGAATTACAGATCTGAATCTTTCTATATAACTATAAAGAGTGATTACAGACTGTAAATATCTTAATTCTATAATTCTACAGAGTTGATAAAAGAATGAAAAATTCCTCAAAATTCTACAGTGTTAAAGAATGATAATTCATGAGAATAAGTGAAAGATTAACTTATGAATACTTCTCTTTGATGAGAATAATCTCACAGAGAGTGATTTATCTGTAGAATGAATCTGAGTAATAATCACATAAGAATCTCACAGAAATAATTGAGAGTCAACTGAACCTCTTCGGCCCGGTGGCGTAGTGGTTAACTACGCCACCATGGAGCCTCAATTAGCGGCCTTTCCCCCCGGGGAATGAATGCCAAGAGGGGGCAGGTTCAAACCCTGTGAGAGCCATCTTAATCACAGCTTCCACTGTTAAGTCATAAAACAGTACTGAGGGCCCCTGGATGCACTATAGCAAATCATCATCAAGCTTAAGATATCTATCCCAGGGGTTCCTGGGTGCTAATTCTCACTGATCTTAGAATTAACAGCCCCCCGGGCGCTTCAAGTTAGATCAGTACTAGAGTGATTGAGATCTAGAATGCCCGCAGAATAGTGAATCATTGTCAAGCTTAACTGACCAGGTCTCATCCCTCTCACTCTAGGCATTCACTTTCAGGGAATGAGATTTAAAAACTATCTGATTAGAACACCCTGGGCCTAGCAAGAATCTAGATGAGATGAGGCCTAGGCGCTCTTAATAGATGGTTAGTGCAAGCAAGATCATGACAGTCAATTGATAGACTGAAATGCTGAGATTGACAGCTGAAAGATTAGAGACTTAACTAGAATTGAGTAGCTCTGATATTATTCTTAGTGAGAATCTCACTTATGAGTAAGCTAGTTACAGAAGCTAGCTGAGTGGCAGCTCTTTAGAAGAAATGATAATCTCTGAAGCAGGCCTGAGAGGACAGAGACAGCAGTCAGTTATATAGAGTGTTAAAATATGTATATAGCTTAAGATATAAACTGCAGAGATCTTGTTCTATAGCTTTCTTTACTTTATCTTTTTCTTTCAATTTCTTTCTATCTATCTATTTAATATGTCTATCTTTAAGACTGTGTTCTCTTTCTCTTTTCCTTTGTCATGATATTATCAAATGATTTCAAAGTATCAGAAGATGTTAAAACACTATAATTTGTAAACAGTTTTTGTATTCTGAGCTGGAATTTTCTGATTTTGTATATCTGAAATTGATGAATGTATAATAGTTAACTTTACAGATATAGGAAAAACCCTGAGAACTAAAAGTTCTCAGATAGATGTCATAGTCTCTGACTGCATACATCTACAATCGAAGAATAATAATAATAATAATAACTGAACCTCTTCTGTATAAAAGATATAAGATGAATCTGTATAATAGTTAGAGAAAGATCTGCAGATTATAAAGAATCTCATGAAATAAGAAACTGAGTGACAGACTCTTTTCTCTTCATAGTAATAAGAGATTTTTTCTCACTGAGATTTTTAATAGATGTGAAGAATTTTTAGTGAGTATTACTGCAGTACTGAGTTAATTCTATGAAATCACTCAGTGAAAGACTTCATAGATAAAGTCTTAGAGAGAGAAGAATATATAAGAACTTTTACTTCTTATAGATTCTTTATCTCTATTTCTATCTCTTATATAATTAATAGAGTTAGTGACTCTTGACTACACACAACTATATAGACTGAAGTTCATGAATACTATTTATAACTTAGCTTGAATGCTATTATACATTTGATCTCTACATTTTATCTTTCTACTGTGAATACTTCTAGTAGTTAACAGTACATATCACGCCAAGCTGCAAACACCCGAATAATCGCCTGCGAGCACTTATTCTTAAACAATATGACAACTGTAAAGTTTGATCCTGGTCTCAGACACGGTTACACGGTCAGTCTAGAGATGACAGATGCAAAGATTCTAGAGTAATTAATCTTCTTTTATTAATAATTTCTGCAGACAACTCAGCAGGCCTTATAATAGATAACCTCACTCAGATTATTAAACTTTTTATCAAATACTCATTGACTGTGAAAAACACTCATTTATGATATTCTCTCTATCAGTTATCAGGCCTCTATCTGTTTCAAGTAATTGATCTCTTTAACACAGGCCTTGTAATAACATTTTCATTTCATGAAAGCTTTGACATGTGTGAGGTTTTTCATGACCAGAAGTGCAGTGATCTCAGAATCAGTGAATAGATCTTCAAGACTGTTTCGCACTGAAGATTTGCTCACTGCAGATTTCATCACTATAGTGATATCTCTTATAGATGTTAAAGAATCATCAGATTTAACTATGAGTTCTGAGAAGTTCAGTATATTTTGTACTAAAAAGATAGATATTCTCACAGAGATTTCATAGTCAATTCATTAATTATTAGTGAGTATAAGAAACAATGAACACTCAGATTGAATTTTCTCATCAATGAACAGATCATCAGTTGATAAATCAGAAGTCACTGAAGAAATTGTTGCAGAAATTACTGCAGTGAGTAGGCCTGATGTTATTGAAGAAATCACCGCAGCCGCTTTACAGACTGCATTGAGTAGAACCTTTGAGTTGTGTGTAGTTAGTAATGATGAATTAGCAAGATAAAGATTCTTCTGAAAGATGATGTCTTTTGATATGTATAAACATCTGCTGAAGGAATTCATTAATCTAAAATTAATAAAATTATTATATCTTACAAAAATCAACTCTTTGAAACAGGAAGTCATCTTATTGATGAGCTTGAGAACTATCTTCAAGAATGCCTTGCAATCTCATCAGTTAATACTGTGTACAGAAGATAGAGCTTCAAGTCAGATCTCATACAGTGTAATCAACTTTGTATTTTCAGAGCTCTTATACAATATAGTTAAGATTGATATAAGATTAAGCAGCTCTGTGACTATAATAACTGCCTCATTTTACATCTTTTCAGAAGTAAAAGAATCTATTAATAGTGATTGAGACTTCTCAATGATTAAACTGATTAGTTATTCAAATACTTCATCTTACTGTGAAGTATGAGAGAGAGTCAGCTTTTATTTTATTTCTTTACTGAGTACATATACTGTGACTGCATTCAAGTTCAATTCTTCACAGTCTGAGTGAATGATTGTAATATTACATCTCAGCAGATTCTTGATGAATTGATTGAAGATCTGTAGATATCTCAATGTTTCATCCTTGCATTTCAATAGAAATATTCACCTCATATAAGTGACATCATCTGTAATCACCATTGCAAGCTTCTTGCCAGTGTAAGATGATATATTATTTTCAGTCTCAAGAGTCTCATCATCACTGAATATATTCACTCAAACCTTTAAGGCCTTGCAGGTGACATAACATGATGTGGAATTCTTGTAGAATGCATGTTTCTGTTTAGTCTTAACACATGTAGTATAAAATGATAATTTTTTCAGACTGATAATGATAATATCAAATCGCGGGTCTCTGATCAATTTCAATATACTATTTTTACTGATATGATCAAGTTGATGATGTCACTCATCTATCAGAAGTTGCTTTGAAAGCACTGCAGATAATCAAGATAAAGATGAGATAATAAAGAAATCAGTATCTGAATTCTTAGAGTTGATTAACTGTTCAACCTCCTCACAGCTGAAAGGTCTCAAGAACTCTGCATTCAGATTGTAATCTATTGAGATTGTCCTTGATTTCAGAACAGTTATATATGTCACTGCTTCATACATCAAATTATTCATTATATCATGAAATGTTAGTTAGCTGTCAGATAGAATGTAAATATTATTATAAGACAGATTAATGTAGAAGATATCACTGTTAATAGATGATAGAAACTCAAAGTAGTTCTCAGCATTAACTTGCATATCATGATGAATATAGATCTGGCACTTTATAAGTTTAGCAGAGATTAGATTTGTGAATAGTTCTGACACATAGTATACATGATTGAATTCTATTAATCTTTCACTCACTGAGATAAATGTAGTGGTGACACTCTGAACCTTCAGAATGACCTTGTTAGTCACTTAAGCTGTTGAACTGTTGATTGCTATAAGGTCTGAAAATCATGATCTATCACTCGCGATGTGGCATCTGGCGTCACTATCTCATATAGTGAGAGAATCCTTGTGAGGTTTCACAAAACAGACTGATACATTTATAATCTCTGTGAGATTTATCATCTGAAAGATCTCTGAATCATCTGTAATAAATAGTTGAGTTCTACTCTCACTATTATTCTTTTTCTTCTTTTCTTTGAATTTCTTTATTCTTGCAGTATTGTAGATTCTTTAATTATTCAGAGCACTGTCTGAATTGATTAATTAACAGATGTCAAAGTAAGATCTCTTACATTCAGAACATGTAGATGAATTGCCTGATCTCTGATAGTTTTAAGAGCTCTCTTATAAACTATCATAACCATGTTCAGAACAGTCATCACAGGTCAAATTTAATGTATTGTTGTTGTTAGAATTAATAGATGTAGTGATTATTGTAACTGTTGTAGCTGTTATAGCTGTATTAACTGCAGAAACTATATTCTGCAAATTCTTTTTATCTTTTGAAGAATCAAGTCATGAACAGATCTTCTTCATAAGAAGATCAACATTCAATACTACAGCTGTGAATTTGAAATTCTGTATCTTCTCTATCTTTTTTTAAATATAATCTCTTCAATTGTTGAGTAGAACTGAGTAGAAGATATTAAGTATTTATATATCTGAGAAGAAAGCATTCATCATCTTCAATTTCGTAATGATGAACTGAGACTTATCAAAGAATGTGTGTAGATTGATGACCTGTGTGTCACTAAGTAATATGAATTTCAGAACTGTCTCACATTGTAACTGTGTTTTAAGAAGAGAGTATTTCTGTTTAATCACATTTCAGAAAGTATAAGCAATCTGATTTTCATCATATTTGAAGAAACATGATCTGACACCTGCACTTAATGAGTTTGAGATAAATGTGTAGAGTCACTGATTTCTGATGTCTTAGAATAATGCTGATTCAACATCTCTTTATAGAGAGTTCTGAGTCTGTTATTTCTCTATCATATATTAACACTGTGTATTAACTAGTTTTGCTTTTATAAAGATGCTTCATATGATGTAATTGAATGTATCAGTTAGACTGTTTGATCTCACAGTATTCTTGACATCTTTCTTAAATTGAGAGATTGCCTTGCTAACACAGCTATTCAGTTCATAAAGATTGAATTTCAATCATTCACTGAGATTAGAATCACATGTGACTGTACAGACTGTTGAGATGATAACAGAATAATTATTGACATTCTGTGATTAATCTGTAGAGAATGAGAATCTCTGTTAACAGAGTTTTTTCAGTTATAATTTAAGTTCTAGAACTCTTTATCTCTTCTTCTTCATCTTAAATGTCATCTTTAGATGTTTCATCTATTGATTTGATATTATCTCATCTGAACAGTAGATATCTAAGCATTTATTATTCTCATCATAAGAATCAGCATCAAGCTGTCAAGTAGATTAGAGGGTCAGCCTGACCGTGTCAGAAGCTGTATTCAAACCAGCTTTGAATTAAGAGAGTGTTTCAAGGTGTTCATCAATGATGCTTTTAAATGCTTCAGAAGAATGTTCACTGACAGAGTGTAAGTATGAAGAATCATCATCAACTGAATCAGTGAATATAACATGAGATTATAAATGTGTGTGTGAGTGAGATCATGTTGAATCTGTCATCTTCATATTTATTTATTGAATTCTTGTCAATATTGTTCTCTTTTTCTTACTTTTTTGCAAATATGATGTGTTTTCTGCAAGGCTCTTTTTAAGTAAGCAGTAGTATTATTGATTATCAAGATCTCAAATGCATTAATGCTGATAGAATAAGACAAATTTAACACCTGATAGATGTATTCAATGAAGCAGTAGTTAAAATAATGACTATATTAATAAGAAATCCTGAATTAGCAGTGATTTTATGCAAAACAGGTCTCATAACCTGTGAAAGGTGTAAAGCTTGTGTGATTGAAAGATTGCTAACTTGTGAAAAGTTATATAATGAAAGGATTAGTAAGTCAGACCACGTGACCTGACATTTTACACATGCATAACTGATCTCTTTCAATCTTAGTTCTGCATTTATAACTGCTGCTTTCATGATTGCTCTCTTTCTTACCTTTTTCAAAGCATTCTCTGGGATACGCGGATGCAATTCATACAACAGATAGAATAATTAACACTTGAAGACTGCATACTGCTGAATTTATGTGACTAATAGTACCTGTCTGAGATATTCATCTCATAATCTTATAGACTTACTCACTAGATATTTTATCAGCATATTACTCAGCATTTCATTTAAGCATTTCATCTTGCGGTTTATTTATAAGTGATATAACATTGTTCTATAATATCTTATCTATAACTGACTTATGAAATGCCTCACTGCTTCTTCTACAAGATTTACATTATTATCAGTCAGAATTTCATATAGTATTGCATAGTTAAGAGATCTTATTGTATAAGAACTTCACTACTATCTTCTCAATTATCTCTGAAACTGCTTTCACTACTGATCAATCAGTAGTGTAGTTAATAGCAGTGATTATTCAATAATTTCTATTTAATATTTATAGTAATATGTCTATAAGATTCATTCTTCATTGATTGAATAACTGTATCATATCTAGACTGACCGTGTGACCGTGTCTGAGACCAGGACCAGATTTTTTGATAGTTCCATTACTAATTCGACTGATCCCATTACATGGTTTTAACATTAGATAGTAGTTTCATACTGTCTCAGTGAAACTTACTGTCTACTCTTATCACATTTTTCAAATAAGATCATGATTTTCACTTCTCAATTTAAATTATTTTTATTGCTTTAAATAACTTTAAAACTCATTTAAGTGTTACCAAAAAGTGTTACTTTTTAAAAAATTAAAAATAGTCTAAAAGAAACCTTAAAATGTCTAAAAATAGTAACTTTATGCTAAGAATGAGACTAAATGTGATTAAATGAGATCACTTTCTCATTTTTTTCAAGTCATGGTTTAATTTTAAGATCTGATACATAGTTACTTTGCATGTTTTTTTTCATGACTAGTCCCAGTGAGATTCATGCCAAGAAATGTATGAAACCTGATCAAATGAAACCAAACGTGAAATTCATGATTCTGGCGGCTAGTCTAATCATATCTTTCATCTGATGTTACACTTTCTCACATTCTTACTCTTTCTTAGATTCTTTCACAACCTGACAAATCAGATACTAATGAGTGTATATCTGAATATTCTCAGTCATACTTGATAAGTACACTCTTGATTCAAGTATACTTATGAGTTCAGAGCTTTCTAAGTGACTGAATTTCTTGTGTATATGAGTTATCAAGTCATGTCTAAATAAATGTTGCAGATAGAGAGTCTTTGTATATTCTAGAGTACAGTAGAGTATAACATCATTTTTTAAATTTCTCAGTTTAAAGTTCGGAAGCATCTCTTCGACTACTTTTACAAAATACTTATTATGTAATATCTTACTATTCTTTAAGTGAGAGATTATTGCATTCACTCATTCTGATTTCTTCTTATTATTATTATTATTATTCTTTAATTATAGATGTATACAGTCAGAGACTATGACATCTACCTGAGAACTTTTAGTTCTCAGGGTTTTTCCTATATCTATAAAGTCAACTGTTATACATTTACCAATTTCAGATATGTAAAATCAGAAAATTCCAGCTCAGAATACAAAAACTGTTTGCAAATTACAGTATTTTAACATCTTCTGATACTTTGAAACCATACGACAATATCATGACAAAAGAAAAGAGAACATAGTCTTAAAGATAGATGCATTAAACAAATAGATAGAAAAGAATAGAAACAAAAAACTAAAGTAAAGAGAGACTATAACAGAACAAATTATTAAAAGATAGTGTATAGCTGTTTTAATAGATGAGAATATTTTCTTTTTACATTTGATTGAACAAGGTTTTCACTTGAGTTTTGTTTCAAATCTTGAATAATGTATACTCTTCTTTTATTTCTGCCAGCTTTCATTTCACTTATCTAAACAAGATTCTTTTATCTTTCTCTTTATAAAAGACTAAAAAACTATTTTTTAAATAGATCTGTTTAATTCTAAACTCTTTTTTGCAGCTAAATCAGTCATTTTATTGTTATGAATATTCATATAAGCAGAAACTCAGTGCAGATGAATTATCAGTTTTAATATTCTTCTCTTTTGAAATTTTCAAAACAGAGTTTAAAATCAGTTCAAGATTTATTTAATTATTATGAATCTAACTATTTCTAAGTCTTTTGAAACTAGCTTGACTATCAGAGAATATTCATATCTCTTTCAAACTATTTTCTCTTTTATAAGATTTTATTTCAATGAGTTTGAAAGCTTTCACTATTACAAATAGTTCAGCATCAAAGATTTCAGATTCACAGTCTAAATTTCAGAAATCTGAGATAAAATTGACATTATCTTCAGTATAAGCAATGTCTGTACTAAATCTATTCAAATTCTTATTTGTTAAGTCATCTGAATAAATCAGAATAGAGTCTTTTATATTAATAGTAGAAATTCTCTTCAAATGCTGTTCATATTCTCTCTTCTTAGATAGTTCACTTATCTACAAGTCTATGAGAGATTCAAGCTTTTCTCTTCAGAGAGATATCTTGTCATGAGCAACTTTTTCAATATTCAATGAAGAAAATTAATTTTTAATCAGTGAGTATAGTCTGTATAGTTGAGAGAGTATTTTCTTTAAATAATTATTTTTATTTCAATCAAGAAATCTATTTCAATTCAATTCATTTTCAGAGTTAATTAATGAAAATGAAGAAGAGACTCTTTCTCTGATTATATAATTTAAGCTCATCTTTATAACTCTCAGAGTATAGTTCATACAAATCTTTTCAAATCTAATAGTAGAAGAGAAACTTGAAGCTTTAATTTTCATTGCTTTAATAGAAGATGATTTGAATACTTTCAGAATTCTTCTTAAAGCTCTGTTTTACAGACTTTGAAAGAGTTCTGTGAAATTCTCTTGATTATTTCATCAAACTTGAACTTCATAATGAGCTACTGAGATGATACAGACTATATATAACTGTCTCATATTCTGAAATAATAGACCTCTCTCTGTATTTGACAGTCTGATTATGATATTTAATAGTCTTTCTACCTTAATAGTTCTTTGTTGAATATGATATTTAAAATTCAACTTGAAGTTTAATCATACTTCTAATTATTTAATATTTAAACTGAGTTTAATCTCTTGATTTAAAAGAGTTAGATATAGTTATTTCTCATTGAATCTAAAAAAGAAATGAATTAACTCAGTTTTATTTATATCAAATTCAATTTAATTGGTATCTGCTCTAATAAATATTTTCTTTACTACTTTTTCAATTACTTCTAAATTCTCTTTGATTGTTTTTGAACTGTAGACTAGATCAATATCATTCATATAACTTGAAGATCTCACTGTTTTCATATCTCTATTCTTGAATAGATATGCAGTGTATATTGTAAATAAAATAAGTAAGACTGAAGATTCTTATAATACTTCTATTTTTATCTCAGTCTTGTCTTATTTCATTTCATCGAAGAATAGTTATATAATTCTTTTAGATATAAAACAGTTAACTCATTTTATTAGAGAAAGTGATATTTTTAGCATCTTCAAAGTCTGAATTAACTTTGACTTTGAAACATAATTAAATGTATCTTTTATATCAATAAAAACTGCAGTTGAGATCAGATCTTCATACTTTGCTATTTAAATATTATGAATAACTGAGAGAACAGTGTTAATTACAGAGTATTGTTTTCTATCTCTTATTTATTCATTAAATAGAAGAGAATTACTAATAGAGCTTATAAAAGATAGTTAAGTAGCTATTATTCTTTCTAAAACCTTTTCTAGATAGTTCAATAGAGATATTACTCCATATAACTTAGAAATTGATGCTTTTCTATTAGGTTTTGCAAGGATTACTTCAGTGACTTCTCTTCAGCATTTAGAATAATACTCATTTTTCAAGAGATTGAAAAAGAGCTCAAAATACTTATTCTTTAAGTAGGAATATATATTTTGAATGATTAAGTAATTGATTGAATCAGGCTCTGCAGCAGTTTTAATTGAACTTGAGAAGATAGCTAACTCTAATTCATTCTGTGAAAGTTCAGATTATTCTCAGTCATTTTTATTAATATAGTTATAAAGTAATATATTCTCTTTCTCTTTCTCTGAATCTGATGAGTTTTGAAAGAGAATTCTCATAAAAGCTTGATATTTTTTCTCAAAAGAATATGCTTTATATGATTCATTCTGAAACTCATATTCTAAGGTTGAAAGTTTTGCTACACTTCTTGTCTTAGTGTAGTTAAAAGCTTTAAAAACTTCTTTTTCTTATGCTTCTTCAAGAAATTTGTTGCAGTAGTCTGTTTTAGCTTATTTAATATCTGAAAAATATTCATTTCTGACAGCTTTGAACTCTTTATCAGATATTACATCATTCTTCTAATCTCTTCTAGTAGTAGCTAATTGTTTTGTTTTAGATATAATATTCTCATTTCATCAAGGTTTGAAATACTTAGAAAACTTTTTCTTTGAAATATTATCTTTAATACTTGTTAGAATGATAGATGTAATGAGCTTTACTCTATTCTCAAGCATTTCATTTGAGATATCTTGACTGAGATTTCAATATAGCTCACTCTGCTTTTTAGATTTTAACAGTTTTATACTTTCTTCAACTGCTTTTCAATCAGCTTTTTCAAAGTTATACTGATTAGAGAGAAGAGGATTTTCACTCATTTTATTTTCACTCAGTTCAATATTAAATTGAATAATCTTATAATCTGATTCTGATGTCTTATTTAAATCAATAAATCAGTTTATAATCTGATATCTTATATTCTCTCAGTACATTTAACATGAACTCCTCTTATATCTAATTTGCAGAACTCTTACTTATGAAATCAGATCTGTAACTGATTGCATCAGATATCACAGAATTCAATTTCTTCTAATAATTAATATAAAGATTGTACACTTGAAACTCTGAGATTCAATATACTAAACATTTGAAAGGTTTCATTATTGATTATAGATAGATGAGGCTTTTATAATCTATGATTATTATTATTATATACTTATTATTAATATATCTATCTTATAACACTAGTATATGCTTAATTACTAGTAATTTCTTTTCACATACTGAGTAATTGAGCTCAGCATCTGATAGTTTTCTATTATCATATATTACTGAGTGCAGCTTGTCATTCTTACTCATCTGTAGAAGAGTATCTTTAATAGCTCATTCAGATACATCTATCTCAATGTAGAAAGATTTATTATAATCTGTTTAACTAAGCACTGAGAATGTTATTATATATTTTTTCAGTGTGAGAAAGGCCTGTTCACACATAATATTCAGATAATTGAATAAAACTTCTTCTTTCACAGATTTGCATCTATTTCTCTTAAGAGATCTCAGAGTGATATAACTATTCATGTGAAATCTTTGATAAACTTGCAGTAGTATGAGGTCAACTCAATCATTATTATTATTATTATTCTTTTATTATACTCATATGCAAGCGGAGCTTATAATGAGTCCTTGCATGATATTAAATACAGGTTAAATGTTGATTATACAGGAGAAAATACAGGTGTTGAGAGGATGCTATAAGAGGTCTACACTAAATAGATTGATATGATATTTATAGATCTTATATAACAAAGTGAAAAACATTAAAGAACGAAAAGAAAGAGAAAGTGTGAGAATCAGTGATCAGAGTGAATATTTATACATGTACACAGTGATGTATGCAGTGAAGCTTCAGAGTAAAAGAATAGAAATTTCATGAGTTTTTCAGCTGAGAATCAGTAATTGAGAATGACTAAGAATCAGAGCTTTCAGTGAAATCTATGAAGTGTAATGAAATAGTCTATATAATTAATCAGGCGCAGCTTATTATATTAGTTCTCTTCTTTTCTGATTATGTGTAGTTTTTATCAGTCAAGAGCTGCAGTCTGAGATAATATAAAACTCAGAGTTCAGATCAGATGATCATAGCTGACTTATTTTATAAGATAGTATCAGTTACAGCTGTGAGATCTCTCATTAAGAATATTCTCATTCTTCTACTCAAGTTCATTATCTTCTTCTATGATCTCTGACACCTGTCAGTTAGAAGTCACTTGAGAAGAAAATGAGTCAGTGATAGTGCAGTAGAGCAAGCTCATGTGAAATACATTATGAATCTCTAATGAAGTATTAAGACAGTAGTTATAACTGTCTAGAACTTCTGTTACTATGTATTTCACATGATGATAATTCAATGTACAGAATAAGTGTGTGATTCATATATTTCTAAGATTCAATTATATAAGATCTTCTATCTTATACTATTCTGTAGAATCTCATCAGATATTAACTTGATCTTCTTAATCTTGTTTAACACTTATTATAAAGGCTTCTGCTAAGTTATAAGTGTCTCAGAGCTTCATCACTATATTATCAGTGATCTGAATTGAACTGCAGAGGTTCAGTGTGAACTGTGTAATCTCTAGAAGATTCAACACTTTCATGTAATAACTGTGTGTAAGAAAGAATAAGCTTACATCTGTTAAGATAGTATCTCAGCTGTTAATAGTAATCTCTGAATGTAGAAGAAGATTATATCAATCATATTATAAGTAATTACAGAACTTATGAAGATAATTCTTTACAGTCTGAATTATTTATTCTGATGCATCATTAGTCTCAGAGTGATAGACAGTTAACAAACAGTGTATAATCTTGAGGACTTGACAGATTCTTGTTCAGAGAGTGCTCACAAATTAACAGTCTTATTTTAATACTATAGATCTCAGTAATTCATATATCTAATAGAATAGACTTTATAGAAAGACTTCAGTGACTTATTCAGTATTTATCTTATTATAAGATTTCAATATTACATCTTCACTCAATCAGTTCATAATAATTAGAATGTTTCTATAACTCTTACTCTCAGAGAGATTAACAGTGAACTTAATTATTATATTTTATGAAATTCTATCAGAGATATTAAGTAGTTTCAGCAGGTCTTTTCTACAGTTCTTTCACAAGATAATGAAAGAATAATAGTTACAGTTTCAGACAAAACATCTAATACTGTTTAATATCTCAGGTCAGTAGAACTCTTAAGAGATTATTTAATACAGTTATTTACAATCTGAATCACTGATTATACAAGAATCATGCATCTCTTGCATTATCTGAGTATGTAAGATTTCAGAGTGAGAGACTCAGTGTCATTTACAGAATTACAGAGTATTATTGTCATTAATTAAGCATTCTGAGATGTCAGTTCTTATACATAGTACTGAGAAGAATCAGAGTGCTTCTTGATATACTGCTTCAGTGAGCACTTGAAGAAGTTCATCAGTTTAAGCTATTATATATCACAATTTATTCAGTGTAGATTCAGAAGATGTTCTGATCAGTGAAGTGTATATAGTATTATAAGTGATCTTATCATGATTAACTAATATCTTCAGATTTAAGAGTCAGTGTTCTCAGTTCATTTAATATGTATCTGTTATATCAGATGACATATCTTACTCTTACTATAAGAGAGCATCTATTATCAAGTTCTGACTGTCAGAGCAATAGTGTATAATGAAATGAAAACAGCTTAATAGCTCAGATTATCATATCTGACATTCCGTAAGCTTACAGATGATTATAAAATACTTAAGATTCTTATAATCTGTGATTATCTCAAATTTAAAGATACTTTGAAAGATCAGAGTCTTATTCTTCTAGACAGTGTATAATTTGTGAGGAAGTTTCTTATCATA
>NW_003101682.1:5650139-5671572 GCF_000003855.2 Blastomyces gilchristii SLH14081
GTTATCAGTAGATATATATATGAATATCTTCTTTATTCTGATAAATGCAGCTTCAGCATTCACTGATCACTGAAATACTGAGTTCTTCTTAATAAGTTCTGTAAGTGATCTCATATTATTATTATTATTATTATTATTATTATTCTTTCATTATACTCATATGCAAGCGGAGCTTATAATGAGTCCTTGTGTGATGTTAAATACAGGTCAAGCGTTAATTATACAGGAGGAAATACAGGTGTTGAGACCACACCAAGATAACAAGAACATAGGAAAATACAAAGAAGTGACAATTAGATACATGTGATAATAACTTTCCAGCCCAGGAACATAGAGTGATTCATTGAAGCAATTTGTACATCTCTGTATTTATTAGAAACCTGAGGTGCTTGAGTTCCGGATTTAATGTATCCCTGCGGGTTTCAAACCCACGCGTCTTGGTTTCCCACGCCAAGGCGCTACCGGGTGGCCGCATTAACCATTCAGCCACCGGGGCTAAGTGATCTCATAATAGCTGAGAAGTTTTATAGAAATTGCTGATAGAAGTTAGTAAATCTGATGAAGCTTTATATATATTTCACAGTATATAAAGCTTTTCATTCAAGAATAGCAGAGACTTTCTCAGAATTCATTTGAATTCTCTTATCAGCTTCTATAATAAAACCTAGATATTTTATACTCTTAACTTCAAAATCATACTTGTTAATATCTATTAATAGTTCTGCTTCTTATAATTATTATAATACTCTTCACACATATTCTTAATATTTCTTTCTAAATTTATCATTGAAGATGAGAATGTCATCTAGATTTGTAGATATAAATTTATCAAGAAAATCTCAGAGTACTCAGTTGATATACTTCTGAAATATACTGAGAGCATTAGTCAGTTTAAAGAGTGTGACTACTTATTCAAAGAGACTATAACATGTTCAGAATGCTGTAAGTCATTCATCTTCTTCAGTGATACAAATCTTATGAAATACAGTGATGATATCTAGCTTTATAAATTATTAAGCTCATCTGATATATATTAGAGTTTTATTGATAAGAGATAAGAGATAACAATCTTTCTTTATCAATCTGTTCAGATCTCAATAGTTTACACAGAATCAGAGTTCTTCATCTGATTTCTTTGCAAAGAGAATAGAAGCTGCAGTGAAAGAGTTACTAATATATATGAATTTCTTATTCAACAGATCATTGAGTGTCTTCTGAAAAAGAAGAAGTTCATCTCAAGACATATTATAAAAAGAGTCTTATAATGACTCAGAGTTCTTACTATTCTTCTTTTCTAACTTGATACTGTGATCTACTTCTGAGTCTTGTAAGAAGAGTATATTCATAGTATTATCTTATCAGAAGATATCTAGATAATCATGATATTATTAAGATAGTTTTGTATGAGAATCTATTATTATAGTATAAGATAATGTCTCTAGAGCATTCTTGATATCAGTCAGACTGATGAAATAGATTGATATATAATTCTGCTATCAGTAACTTTGTCAGTAATTTTATCAATGACTTCTTTTTCAGAGCATTTCATAAGCATTGACAGAGATCTGTGTAAGGTTTATAGTCTTGTGAATATTATCTTCATAAATTCTATCATTGTTAGAGAATATTAAGCTTCTATTTTAAGCTTCTAATAAGATGTCTTGTTTAGATAGTCAGGCAAACTCTAGCATAAGATTATAGTCAAGATTATCAACTTTATATGCATAAGCATCTTCACATTGATGTTCTCTGACATCTATGCTTAGTTTCATTATATAATGAGTGTGAATGTTCTTTGAACTATCAAATTCTGTGAGAAGTTGAGATTTTAATAAGAGAATACACTGAAGATTATAATATCTTACAACTGAAGATTTAATCATTGTATAATGACATAGATCACTGTCTATCATGACTTTCATATTATACATGTGATCAATCACAGTAGATATAAGAATTACATTCATTATTATTTTCTCTTCAGATTATTATCATCTGATCTCTTTAAGCTTCTATTTGTGAATTTGAACAGAAGCTAATTTTTTCCCTGTTTCATTGAGATGTTCTCATAGTTATCTTTCAAATCTTTCTTCAATGCAATGTGATTAGTGTAAACTGCTAGTATTAATCTTTCTTTTGAATAAGAAGATATATAGACTGATCAGCAGTTAAACATAATATATTCTGATCAGTTACAATTGATACACACTTCTCATTGACATTGATCAGTGACTTCTTCAGAAGTAATTCTAGAAACTCAGAAGTCTGTTCAGATAACAGAGACTCTTGCTTATACATAGATATTCAAGTCTACTCAGTTCATGACATCTGTATCATTATTGTTATTCTTTAGTGCAGATGTATAAGTGACTGAGATGTAATATCTTCTATTACTGTTCTGTATACTCTTGAGCTTAATAAGATGATCATTCAGTGTCTGAAGTTATATTCAGAAGTCTTCATAAGTTGAGTCTTCATCAACACTTACAAGAGTCTGTAAAGGTTTGAAAGTCAATGTCTTCTTGAGCATACTAATCTTTATTCAATTCTCTCAAGATTGATCATCTGCTTCTAGAATCTTGATGTTGAAGTCAGGGATAAATGTTATAAGAGAAGTATTTCTCTGTAATCAATCTAATACTTTCTGTTTCATAGCAGTGTCTCAGAACAGAATATCAAGATATTTAATAATATTGTCAGATATCTGCAATGCTGATTTACAAGCTTTTATTCATGAATAAAACTTCTGTCTCACATAATTCTTCAATTATCTGTTGATATATCAATCTTGATTGATTAATAAACTGATAGCATCTTCATCTACACTTCGTTTCATGAGAATTTTCAATCTTCATGATGAATAGAGAGTGAAATCAGAAGTATTAAAATATATGAGAGTATTTAAGTATTTCTTTAACATTCTCATTGTATTCATATTCAATTCTGTCAGTGTTGAAATTATCTATACAGAGGTTTCTTATTGAGATAATCATTGAATCTCTTTATATTGATGTTATTAAGTCATATATATATCAGCTATTTATTATTATTGTAATTTAAACATTGCTTAGAGTCACTGTGATACTGTATCTATACTCATGTTCAAGAATTCTCTCATGTTATTATTAGACATGATTATATCATTTATCAAATTTGTGATAACTGCGAAATTAGAAGAAGTGTAATTATATGAATATCTCATATATTTAGAGTGTTAGAACTCTTAGATCTTTCACTGATATTCTTTTATAAGATCTTATTACAGAGTCAGAGTGACTGATGAGTAAGCTTCTATTTAAAGACTCAGTGTTTACTTAACTGATTAAGACTCAGTATCTGCTTAACTGATTAATCATTTCTCTATTTTTTACATATTATTACACATTTGAATACCTTCTTAATGAATAATCATTTCTAATAAGAAGATGATGAACATTTTTCAAGTATAAGAGACCTACACTGAATAGATCAGTATAATATTTATAGATCTTATATAACAAAGTGAAAAATGTTAAAGAAGAAAAAGAAAGAGAAAGTATGAGAATCAGTGATAAAAGTGAATATTTATATATATATGCAGTGATGTACACAGTGAAGCTTCAGAGTGAAAGAATAGAAATTCTGTGAGTTTTTCAGCTGAGAATCAGTGATTGAGAATGACTGAGAATCAGAGCTTTCAGCGGAATCTATGAAGTGTAATGTAATAGTCTATATAATTGATCAGGCGCAGCCCGCCACACATGCCAAGATAACAAGAACATAGAAAAATATAAAGAAGCAATAATTTAATACATGTGATAATAACTTCTCAGCTCAGAAACATAGAGTGATTCATTGATGTGATTTGTACACCTCTGTATTTATTAGAAACCTTAGGTGCTTGAGTTCCGGATTTAATGTATTTCCTGCGGGTTTCGAACCCCACGCGTCTTGGTTTCCCACGCCAAGGCGCTACCGGGTGGCCTCATTAACCATTCGGCCACCGGGGCGAGGCCAACTCAAGAAACTGTTGTATATGATGTACATTTCTCAGCCATGATCAATTCACTATAACATTTAATTTCTCTGAGATGAGGTGTATACAGTTATCACTTATCACATATCTCACAAGCTTCAACTCTTTCATTTCAAATACACATTTAATTAATTTAATACAGAGCTTATACTCTGTCAGAGTTATAAGCAATTTATTAAGATATTTCAGATATTCATTATATAAGTTTGAGAAGATTAGAATATTATTCAGATATACAAGATATAAGATTTCATTCTGTTTATAAAGCATTATATTCATTATTATTTAAAAGATGATAAATATATTTATCAGACTGAATAATATTATCAGAAATTTAAACTTCTCTTATTATATATTAAATACAGTTTATAATACTGATAGTTTATTTATATAAATCTATTAGTATTCTGAGAGAAGATTAATCTTTAATAGATATCAGGCATTTTCAACTGTATTCAACTGTTATTGAATTTATAATAATGAGTATCTATTCTTGATTGTAAGCTTATTAGGTGCTTGATAATTAATACACATTTATCACTCTTCATTTCATTTATCTTTTTCATAAATAGAACTGAGAAGTCTCACATGCTTAATAAGAGTTATATGAGATTATATTCTAGAAGGTCTGTGATCTGATGCTTCTGTTCTTTGAGATATGATTATAACAGAGAGTATGTATTTTAATTAACTGATTTCATATTTCTTTTGTCAATCTCATGTATAAATTCTTGTTTCAGTAGTAATTTCAGTGAAAGGTCTGTTCAGAAGATCTTCTCATACTTCTTCAGAAGTTTCTTCATATACTTGTTCTTTCATATATTCTTTATCTTGATTTTCTTTTCTTTCAGATCTCATATGATATACAAGATGCTTTCAGATAAGGTCTTGCAAATCATTCTCTTTACTTATTAATGTATAAGTAGATTTAACTCTTCTATATCAGAGGCATGAAATATTCTTCTTATATCAGTTAATAGAATTATATAAACTGTTTTCTTTCTATCAGTTAATCTTATATAATATATATATTATTGAATCTGTGAATTGAACCTTTGAAATTAATCAAGTCTGAGAATAAGATTGTATTTCACATTCTGCAGCTCTTATACTTAAATATAGCAAGATTATTCTCTGAAGTATAAGAAAACTCTTACTCTTGCAGATGACACTAGATATCAGTTATCAGATAATCTTATATATTGAGAATTCTTTACTCAGCAGATCTCTTTCAGTCTTCAGATTATATAATTATTAATGTATTATATAGAAGCTTCTGTATCTGTTAATACTTTTATAGTCATCTCTTAATTCTTACTCAAGTGCTCTCTATACATTAACATTTTAAGCTCTAAAATATTAAGATGAGTGTTCACTTCTTCATTCTCATCTATACTTCATTCAGAAGTTTACTTTCTCTTGATATTTACAGAATTCAGAAAGTTATCTAATATAGATATCTCTTTCACTTTAAAGACTTTTCATAGAATATCAGTGAGTATCTTCAAACTCACTGATTCTGCAAGTTTTTTGACTCTCTTACTTCTCTTGACTGTGTATACTATGTGTAATCTTTTGTATTATACTTTTGATATCTGCAGTTGAAGCAAGCTCAGTGCTTATAATATCAAGATTTTCACTCAGAAAATCTCTTTTTCAGAGAATTCAGTACTTTAGTAATAGTATTCAAATCTAGATTCATTGTATCTGAGTGTATAACTTGTATTATAGAAGTCTGATTATTTATTCTTCACTAAGATATACTTAATTACAGTATTTTCTATCACAGCTGACTTACTTATTTCTGTATAATAAGAATATTATATACTACTTTTATTATATCTGATTACAAGCTTAAGCATTTTTATTTCATTCTTAACTCAGATATAAGATCATGAATAAAGATCTATAAATAGAAAGATGTTAAAATCTTCTCATTTAATATAAGATAGTATAAGCTGAAGTATATAAAGGATGATATAGAATTACTTACTTATCTATACTCAGTAAAGTATTTATAATACTTATGTTATATATTCACTTTTTGAAAGTTATGTAAGATTCATTTAAAAAACTTGTTTCATATTTATGAAAATGAATATCACTTCAAATCTGTAAGATTTATCTTTTTATCAGTTATTTATAATAACTTTACTTTTCTATATAGAAATACAGCAGATCTTAAGAATTGTTTGAATTCTGTTAACTATCTATCTGTGAGTTCATACTTGATCTGATAATATAATTACATTTGACTTAGTCAGCTGATTACAGTATTATTTTTTCAGTTATTATTAAAGCTTGATAACTTCAGCAGATTATCTGACTTGATATATTTTATACTGAAATTCTCATCATGTATAGTGATCTCAGATAATGTGTACACTTCTGAAAAGATTATGAATAATTATAATAAGATCTTCAGATTCAGTATAGTTATCTATCTGTGTAAATATTCAATCTCTCACTGCAGATCTATAACCTGATTTTTCCTTTTCTTATTAATTATAATAATTATGTTGATAAAACTCTTTATAGTAAATGCTTAATCTGCAGTAAATATCAATTGTTACTTAGCTTCTGCTTCAGCCTGTCACTGTGTATACAAGATCTTGATTTTATTTAGAATCTGTGTATATATACAGAGTTTCACTTTCAGTTCAGTAGTCTCAGCTGCTTTTCTTAATACTTTAAGTAAATCTTCTGAGAGATTCTGTATATCTTTTAGTTCAGATGGCAGAGAAGAATGTTATTATTTATATAAGCTAGAAGAGATGTTCATTTCAGTGATTTTTTATTAATTGTATGATATCTATTATTATATTATCATATAATTTCTGATTTTCATTTTCTGTTATTATTATATAATTCTGATAATAATCACTTCTCTTTTTATTCTTTTAAATAAAGAGTGAACTTCTTTGAATCTACTTTATTACTTTTCTTCTTCTTTTCTCACATCTTATCATGTTTATATATGTAGTATTTATTTAAGTGTGAAGTTTTCTCTCAATAAACAGAGTAGTATTAATCAGATACTGTTTCACTTACTACTTCTTTATATACTATCTTTTGAGATGTTTAGAATTACACTGATGTAATAACTATGAATTACTTTGTAAAAAAAATTATCATACTCTGAAGAAGTCTGCACTTCTTATCAGTTTTTAGACATGCTATCAGATGTGATTCAAGGATTGCTTGAGTCAGTGTATAATTATAGATGTACATTAGCTTCTTATATACATTATACTAAATTAATTAGTGGCTGCTATAGTCTCTTTACATTTGTAAGTGTGTTCAGAAGCGGCTGTGTTATTATTCAGTGATTATATATTCAACCGCATTATTATTCAGTAGTTGTACATTCTTCCGAATTACAAGATAAAATTAAAATTTTAATATAAAATAAAAATTAAACATTATTTAAGAAATCCCGCTTCTTGTGAATTCTTTACCTCTATTTCTATCTCTCATGTAATTAATAGAGTTAGCAGCTGTTGACTATATACAACTATATAGACTGGAGTTTGTGAATACTATTCATAACTCAGCTTGAATACTAATATACATTTAATCTCTACATTTTATCTTTCTACTGTGAATACTTCTAGTAGTTAACAGTATATATTATATCAAGCTGCAAACACCTGAATAATCATCTGTGAGTACTTATTTTTATATTTCAAGCTCTGTCAGTCAGCAATTATCTGTTATAACTGAAAGAACTAGAAAGTTGTATACTTCAATTTCTGTGAACTCTACTGCAGGCATTCAGAAGCAGTCATCTGAATTATAAATAATCTCTGTAAATGAAGTCTCAGAGAACTTATTAATTACTGATAAAATATTATTCTTTATATCTGTGACAGAGAAACTCTTCAAACTCATGAATAAATTAATCTCAGTGAAGAACATTTCTGAGCATCTTTTATAAAATTAAGTTATTTTTCTACAAGAAATGCTTACTATCTGTAAACACTCTTAAACTGAGTCTCTAGACATAATCTTTAGAGATATCTATAAATTGAAAACAAACTTTCTTAAGCTGTGATCACTTAAGATTATCTACTGAATTACAATCTACAAAAGCTTTTATAAGTTTGTATTTAAAATTGACTTACAAGCTCAGCTGTGTGATATGAAAGATGAAGAAGCTATTATCTATATAATAACAGATCTCTACTACATTAAAGTCAAGAATTGACTGAATTATTTAAAGAATAATTATAAGAGATTCTACTAATTCATTCTCAAGACCTATTTAGAGAATAAGTTGAGATACTCTGTAAACTGAACAGAGAATATCTGAGCTATAATTATTAATATTAGAAAAAGAGATAAGAAATCTGATAAAGATTACTTACAGTACTTTATAAAATTATAATATAAATTAAGATCTATGAAAATAGAACTCTGAAACAAGATCTGAATAATAATATTTATAAAGAAGCTTATTAAGTAAGACTCTAAGTTCTTAACTCTGAAGAAACTGATGACTCTTATTCACTACTTACAGATCACTGTAAGAATTATAAACTTATAGAGAGTAAATCACTGACTGACTCTATAAGAATTAGAATAACAGAGAACAGATTTACTGAGAAAAGATAATAAAATATAGAGAGATTTATATCTAACTGCTGAGCAGAGAGAGAGAGCTTTATAAACTCTTATAAATAGAGTATATAATAAAGAGATTAAGAAAAAGAGTCTCTGCTTTATCTATTTTAAATCATAACATCTCTGTACAAACTGTCTGAATAAATTAAAATAGAAATTTAAGAAGTTATAGACAGAGTCAGTAACAGTCTTTTTAAAAGTCTTAAAGCTAACATCTGAATCTGTTACTCTCTTAATGAAAATATATACTTATAAGAAGAGGCTGCACTGCAGTACTACTGCTCTATCAGTATAAAAAGTATTAATAAACTCAGAATCTCAGGTCACTGTAGTGTCTCTAAAGCTTACAGAGTAAATAAGCTGAGTGATAAAAACTGAAAATCTGCTCTTATAATAAGTGAGATATGAGAACTCAGATCTAAGAACTGAGAGACTGATAAGAATTATCTTTGAATTATAAGATCTCTCTGAAACTTGAAGAAGATTTATAAAAACTGTAATTATTACAGACATTACAGATAATATATACTTAAGACTTATATAACTTCAAAGACATAATCTGTATATAACTGTTTATAAGTCAGGTTTATACTTCTAATCAGTGTTGTCACACTCACTCACAGAGATAGAATCAGTTAATACTGTAAAGTTAATTAGAGAAGATAAGCTTATCTATATAATAACTTTATAAATGTCTTAGAACTTCACAGTCATAAGAATTAAGCTTCAGATATCAGAGAAAAATCAAGATCTCACAGAGATATTCAGTTCAGTTAAAACAGCTAAGCTTTTATCTCACTGTGAGAAGAATCTGATAATAGATTTAATAGAAGAGTAGACACTCTTCTAAGAATCAATCTATAAGCTCTCTCACTATGAGACAGAGATTTTATAAGCTTATATAAAGAAGAATCTGAAGAATAACTTTATTTAATCTTCACAGATCTTCACAGAAGCCTCTGTGACATTTATAAAGAAGAGAAATAAAGATCTGAGATTATATATAAACTACTGTAATCTGAACTTTAAGACTATAAAGAGTTACTACTCTCTATCTCTGATTAAGAATATAATCAATTATCTCACAGAAGCTGTTATATTCACACAACTGAGTATGATTAATATATATATATAACTGTAAATACAGTCTGAGAATGAATGAAAGACTGTCTTTAGAATCACACTGAAATTATTTAAATATCTAGTGATATCTTTTGATTTGATTAATACTCTCACAGTATTTCAGTCTTTTATCAATAAAATACTTTATATATATCTAAATATCTTCATAATAATATATCTGAATGATGTGATAATATACTCTGTGAAGATGAAAGAATATACTGAGTATATATAAACTGTGTTAAAGGTCTTAGATGAGATAGAACTGTATATTAAGCTTATAAACTACAACTTCAGTGTTTACTGAATTAATTTTCTAGAATATGTAATCATCACAGATGATATTCAGATGAAATCTTTACAGATTGAGACTATTTTATTATAACTGAAGTTAACTAGTATTTATAAGATTCAGATCTTTCTGAGCTTTGTGAACTTCTATAGACAGTTTATCTTTGTATTTATAAGAATCTTCTTGACTCTTACAGATATGCTGAAGAGTGAAAATAAGAAGAAGTCATTCCATAAACAAAGAATAAAAAGATTATTGAGAAGAGAGAACTATAAGAACTTTCTTATCTTAGAAGCTCACAGAGTCTTTATAAGATTGAAACAGATATTCACAGACATAGTGATACTGTTTCACTTTAATCTCTTACTCTTTATCAGATTGAAGATAGATGTCTTCTTTTTAATAATTTTGTAAGAATAAGTGCTCACAGGCGATTATTCAGGTGTTTACAGCTTGGCGTGATATGTACTGTTAACTACTAGAAGTATTCGCGGTAGAAAGATAAATATAGAGATTAAATGTATAATAGCATTCAAGCTGAGTTATAAATAGTAGTCACAAACTTCAGTCTATATAGTTGTGTATAGTCAAGAGCTGCTAACTCTATTAATTATATGAGAGATAGAAATAGAGATAAAGAATCTGCAAGAAGCAGAATTTCTTACATACTTCTTTCTCTCTAAGACTTCATCTATGAAGTCTTTCACTGAGTGATTTCATAGAATCAGGCTCAGTACTGTAGTAATACTCACTAAAAACTCTTCACATCTATAAAAATCTCAGTGAGGAAAAATCTCTAATTATTATAAAGAGAAAAGAGTCTATACTTAGTTTCTTATTTCATGAGATTCTTTATAACCTGCAGATCTTTCTCTTATTATTATACAGATTTATCTCACATCTTTCATACAGAAGGGTTTCAGTTGACTCTCAATTATTTTCACAAGATTCTTATGTGATTATTACACAGATTTATTTCACATCTTTCAATCTGAAGAGCTTCAGTTGATCTTCAATTATTTTTTCATGAGATTTTTATATAATCATTATACAGATTCATTCTGTAGATGAATTACTTTCTATAAGATTATTCTCATCAAAGAGAAGTATTTATAATTTAATCTTTCACTCATTCTTATAAATCATCATTCTTTAACACTGTAGAATTGTGAGGAATTTTTCATTCTTTTATTAACTCTGTAAAATTATAGAATCAAGATGTTTACAGTCTGTAATCACTCTTTATAGTTATATAGAAAGATTCAGGCCTGTAATTCATAATCACTCTTCATTTACTAGAGTAATCTGACTGTTCTGTGAGATTATTTATAGTATAAACAAATCTCTTTAAAGTAGTATAAATATCTCAGATCTGTCTGCAGAATCTCATCTTCTTTTTTCTTTCTATAATAGCTCTCATTTTCATAAACTGTAAGTATTCTTATTCATTTATGAAGTGTTTTCACTCAGATGATAAAGAGAGAGTGTTTCTGACAATATCTGTATATTAATTCAAGAACTTCTCAAGAATAAAAAAATTTTTCAATTTTAATATCTTTGTGAATAATATCTAGTCACTGCTAAGCTTCTTATAAATATCTCTGTAACTTCTCTGGTCACTTTTTACTGACTGATAAAGTAGAGATACTACTTTTTATAACAGTATCTTCATCTCTCTCAGCTCTGTCACTGCATCTGATCTTTAAATCAGTAATCAATCTCATATCTTTTTCAGATCAGTATCTGACTTCAAGCAGTGCAGTTCTGCTCTTTGCTATAAGTCTCTTTATAAGTAATTTCTTACAGATTCTAGCTAATAGTTTTTATAAATCTCTCAGTACTGTTAGTATTCTCTGTGACTCTGCAGATCTATAATCACTCTCTCTCTACTTACACAATCTCTGATCAGATATATATAAATATGTCTAGATTCTCTATTAATAGTTCTCACACTGCAGCACATTTCTGTAATCTTATTATTAATAAGAGATAAGTTCTCAGATACTTACAAAATCTGAGTAATTAAGACAATGTGAATATTATGAATTTGTAACAGAAGTTAATCTGAATAGATAAGCTTTCTCTTTATATCTCAATTATTTTCAGGCTGAAATCTTCAGCATAACTGAGGAAGTGAACACAGCTTTATAAGAAGTATCTAATTACATATACAGATAATCAGCTCTTAAGATTCTGCTACATCTGTATATACTCTGATGTCTGATTTTCTTAAAGTCTGTGTATTTCTGATAATCTTGATACTAAATATAACAATTGTCTGTACTGTGAGCATAATACTCCCTGCCTCTTTAAAGAGAAGAATTAATAGTTATAAAGAAGTTAAGTATCACAGATATTAAGAATATGAGTGTGAATTTTCTTTATTTTTTCTTTATTAATCTCTAAACTGTGTTCACAGCTCTGTTTTTATTTTTCTTTAATTTTAACTTTAATAATAATATGATTTCTTCTTTTCTTTCTATACACTGCAGACTGTTCATCTCAGTAGAAACTTATTATCTTATAGACTAGAATTTATAAATAACAGTATTAATATCTTTATTATAATAAGATTCTTAGCAAAGATTATATTATTTTGACTTATCAGAATTTACAGTATGAAAGTCATGTCTCAGCTTTCACAGATATCTTATCTACTCAGATAATTCTTAAGTATGTGATTCAAAGATTGCTTGAGCCAGCGTACGATTACAGGCGTACGCCGGCTTCTTATATATATTATCTAATTTAATTAGTGGCTGCTAGAGCTCTTTTACATTCATAAGCATGTTCAGAAGCAGCTGTGTTATTATTCAGTAATTGTACATTCTTTCAAATCACATTCTCTCTCACCAGTTTCAGTCACACTCATGTGACTATGACATACACTCTAGCTTCATGCAGATTAGTGTGTCACTAGTATTTGTGATAGTATAGTCTATTTCTGATTTGACTAGCATTCTGCATACACTCTCACAAAGAAACTTTCACTATATTATATTACTTATTCACTAACTTTTTTCATTCTTCAATCATCTTCTTCATTATTATCATTATTGAATATCATCATCTCATTTAAGATTTCTATCTCTTCTTCTGTTCAACACTTTCTATCTGTTTATCTATTATATTATACACATTCCTGGCAATGGCCTCTCATTCTCACAACAAGTGTTATCATAGTGCTCATACTAGGCAGTTTGTTAGCAGTAAGTGTAATGCATTGTGAAACATGACCAGGACTTGTTTATTCTCTAACAATTGTTAGAATATACTATTATGAATGACACATCTTCTTCACCTTCTTATATAGTCTTAATCTTCTTTTTCTAGCAGGCATCTGATCATGTTTTGCATGAATACAGATACTGATATATTGTTTTAATTCACTTAGAATCTTCATGTGTTGACAGATTCATATTTATCAATAATCATGACCTCAATGTTGAATTATCAGTTGAGAACTTGAGAAATGTGATAATGAAGGAATTGTCTGTGTCATATGTGATCAGATCTCTTACATTCTTCTCTTCTTTCTCTGTTTCTTTCTCTGCTGCTTCTCTCTTATCTTCTACACTTGTCTCTATGTCTAGTTCTCCCACTTCTGCTACCTCTGTTCCCGCGATTCTCACTTCTGCTCTTACTACTCCTACTCTTCCTGCTGCTTCTGCCTTTGTTATCAGGTCTCTCTGTTTCAAGAAGATGTTGTATAGGCTTGATGAATCACATTTTTCAGTGTGTACACTCTCACTCTTCTTATCAATCTCTAAAATAATTTATTACATGAAGACTGTTTACAATATAATTATCTGAAGCTCAGTCATAGACACTGATTATTATATCTGTTTTAAATATTCATAATAAGATAATTATTCATTCATATCAGAGAATCATCTCTCTTCTTAACATTATTGAGATTGTAGATCTTTTTCTTTTTCATCTTTTCTTTCTAACACTGATTTTTCTGTTCTTAGAGAAGATCATTATGAGTTTTATTATGTATAAAGTCATAGTATTCACAGATATTAAGAAACTTTTCATGACTGTTAAATTCAATATTACAGGTATATTCACTCTGACAAATTTCTTTGAGATGATAAATCTGTATCAGCCTATTCTCTAGCATCTGTCATCTGACTTCATGATGCAGATAAAAGATATTCATGTTTTCAGAAATAAGAACATGAATATTATACTCTTTTACACTCATAGAGTCATAGATATGAGGCTTGTACATCTTGTCTAAAATTTTATTCTGAAAATGAGTTATTCACACACTGTATTCTGCTTTCTGTATTTCTCTGTATTTCTCTCTCTCTTTCTGAGAAGTCTTATGTATATTGTAATTATACATATAATTCTAAGACCAGTGGGTGTTTGTTCAGTAATTGTTATCTCTGTTTTTACAGTTTTATATACTAATAATAGTTCTTAGTTACTCCAGTGCTAGAGGTCATTTTAATTGAAGATGATAACATCACTGAGACTACTCTCTTTCATCTCTAAGCTTCTTTCATCATTCTCTCTCTCTTCTCTGCAGGGACAGTTGTGTGCATATCAGATTATAAGTATTCAGTCTCAAATGACTCTCACTGTTGTTTGTTCAGTTCTGTATCTTCTTTCTCTTCTGTTTCTTTCATCTTCACTCTTTCTGTTCTGACTTCTAGTTCTGTGAGTCTCATGCTCTTCTTCAATTTTTTTACACACACATGTACACATTTCTATATTAACATTCCAGTCAATCTTGTGATAAATGATATTAATATCATACACAGAGCAGTAGAGAAATAAGAGATGTATACAGTGTTATTATAAGAGCAGCTTATAATTCTTGAATTTCTTACAGATCTCGAGTTTTGAGATTTCCTTTATTTTTGACATTTTTCAGGTGGTATGACATTGAAAATAGATTAAATGTGTGATATATGAAAATGAATGAGATGTATATAATAACATTTGTCTTTTACAGCTGACTCTTATAGTTGATAATTAATTTATTATCTCTTTTCTTTTCTTACACTTTTTCTTTGTCTGCTAGTCACTACTCTTATATAATCTCTATATAATATAGTGATTAATGACTAGGTTTAGCAGCTTTCATCTCTTGTAATTCTGTCTCACATATTATACTGTCTCTCTTCATTCACTCAGACTACTATAGTAAACAGTCTATTGAAACTAATCTCACTCAATCTCTGAGTGTTCTCAGAAGTTAAGATGACTTGATTTCACATATTTACAGATGTTTCAGATACTTCATTCTCTGTTATCTCTGTGATTGAACTGATGTAAACAGTTGAATTCAACTCTGAATTTCTTTTTCTTCTGTAATCTGATCTATATATAAGTCTGCTACTTTGACACTGCTCTTTACTGCATTACACTCACTGTTTGTAATGTGTTATTATATAATCAGCTATAGTCTCATCACTTATTAAAGTGTAATATTTATCTGATTTCTCTATTACTTTTCATTCTTTTCTTATAATCATGAAAAGATCAGAATAAGTGAGATTATCTGATTTGTAAGTATCTATAATTTCTCTTACTTCATAAGACTTCTCAATTATAAGTCTCTTCTTTTTCAATGCTGATAATACTACTGTAGATAATCATAATTCACTCAGATCTTGTATCTTTATCTTCATAAGATATGAATTATTTATTAAGTTATATAAGATCTGTCTCTCTAATTCTTTCAATGTGTATATTCTCAGAGAATGTGATTTGAGTATTTTATATGATTCAAATTATCTAGGTTGAAACTTCTCAGAACTCTCATTGTATATAAGAACTCATATTCTCATCTTAAGACTTAATTTCTTAACTAGTGAGTCTTGTATTCTTTTTAATTGAATTGCTCAGTTCAGAAGTAACTTATTAACTTTTACATGTATATAGCTGATCTCTTTTAATCTTGATTTTATGTTCACAACTGCTGCATTTATGATTGTTGTATCTGCAACTGTTGTTTTCACTGTGTCTGTAACTGCTGCATCTGTAACTACTGTTTTCTTTCTCATCTTTTTCAAAGCATTCTTCAGGAATGCGCGGATGCAATTCATATAACAGATAGAATGATGAATACTTAAAAACTGCATTCTGCTGAATTTGCATGGCTAATAGCACCTGATCAAGATATTCATCTCATAATCTCATAGACTTACTCACTAGATATTTCATCAGTATGTTATTCAGGATTTCATTCAAGTATTTCATCTTTCTGTTCATCTGCAGATGATATGACATTGTTCTACAATGTCTTGTTTGTAACTGACTTATGAAATGCCTCACTGCTTCTTCTATGAGATTTACATCATTATTAGTTAGAATCTCACATGACATTTCATAGTTAACATAGATCTCATTATGTAGAAACTTCATCATCATCTTCTCTGTTGTCTCTGAAACTGCTTTTATAACTGATCAGTCAGTAGTGTAGTCAATAGCAGTGATTATTCAACAATTTTCATTTGATGTTCACAGTAATATATCTATGAGATTTATCTCTTATTGTTTGAACAGTTATGTTATATATTTCATCTGATGTTACACTTTCTTGCATTCTAACTCTTTCTTAGATTCTTTCACAACCTGATAATTCAGACACTTATAAGTATATATCTGAATGTTCTCAGCCATGCTTGACCAGTACACTCTTAATTTGAGTACACTCATGAGTTCAGAGCTTTCTAAGTGACTGAATTTCTTATATATACAAGTTATCAAGTCATGTCTAAATAAATGTTCTAGATAGAAGACCTTCATATATTCTAGATTACAGTAAAGTATAACATCATTTTTCAATTTTCTCAGCTTGAAGTTTAAAAGTATCTCTTCTATCACTTTCATAAGATGCTTATTATTCAATATCTTGTCATTCTTTAAGTGAGAGATTATTGTGTTCACTCATTCTGATTTCTTGTATTCTCTCAGTATATTTAACATGAACTTCTCTTATATCTGATTCATAGAACTCTCATTCATGAAATCAGGTCTGTAACTAATTGCATTAGATATCACAGTATCTAATCTCTTTCAGTATTTAATATGAAGATTATATACTTGAAACTCTGAAATTCAATATGCTAAATGTTTAGAAGATTTTATTGTTAATTATAGATAGATAAGACTTTTGTAATTCATAATCATTATTGTTGTATATCTGTTATTAATACATCTATCTCATAATATTAGCATATGTTTAATCACTAGCAATTCCTTTTCATGTACTGAATAATTGAGCTCAGTGTCTGATAGTTTTCTATCATTATACATCATCAGATGCAGCTTATCATTCTTACTCATCTGCAGAAGAGCATCTCTGATAGCTTATTTAAATGCATCTGTCTCAATGTAGAAAGGTTTATTGTGATCTGATTGAATAAGACTGAGAATGTTATTACATATTCTCTCAGTGTGAGAAAGATCTCTTCATACATAACATTTCAGATAATTGAATGAAACTTCTTCTTTCACAGATTTGCATCTGTTTCTCTTAAGAGATCTGAGAGTGATGCAGATATTCATACAAAATTCTTGATAAATCTGCAGTAATGTGAGACTAACTTAAGAAACTATTATACATGATGTACATTTCTTAGCTGCAGTCAATTCACTATAATATTCAATTTCTTCAGAATAAGATATATACAGTCATCACTCACTACATATTCTATAAACTTCAACTCTTTCATTTCAAACACACACTTTGTTAATTTAACATAGAGCTTATACTCTGTCAGAGTTGTAAGCACTTCATTGAGATGCTTCAGATGTTCATTATATGAGTTTAACAAGACTAGAATGTCATTCAGGTATACAAGATATGAGATTCTATTCTATTTATGAAGAATTGTATTCATCATTGTTTGAAAGATGATAGATGCATTTATCAGACTGAATAACATTGTCAGAAATTCAAACTTTCTTCATTGCATATTAAACACAGTTCACAGTACTGACAGTTTGTCTACACAGATCTGTCAATATTCTGAGAGAAGATCAATCTTCAATAGATATCAGGCATTTTCAACTGTATTTAACTGTTATTGAATTCATGATAATGAGTATTCATTCTTGATTGTAAGCTTGTTAAGTGCTCAATAATTAATACACATTCATCACTCCTCACTTATCTTTTTCATGAATAGAACTAAGAAGTCTCACACACTTGATGAGAATTGTATAAGATCATATTCTAGAAGATCTGTGATCTGACACTTCTGTTCTTCAAGATGCATTTGTGATAAAGAATATGCATTTTAATTGACTGGTTTCACATCCCTCATGTCAATCTCATGTACAAATCCTCATTTCAGTGACAATTCTAATGAAAGATCTGTTCAGAAGATCTTTTTATACTTCTTCAGAAGTTTCTTCATATGCTTATTCTCTCACATATTCTTTATCTTGGTTTTCTCTGCTTCTGAGTCCTGTATGACATACAGAATGCTTTTGAATGAGATCTTGTAAATTATTCTCTTTACTTATTGATGTGTAAGCAGATTTAATTCTTCTATATCAGAGATGTGAAATATTCTTCTCATATCAGTTGATAGAATTGTATGAACTGTTTTCTTTCTATCAGTTAACTGTATATAACATGTACATCATTGAATCTGCGGATTAAATCCTTGAAATCAATTGAGTTCAAGAATAAGGTTGTATTTCACATTCTGCAGCTCTCACACTTAAATGTAACAAGATCATTCTCTGAAGTGCAAGGAAACTCTTACTCTTGTAGATAATACTAAATATCAGTTATCAGATAATCTTATATATCAGGAATTCTTCACTCAGTGAATCTCTTTTAGTCTTCAGATTATATAATTACTAATATATTATATAGAAGCTTCTATATTCACTAATACTTTTACAGTCATCTCTCAATTCTTACTCAAATACTCTCTATACATTAATATTTCAAGTCTTAAGATATTGAGATGAGTGTTCACTTCTACATTCTCACTCACATCTCATTCAGATGCCTGCTTTCTCTTAATATTTATAGAATTCAGAGAATCATCTAACACAGACATCTCTTTCACTTTGAAGACTTTTCATAGAATATCAGTGAGTGTCTTCAAGCTCACTAATTCTGCTAGTTTTTTAACTCTCTTGCTTTTCTTGACTGTGCACACTGTATATAATTCTTTGTATCATGATTTTGACATCTGCAGTTGAAGCAAGCTTGATACTCATAATATCAAGATTTTCACTCAGAGAATTTCTTTTTCAGAGAATTCAGCACTTTAGTAATAATATTTAAATCTAGATTTATTACATTCAGATGTGTGACTTGTGTTATAGAAATCTGATTACTTATTCTCTGCTGAGATATACTTGATTACAGTATTTTCTGTTACAATTGACTCACTTGTTTCTGTATAATAAGAATATTATATACTTCTTTCACTGTGTCTGATTGCAAGGTTAAGCATTTTTATTTCACTCTTAACTTGAGTGTAAGATTATGAATAAAGATCTGTAAATAGAAAGATGTTAAAAGCTCTTCATTCAATGTGAGATAGTGTAAGCTGAAATATGTAAAGTATGATATAAGATTATTCACTTATCTATACTCAATGAAGTGTTTATAATACTTATCTCATATATTCACTTTCTCAAAGTTGTGTAAGATTCATTTGAAAAACTCATCTTATGTTCATGAGAATGAATATTACTTCAGATCTGTGAGATTTATCTTTTTATTAGTTATTTATAATAACTTCACTTTTCTGTGTAGAAACACTGCAGATCTTAATACTTATTGAAATTTCATTAACTGTCTATCTGTGAGTTCACATTCAATCTGATAATATAATCACATCTGACTTAGTCAGCTGATTGCAGCATCATTTTTTCAGTTGTTATTGAAGCTTAGTGACTTCAGCAGATCTCTCAGTTTGATATATTTCATGCTTAAATTCTCATTATGTGTAGCAGTCTCAGATGATGTGTACACTTCTGAAGAGATTATAAACAATTATAATGAGATCTTCAGATTCAGTGTGATTATCTGTCTGTATAAACATTCAATCTCTCACTGCAGGTCTATGACCTGGTTTTCCCTATTCTTATTGATAATGATGATTGCGTCGGCGAAGCTCTTCATAGTGAATGCTTGATTCATAATGAATATCAATTGTTGCTTGACTTTGACCTCAGCCTGCCACTGTGTACACTAGACTGGCCGCCGGGACCATGAATTTCACATTTGGTCCCATTTGATCTGGTCTCATACATTTCTTGGCGTGAATCCCGCTGGGACTAGTCATTAAAAAAACATGCAAAGTGACTATATATCAGATCTTAAAATGAAATCATGACTTGAAAAAAATAAGAAAGTGATTTCATTTGATCTTATTTAATCTCATTCTTAACATAAAGTTACTATTTTTAGACATTTTAAGGTTTTTTTTAGACTATTTTTAATTTTTTAAAAAGTAACACTTTTTGATAACACTTAAATAAGATTTAAAGTCATTTAAAGCAATAAAAATAATTTAAATTGAGAAGTGGAAATCATGATCTCATTTGAAAAATGTGATAAGAGTAGACAGTAAGTCTCACTGAGACAGTATGAAACTACTATCTAATGTTAAAACTGTGTAATGGGATCAGTCGAATTGGTAATAGAACTATCAAAAAATCTGGTCCTGGTTTCAGACACGGTCACACGGTCAGTCTAGTGTACACAAGGCCTCAATCTCATTTAGAATTCTCATATAAATACAGAGCTTCAATTCCAGTTCAGTGATCTCAGCTGCTTTTCTTACTGCTTTGAGTAAACTCTCTGAGAGGTTCTGCATACCTTTCAGTTCAGATAGCAGAGAAGGGTGTTTGTATTAACTAGAGAAGAGGTTCATTTCAGTGATTTCTTGTTGATTGTATGATGTCTATCATTATATCATTATATAATTATATTGTTATATGATTTCTGATTTCTGTTTTCTATTATTATCATACAACTTCAGTGATAATCACTTCTCTTTTATTCTTCTGAGTAGAGAGTAATCTTCTTTGAATCTGATTCACTGCTTGCATTCTCTTTCACACATCTCATTTATTCGCATACATGGCATTCATCTGAGTGTGAAGTTTTTCCTCAATAAGTAGAGCAGTATCAATCAGATGCTCTTTCACTCACTGCTTCTTCATATACTATCTTTTAAGATGTTGTAGAACCACACTGACATGATAACTACAAATTGCTTCATAGATGAAATTATCACATTCTGAAGAAGCCTGCACTTCTCACCAGTTTTTAGACATGCTATCAGATGTGATTCAAAGATTGCTTGAGTCAGTGTACAATTACAGACGTACACTGGCTTCTTATATATGTTATCTAATTTAATTAGTGGCCGCTAGGGCCC
>NW_003101682.1:5671672-5684995 GCF_000003855.2 Blastomyces gilchristii SLH14081
CTTCCAATCTTAAGTAAACTTATTCATTTTATCAGAATACTCTTATCACTGAATTTTAAATCACAGCTTATAATCTCACTTCTCTGAGTTAATAATCTCTTTAGTCTGATATTCTCTTTCACTCTCTAGTACTTTTTAAGCAGAGTGATAAGTTATAAAATTCTCTTCTAAGAATTTCTTATATTTACAGAGTAAAGAGATATGAAAAATATTATATATCTGTAACTCTGATAGCAGTTCTACTTCATAGAACTATAAACTGACTTTCTTCATAATTTTATAAGACTCTATCTGTAAGAGATTCAGCTTCTCACTAGATCTTTATATAATAATATTTTCTAGACTCAGTCAGACTTCATTATCTTTCTTAAAACTCTTTATAATATACTTAAAGTCATAGTATCTCTTTTGATACTCTTGAGTCTTTCTCAAGAATTCACAGACTTTCTTCTGAATATTCTGAATTCTCTCAGTCTATTCATAGACATTATCACACTTTATAGTGTACTCTCACAGATTTATCAAGATTATTCACAGATAAGTCTCAGTAAGTATCTCAAAGAGAGTTTTATCTATACTGACATGCTTTGAGTTATTATATATAAACTCTGTAAGTGATAATTAATATACTCAGTCATTCTGATTATAATTGACAAAACACTATAAATATTATTTCAATATAATTATCAGATATTCTCTCTGATTATCTGTCTGTTAATGAAAAGTTATACTTAGATCTTATAAGATCTTCAGTATAGTTATCAGATTAGACTTGAACTTATTTATAAAGATTAATTCTCTATCTAAGATAATAGTCATGAATAACTTATATATTCAGATCACATTATAAATAAAGTTATGAGTCAAATTCTTTAACTTTAAGCTCTTATAAGTAAGTATAAAGTATGTTATCTTAATGAAGTAATCTACTATCATCAGCACACTGTTAAAGCAGACATTATATATATTCTTACTTTCAGAGAGACTTATAAGAGTGTTTATTTCTAGCTATTCTTAAGATTTCTGTAGAATGAATAAAGAAGTAAGTTCTTTATATAGTCTAAACTGCACTATCTATGAATTCTGAGAAATAGTATAAGAATTCACTATCTTCTTTATAAGCTCTTATATCTGCAGTCAGAAGTATTTTCTTATCAGCAACTTATAAGATCTAGTATCTATAAAATAACCTGCTAGAGAAGAGTTATAATATCTTTTAATAAGTTCTATTTATAGAAACTAATTTACAGATATATATATTCAGCTCTCTCTTTATAAGAGATTATTTAAGTCTCTTTAATTCTTTATTTCTGCAGAGTTGATTTCTGCTGTAAGCAGTTTCTGAATATACTAAGTATATTCATTCTTCAGTTACAGTTCAGATAATCTGAATAGAAGATTTTATAAAGACTTATACTCTGTTTTTTCTTATATTAGATCTTTTATAACACTTCTCAAAGTCTGTAAACTCTTCAGATTATAAATACTCTCTTCAAGAATTCTTACAGAGATTCTCAAAGTATTAACTCTCAGTATTATAGAGAGTAGTTATACAGACTTCTTTTCTCTTTTCTCTCTCTTCTTTTATAAGAAATTAAGAGACTCTTCAGTCAATCTCTTTATAATACTTAGTCTGAGTATTCTGTAAAGTATTTCTATCTTCTCTAATCTCTCTATGTCTGTCATTCTGATCTTCTTGACATAGTCAGATCTGTGAGAGGGTTTATCTACTAAGTTCTTAGTTTTCTTAATATACTCTATCTTGAATCAGAACTCACTCAGTCTCTGAGCTCAGTGAATTTACTACTATGAGAGTTTCTTTATTAAAGTAAACTATTATAAGCTATTATAATCAGTTCTAATAGTAATCACTGTTATAAGACTCTTAAAGTAGTAGTATCAGTAATGAAAGAATTTCACTATTATAAGAAACTTTTGATTATGAATATTATAGTTAATCTTTACAGATTACATCTTTCATAAGAAAAAGATCACTAAAACTCAGTTCTTATTTAACTGTAGTTATAACACTATTTCTAAAATTATAAAAAAGAAGATATCTGTCTTTAATCTAGTTAGAAGTAAGAGATTAAAGTAAAATAGTATTATTATATTTATAAATGTCTGTTTTAACTCTGCAAAGATCTTATAAGCTTTTAAGATAAGAAAGTTCTTACAGCTCTTTCTTCTTAATAATCTTTTTATTCTTCATTTATAGAATTACTTCTTGTTATTTTCACTCTTCAGTATATCTGTAAGAGTTGACAAGATTCTTATAGATATAAAGATAAATTATCTATAGAAATTGACAAAGCTCAGAAAGATCTAAATCTTATAAATACTAGTTAACTTTAATTATAATAGAATAGTCTTAACTTATGAAGATTTCATCTGAATATCATCTACAGTAATTACATATTTTAGAAAATTAATTCAATGAATACTGAAGTTATACTTTATAAGCTTAATATACAGTTCTGTCTCATCTAGAGTCTTTAGCATAGTTTATATATACTCAGTATGTTCTTTCTTCTTTATAGAGTATATTATTACATCATTCAGACATATTACTATAAAGACATTCAGATATATATAAAGTATCTTATTAATAAAAGACTGAAATACTGTGAGAGTATTAGTCAAACTAAAAGACATTACTAGATATTTAAATAATCTCAGTATAATTCTGAAGATAGTCTTTTACTTATTCTCAGACTGTATTCACAGCTGTGTATATATATTAATTATATTCAGTTGTATAAATATAACAGCTTCTGTAAGATGATTGATCATATTCTTAATTAGAGACAGAAAATAGTGACTCTTTATAGTCTTGAAGTTCAGATAATAATAGTTTATATATAATCTGAGATCTTTATTCTTCTTTTTTATAAATATTACAGAGACTTCTATAAAGATCTATGAAAGTTAAATGAAGTCATTCTTCAGATTCTTCTTTATATAAGTCTGTAAGATCTCTGTCTTATAATAAAATAGCTTATAAATTGATTTTCAGAAGAGTTTCTATTCTTTTATTAAATCTATTATTAAATTCTTCTCACAGTGAGATGAAAGCTCAGCTGTTTTAACTGAACTGAATATCTCTATAAGATCTTGATATTTCTCTGATATTCAAAGCTCAGTTTTGATGACTGTGAAGTTCTTAGACATTTATAAAGTTATTATATAAATAGACTTATCTTCTCTAATTAACTTTATAACATTAACTGATTCTATCTTTATAAGTAAGTCTGTCAATACTGATCAGAAGTATAAACCTGACTTATAGATAATTATGTACAGATTTTATCTTTGAAGTTATATAAGTATTAAGTACATTTTATCTGTGATATCTGTGATAATTACAGTTTCTGCAAATCTTCTTCAGATTTCAGAAAGATCTTGTAATTCAAAGATAACTCTTATAAGTTTCTCAGTTCTCAGGTCTGAGTTTTCATACTCTGCTTAATATAAGAGTAGATTCTCAGTTTTTATTATTCAGCTTATTTACTCTGTGAGCTTTAGAGATACTACAGTGATCTGAGATTCTGAGTTTATTAATACTTTTTATACTTACAAAGTAGTAGTATTATGATATAATCTCTCTTTATAAGCATGTATTTTCATTGAGAAAGTAACAGATTCAGATGTCAGCTTTAAGACTCTTAAGAAGACTGTTACTAACTCTGTTTATAACTCTTTAAATTTCTATTTGAATTTATCTGAATAGTTTGTATAAAGATGTTCTAATTTAGAACAGATAAAGTAGAGACTTCTTTTCTTAATCTCTCTATTATATACTTTATTTATAGAAGCTTATGAAACTCTCTCTTTCTACTCAGCAGTCAGATATAAATCTCTCTATATCTTATTATCTTTTTCTAGTAACTCTGTTCTCTGTTATTCTGACTCTTACAGAGTCAGTCAGTGATTTACTCTCTATAAGTTTGTGACTCTCATAGTAATCTATAAACAGTGAATAAAAGTTATCAGTTTCTTCAGAGTCAAGATCTTAGAGTCTTACTTAATAAGCTTATTCTATATATTTTTATTCAGTCTCTTTATAAATATTATTATTCAGATCTTATTTCAGAACTCTGTTTTCACAGATCTTAATTTATATCATAATTTTATAAAGTGCTGTAAGTAGTCTTTATCAGATTTCTTATCTCTTTATTTAATATTAATAATGACAGTTCAGATGTTCTGTATTTAACTTATAAAGTCTCTTAAGTTATTCTCTAAATAAATCTTAAGAACAGATCAGTAGAATCTCTTATAATTATTTTCTAAATAATTCAGTTAGTTCTTGACTTCAGTGTAGTAGAGATCTGTTATTATATAGATAATAGCTTCTTCATCTTTTATATCACATAGCTGAGCTTGTAAGTTAATTTCAAATACAAACTTATAAAAGCTTTTATAGATTGTGATTTAATAGAAGGTCTTAAGTAATTATAACTTAAGAAAGTTTCTTTTCAGTTTATAGATATCTCTGAAGATTATGTCTAGAGACTCAGTTTAAGAGTGTTTTTAAATAGTAAGTATTTCTTATAGAAAAATAACTTAATTCTGCAGAAGATACTCAAGAATGTTCTTCACTGAGATTAATTTATTCATAAGTTCTCAGAATTTCTCTATTACAGATATAAAGAATACTATTCTGTAAGTAATTAATAAGTTCTCTAAGACTTCTTTTATAGAAATTATTTATGATTTGAGTGACTACTTCTGAGTGTCTGTAGTAGAGTTTACAGAGATTGAAGTGTATAAGTTTCTACTTCTTTCAGTTATAATAAGCAGTTGCTGACTGAGAGAGCTTGAAATATAAGAATAAGTACTCATAGACAATTATTCAGATGTTTATAGCTTGACATGATATGTACTGTTAACTACTAGAAGTATTCATGATAGAAAGATAAATATAGAGATTAAATATATAATAGCATTCAAGCTGAGTTATAAATAGTAGTCGCGAACTTCAGTCTATATAGTTATGTGTAACCAAGGGCTGCTAACTCTATTGATTACATGAGAAATAGAAATAGAAGTAAAGAATCCGCGAGAAGCAGAATTTCTTACAAATTTCAGAATTAGTCTTATAACTACAGTTAAATAAGAACTGAGTTCTAATACTCTTTTTCTCATAGAAGATGCAATCTGTGAAGATTAACTATAATATTCATGATTAGAAGTTTCTTATAATAGTAAAATTCTTCTATTACTGATATTATTACTTCAAGAGCCTTATAATAGTGATTACTATTAAAACTGATTATAACAGCTTAGAATAGTTTACTTTAATCAAGAAACTCTTATAGTGATAGATTCACTAAGCTCAGAGACTAAGTGAGTTCTAATTCAAGATAGAGTATATTAAGAGAACTAAGAACTTAGTAGACAGACTCTCTCACAGATCTGACTATATTGAGAAGATTAGAATAATAGATATAGAGAGACTAGAGAAGATAGAAAAGCTTCACAGAATACTTAAACTGAGTGTTATAAAGAGATTAACTGAAAAGTCTCTCAATTCTCTATAAGAGAAGAGAAGAAAGAGAGAGAAAAAGTCTGTACAACTACTCTCTATAATACTGAGAGTCAATACTCTGAGAGTTTCTGTAAGATTCTTGAAGAGAGTATCTATAATCTGAAGAGTTTGCAGAGTTTGAGAAGTACTGTAAAAGATCTGATATAAGAAAAAACAGAGTATAAGTCTTTATAAGATCTTCAATTCAGATTATCAGAACTGCAACTAAAGAATGAATATACTCAGTATATTCAGAAACTACTTATAATAGAGATTAATTCTGCAAAAATAAAAAGTTAAAGAAACTTAAATAATCTCTTATAAAGAGAGAACTGAATTTATATATCTATAAATAAGTTTCTATATATAGAACTTATTAAAAGATATTATAACTCTTCTCTAGCAGATTATTTTATAGATACTAGAACTTATAAGTTATTTATAAGAATATACTTCTGATTAAAAATATAAGAACTTGTGAAGAAGATAGTGAATTCTTATACTATTTATCAGAGTTTGTGAGTAGTATAGTTCAGACTATATAAAGAACTTACTTCTCTACTTATTCTGCAGAAATATGAAGAACAGTTAAAAATGAATACTTTCATAAATCTCTCTGAAAGTAAGAATATATATAATACCTGCTTTGACAGTGTGCTGATGATAGTAGATTGCTTTATCAAGATAACACACTTTATACTCACTTATAAGAACTTAAAGTTAAAGAATTTAACTTATATCTTTATCTGCAATGTGATTCAGTTATATGAGTTATCTATAAATATTGTCTCAGATAGAGAATTAATCTGTATAAAGAAGTTCTGATCTGATCTGATAACTATACTGAAGATCTTATAAGATCTAAGTACAGCTTTTTATTAATAGATAGATGATCAGATAGAATATCTGATAAGTATATTAAAATAGTATCTACAGTGCTTTGTTAATTACAATCAGAATAACTAAGTGTATTAAATTATCACTTACCAGAGTTTATATACAACAACTCAAAAGCATGTCAGTATAGATAAAAATTCTCCTTTAAAAATACTTGCTAAGACTTTATCTGTGAATGATTTTTAATAAATCTATAAGAGTACATTATAAAGTGTAGTAATATCTGTGAATGAGCTGAGAGAATTCAGAATATTTTGAGAGAAAGTCTGTGAATTCTTAAGAAAGACTTAAGAGTATCAGAAGAGATACTATAACTTTAAGTATATTATAAAGTGTTTTAAGAAAGATAATAAAGTCTCACTGAGTTTGAAAAATATTATTATACAGAGATCTAGTAAGAAGCTGAATCTCTTATAAATAGAGTTTTATACAATTATAAAGAAAGTTAGTTTATAGTTTTACAGATTAAAACTATTATCTAAGTTATAAATATATAATGTTTTTCATATTTCTTTACTCTATAAATATAAGAAATTTTCAGAAGAGAACTCTGTAACTCATCACTCTATTCATAAAGTATTAGAGAGTAAAAGTGAATATCATATTAAAGAGATTATTAACTTAAAGAAGTGAGATTATAAGCTCTGATTTAAGATTCAGTGATAAGAGTGTTCTGATAAGATAAATAAGTTTACTTAAGAATTATCTAAGTAGATAAGATATCTGTAGAAGCTGAGATATAACTTTCATACTATAAATTCTGATAAGTTATGTAAGAGGTCTACGCCGAATAGATCGGTATAATATTGATAGGTCTTATATAACAAAGAGAAAAACATTAGAGAAGGAAAGAAAGAGAAAGTGCAAGAATCAGCAATTGAAGTGAATATTTATATATGTATGTGATGATGTATGCAGTGAAGTTTCAGAGCAGAAGAATCTATATGCATTTATAGTGACTGAGAATCAGTGATTGAGAATGACTGAGAATCAGAGCATATGTGTTCAAGAATGAAGTGATTGAAATCTGTGAAGTGTAATGAAATAGGCTATATAATTGATCAGGTGCAGCCTGTCACATTAGCTCTTTCTTTTCAGAAGCAGTTCTCATCAGTCAAGAGCTGCTGTTTCAGATAACACAGAACTCAGAGTTCAGGTCAGTTGATTATAGCTAACTCATTTTATAAGATATTATCAGCTGCGGCTGTGTAATTTCTTATCAAGAATATCTTCAATCTCTCACTTAAGCTTATTATCTTCTTCTATGATCTCTGGTGATTGTCAGTCAGAAGTCAGTTAAGAAGAGAACAGATCAGTAATAGTGCAGTGAAGCAAACTTGTATAAAAGATATCATGAATTTCTGATAATGTGTTAAGACAGTAGTTATGACTATCTAGAACTTCTATCACTTTATATCTGATATGATGGTAATCTAGCATATGAGATAAATATGTGGTTTGTATGTTCTTGAGATTCAATCATACCAGGTCTTCTATCTTATACTGCTCTGTGAAATCTCATCAGATATTAATTTAATTTTCTTGATCTTGTTTTATAATTATTATGAAGGTCTCTGCTCAGTCACAGATATCTTAGAGCTTTATTACTATATTATCAGTGATCTGAATCAGACTGTGAGAGTTCAATGTAAACTGTATAATCTCTAGAAGATTTAATATGTTCATATAATATTCATGTGTAAGAAAGAACAGACTTATATCTGTTGAAATAACATCTTGATTATTGATAGCAATCTCTGTATATAGAAGAAGATTATATCAATCATCTTATAAGTGATTACAGAACTTATAAAGATAATTCTTTACAGTCTGAATTATCTGTTCTAATGCATTATCAGTCTCAGAGTGATAGATAGTTAATAAACAGTATATAATCTTAAGAACTTGACAGATTCTTATTCAGAGAGTGCTTATAAATTGACAGTCTTAATCTGATACTATAGATCTCAGCAATTCATGTATCTGATAGAATAGACTTCTTAGAAAAGCTTCAGTGACTTGTTCAGTATTCATCTTATCACAGAGTTTCAATATAATACTCTTACTCAATTGATTCATAATGATCAGAATATTTCTACAGCTCTTACTCTTAGAAAGATTAATAGTGAAGTTAATTATCACATCTCATCAGATTCTATCAGAAATATTAAGTGATTTCAGCAGATCTTTTCTACAGTTCTTTCACATGATGATGAAGAAATAATAGTTACAGTTTCAGATAAAACATCTGATACTATTTAATATCTTGAGTCAGTAGAACTTCTAAGAGATTATTTGATACAGTTATTCATGATCTAAATGACTGATTATATACAAATTATACATCTCTTACATTATTCAAGTATGTAAGAGTTCAGAGTAGAAGATTCAACATTACTTGCAGAACTATAGAGTGTTATTATCATTGATTGAGTATTCTGAGATATCAGTTCTTATACATAGTTCTGAAAGGAATTAAGGTGCTTCTTAACATACTGCTTCAGTGAGTGTTTAAAAAAGTATATCAGTTTGAGCTGTTACATGTCATAATTCATTCAGTGTAGATTCAGAAGAAGTTAAGATATCAGTGTCAGTGTTAGTATCAGTATCAGTGACAGTTTAGAGAGAGAGTGTTCTATTTGAAGAAGTGTGTATAGTGTTATTAGTTGTTTCATCTTGATTAACTAATATCTTCAGATCTAGAAGCTGATATTCTTAGTTTATTCAACAGGTGTCTGTTACATCAGAAGATATATCTTACTCTTATTATAAGAGAGCATCTGTCATTAAGTTCTGACTGCTGAGACAGTAGTATATTGTAAAATAAAAGCAGCTTAAGAACTCAGATCATCACATCTGTTATTCAGTGAGTTTACAGATAGTTGTAAAATACTTGAGATTCTTATAATCTGTAATTATCTCAAATTCAGAGATATTTCAGAGTTCAGAGTCTCATTCTTCTAGACAGTATATAATTGTAAGAAGTTTCTTATCATAGATCTCATAGTTATATTCAGTGAGACTCAATTTCTTAGACATGAAGATGCATGATTATAAAACATCTTTATTATTATATTATAATATAGCTCTCTCTGTAATATAGTCAGAGAAGTCAGCTTCAATAACTATTTCATAATCAGAGTTAAATATCATTAGCAGAGAGATGTTGATAAATATCTTCTTTATCTGTATGAATACAGCTTCAGTGTTCACTAATTACTGAAATACTGAGTTCTTCTTGATAAGTTCTATAAGTGATCTCATGATATCTGAGAAGTTTCATATAAATTATCAATAGAAGTTAGCAAATCTAATGAAGCTTCATACATCTTTTACAATACATGAGGCTTTTCATTCAAGAATGATGAAGACTTTCTCAGAATTCATTCAAATTCTCTTATCAGCTTCTATGATAAAACCTAGATATTTAATACTCTTGACTTCAAAGTCATACTTGTCAATATCTATTGATAGTTCTGCTTCTCATAATTGTTATAATACTTTTTATACATGTTCTTGATATTCTTTTCTGAACTCATCAGTGAAGATGAGAATGTCATTGAGATATACAGATACAAATTCATCAAGAGAATTTCAGAGTGCTCAGTTGATATACTTCTGAAATGTACTGAGAGTATTGATTAGTTCAAAGAATGTAACTATTTATTCAAAGAGATTATAATATATTCAGAATGCTGTAAGTCATTCATCTTCTTCAGTGATACAGATTTTATAAAATGTAGTAATGATATCTAGTTTTGTAAATCATTGAGCTTGTTCAATATAAGCTAGGATTTCATTGATAAGAGATAAAGAATAGCAGTTCTTCTTAATTAATCTATTCAATTCTTAATAGTTCACACAGAATCAGAGTTCTTCATCTGATTTCTTTGTAAAGAGAATAGAAGCTGTAGTGAAAGAGTTACTAATACATATAAATCTCTTATTCAACAGATTATTGAGTATCTTTCAAAGAAGAAGAAGTTCATTCTGAGATATGTTATAAAGAAGGCCTTATGATAGCTTGAGATTCTTATCATTCTTCTTTTCTAACTTAATACTGTGATCTACTCCTGAGCCTCATAAGAGAGGTATATTCATAGTGTTATCTTGTTGAAAGACATCTAGATATTCATGATATTATTGAGAGAGTTTTGTATAAGAATCTGTTATTGTAAAACAGAATAACTTTTCTAGAGTCTTTTTAATATCAGCCAGACTGATGAAATAGATTGACACATGATTCTGCTATCAGTGATTCTTTCAGTGACTTCTTTTTCTGAGCATTTCATAGGCATTGACAGGGATCTGTGTCAGGTTCATAGTCTTGTAAATATCATCCTTATGAACTCTATCATTGTTAGAGAATATTAAACTCCTGTTTTAAGCATTCAACAAGATGTCTTGTTCAGATAGTCAGACAAGTTCTAACATAAGATTATAATCAAGATTATTAACTTTATATGCATAGATGTCTTCACACTAATGTTCTCTGACATCTATGTTTAGTTTTCTCATGTAACAGATGCAAACATCTTTTTAATTATCAAATTCTGCAAAAAGTCAGGGTTTTGATAAGAGAATATGCTGAAGGTTATGATGTCTTACAACTGAAGATTTAATCATTGTATAGTGATATAGACTGCTGTCTACTATGACTTTCATATTATACATGTTATTAATCACAGTAGATACAAGAATTGTATTTATTATCATTTTCTCTTCAAATTATTGTCATCTGACCTCTTCAAGCTTCTGTTTGCAAATTTAAACAGAAGCTAATCTTTTTCCTGTTTCACTGAGACATTCTTATAGTTATCTTCTGAATCTTTCTTCACTGTAATGTGATTGATGCAGACAGGTGTTGATTCATTCTTTGAACAAGATAAGACTGATCTTTCTCTTGATTGAGAAGGCATATAGGTCAATCAACAGTTGAAAGTGATGTGTTCTGATTAGTTACAGTTGATGTATACTTCACATTGACATCAATCAGTGACTTCTTCAGGACTGATCTCAGAAACTTGAAAGCCTGTTTAAATAGCAGAAACTCTTGCTTATGTGTAGATATTTGAGTCTACTCAATTCATGACATCTGCATCTTTGTTATTCTTCAGCACAGGTGTGTGAGTGACTGAGTTATTTCTCAGTGCAGGTGTGTGAGTATAATGTCTTCTGTCACTGTTCTGTATACTTTTGAGCTTGATAAGATAATCATTCAATGTCTGAAGCTGTGTGCAGAAACCTTTATAAGTCTGATCTTTGTCTATGCTTACAAGAGTCTGTAAGAGTTTGAAAGTTAATGTCTTCTTGAGCATGCTAATCTTCATTTGATTCTCTCAAGATTAATCACCTACTTCTAGAATCTCGATGTCAAAGTCAGGAATAAATGTTGTAAGAGAAGTGTTTCTCTGTCAGATGCTCTGTAATCAATCTAACACTTTCTGTTATATGACAGTGTCTCAGAACAGAATATTGAGATGTTTGATAATATTATCAGATATTTGCAACACTGATTTGTATATCTTTATTCATGAATGAAACTTCTGTTTTGTATGATTCTTCAATTGTTCATTGATATATCAATCTTGATTGATTAGTGAACTGATGACATCTCTATTCACACTCAGTTTCATGAGCATTTTCATCCTTCATGATGAGTAGAGAGTGAGATCAGAAGTATTGAAATATGCAGAAGTATCTAAGCATTCTTTCAGTGCTTTTATATTTGATTCTGTAGATGTTGAAATTGTCTGAGTTTCTTGTTGTAATAATTGTTGAATCTCTTCATATTAGCATTATTAAGTTGCATGCATATCAGCTATTTATTACTGTTGCAATTTCAATATTGCTCAGAGTCACTGTGATATTACTTCTATACTCATGTTTAAGAGTTCTCTTATATTGTTGTTAGATATGTCATTCATTGAGTGTATGATATCTGTGAAATCTTGAAGAAGTGTAATTATATAAATATCTCATATATCTGAGTGTCAGAACTCTCAAGTCTTTCACTGATATTCTCTTTGTAAGATCTTATTGCAGAGTCAGAGTGACTGATAAGCAAGCTTCTATCTGAGAACTCAGTGTTCACTTAACTGTTTGACTGTTTCTCTATTTCTTACATGTTATTACATGTTCAGATATCTCTTGATAAATAATTATTTCTGATAAGAAGATAATGTGTGAATAATTGTTTTCAAATAAGAAGATAATAAACATTTTTCTAGTGTAAGAGGTCTATGCTGAATAGATTGATATAATATTGATAGGTCTTATATAATAAAGAGAAAAATGTTCGAGAAGGAAAGAAAGAGAAAGTGTGAGAATCAGTGATTGAAGTGAATATTTATACATGTATATGATAGTGTATGCAGTGAAGTTTCAGAGCGGAAGAATCTATATGTGTTTGTGATGGCTGAGGATCAGTGATTGAGAATGGCCGAGAATCGGAGCATACATGTTTGAGAATGAAGTGGTTGAAATCTGTGAAGTGTAACGGAATAGTCTATATAATTGATCAGGCGCAGCTCATTACAAGTTAGAATAATATAATCTTCACTAAGAATCTAATTATAATAAAGATATTAACACTGTTATTTATAAATTCTAGTCTATAAAGATAATAAGTTTCTACTAAGATAAACAGTCTACAGTATATATAAAGAAAAGAAGAAATTATATTTTTATTAAAAGTTAAAAAATAAAGAAAATAAAAACAGAGCTGTGAACACAATTTAGAGATTAATAAAGAAAAAATAAAGAAAACTTATACTTATATTTTTAATATCTGTGATACTTAATCTCTCTATAACTATTAATTTTCTTCTTCAAAGAAGTAGAGAGTATTATATCTATATACAGATATTATTATATTTCATACAAGACTGTCAGAA
>NW_003101682.1:5685117-5702757 GCF_000003855.2 Blastomyces gilchristii SLH14081
CCCACTTCACTCTCTCAGTTATACTGAAGTATTCAGTCTGAAAATAATTGAAATATGAAAAGAGAGCTTATCTACTCAGATTAACTTCTGTTATAAATTTATAATATTTACATTATCTTAATTATCTGAATTTTACAGATACTCAGAGACTTATCTCTTATTAATAATAAAATTATGAAAATATACTGTGATATGAGAATCATTGATAAAGAATCTAAGTATATTTACATATATCTGATCAGAGATTATGTAGATAGATAAAGAGTAATTATAAATATACAGAACTATAGAGAGTACTGACAGTATTAAGAGCTTTATAGAAACTATTAACTAGAGTCTGTAAGAATCATTTATAGAGAAACTTATAGTAAAGAATAAAACTATACTACTAAGAGTTAGAGACTGTTCTGAAGAAGATACAGAGTTAACTACTAATCTGAAGATTAAGTATAGTAATAAGTCTAAGAGAAGTAAAGATACTATGATAAGTAATAATATTTCTACTTTATTAGCTGATAAAAAGTGATTAGAGAAGTTACAGAGACACTTACAAGAAGTTCAGCAATAATCAGATATTATTTATAAAGATATTGAAATTGAAAAATTTTTATTCTTAAGAAGTTCTTGAATTAATATACAGATATTATTAGAAACACACTCTCTCTATTATTTAAGTGAAAATACTTCACAGATGAATAAATATACTCACACTTTATAAGAATAAGAGCTATTATAGAAAAAGAGAAAAGAAGATAAGATTTTATAAATAGATCTGAGATATTTATACTACTCTAGAGAGATTTATTTACACTATAAGTGATTTTATAAAATAATTAAATTACTCTAGTAAATAAAGAGTGATTGTAAATTACAGCTCTGAATCTTTCTATATAATTATAAAGAGTAATTACAGACTGTGAATATCTTGATTTTACAATTCTACAGAGTTGATGAAAGAATGAAAAATTTCATATTACTCTACAGTATCAAAGAATAATAATTTATAAGAATAAGTGAAATATTAACTTATAAATACTTCTCTTTAATAAGAATAATCTCACAGAAAGTAATTTATCTATGAAATAAATCTGTGTAATAATTATATAATAATCTTATAAAAAAATAATTAAAGATTAACTGAAACTATTCTGTATAAAAGATATAAGATGAATCTGTATAATAATCAGAGAAAGATCTGTAAACTATAAAGAATCTTATAAAATAAGAAACTAAGTAACAGACTCTTTTTTCTTTATAGTAATAAGGGATTTTTTCTCACTGAGATTTTTTATAGATATGAAGAATTTTTAGTAAGTATTATTACAGTACTGAGTTTGATTCTATGAAATAACTCAGTGAAAGACTTCACAGATGAAGTCTTAGAGAGAAGAGAATATATAAGAAATTCTGCTTCTTATAAATTCTTTATCTCTATTTCTATCTCTTATATAATTAATAGAGTTAGCAGCTCTTGACTATATATAACTATATAGACTGAAGTTTGTGAATACTATTTATAACTCAGCTTAAATGCTAATATACATTTAATCTCTACATTTTATCTTTCTACTATGAATACTTCTAGTAGTTAATAGTATCTATTATATCAAGCTGTAAACATCTGAATAATTATCTATAAGTACTTATTCTTATACATCATCTTCAAACTGTTTAATATTTTTATATAAAATATATATTATTAAGTATATAGTATAGAAGATATAATAATAATTGAAAATATAAATAAACAGATTGAAATTTGAAAAGTGACTAATATTTAAAAGAATTGAAAATGAGTTAATTATTAACACTGTATGAAATAGACTTGTCAAGCTGCAGAGATTCAAGCAATTTCTGATATAAATTAAAAAAATTATAAATATTGAATTAATAAATATTAGATGACAGAGTTGCAGGTGACATTTTTTTTTTTACATTGATAAAGAGAGTGATTCTAATATATCAAGACATTGAAGTTACATTCTTGATGAAAAATTTTGTTGTGGTGATAATTACATTGTGGTGAGGCACACTAACTGCAGGAGTAGTGGGGCTAGCGAAGGCACGTGTAATTCTGGGCTGGGAAAATTCTTAGCCAGCCTTGCAAATAACGGCTGAAATCTAGTCTCCGGAAGGCCTAAGTTAACTAAATTTTCAGCTTAAAATGTTTCCTTCCATGTGGATTCTGGAACTTTTTCTTTTTCTTTTTTTTTTTTTTTTTTCATCAATTGACATTGTTTTTTTCGGCGAGTTTTTTGACTTAATCTCCTGGGCATCACATAGAACAACATATCATGGCGCTCTCTACAATTGGCAAGGTCCGTACTCGTTGCGGAAGCTAAACCCACCTATATATACTAACTGCATATCAGACGGCTGCCGCCTTGACAATTTTTATAGGGACGCTGTCCACGGTATTCTATAGACCCCTCGTAACTAAGATAGATACTGTCCACAATCTGCCGCGAGCATGGCATCCGTTTGAGGGGGGGTCCGCTGACATCCGCTTCGCGGATACCATCAAATACTCGGAGGATATCGTCATCGACCATGATCATGGCCTCGCGATAATAAGCTTTGACCCCTCTAGATCAGAATGGAATACTGTCATGGTGAATATTACCCAGAGATGAAAAGAGTGGCATTTACCGTGCTATTCCAAAGCTCGACATCTAAAATACTCGCGCAGGGAATCTTCAAGAACCCGGACCCGAGGGGGAGCCTATATGTCTACGACTATGCGGCAGCAGGCACCATCAAGGAACTAGAACTTACAGGCTTTCCTGATAATATCGATTTCCACCCTCTTGGGATTAACTTCTTCCGTAGCTCCCCAAAATCCAAGACAAGGCTGTTTGTTGCCAATCATCAGCGAACTGGGAGTACCGTGGCGGTATTCGACGTCGACTATGACTTATCTCAAGCGAAGTATGTTACAACAATATCTGATAACGACCAGGCTATCCTATCGCCAAATTCTATCGCACCTGTCTCCTACACACAATTCTACGTCACGAACGACCATCGCTATATGGCGAGAACCAGACCTTTCTGGAACAAAATCGAAACATCCTTCTCGATGCCATGGAGCTGGGTTGCCTTTGTGGACTTTTCCTCACCTGAAGATCTCAAGTGCGTAATCGTAGCCAGTAACATCGCGTTTACGAACGGGATCATCGTAACGCCAACTGGGAAAGAGGTCATCGTGGCTTCTTCAGGGAGCGATGCAGTTTACGTTTATGAACGAGACCCCCAATCCAATTTGTTATCTAGCAGCCGTGAAACCATTCCCCTCAGTTTCCATCCTGATAATGTCAATTTCGACCACTCCTTGGACATTTCTGACCCCACCGTGTTCGACACGGAGGGGAGATTCCTTCGTGGGGTGACAGTCGGCGGTCATCCATCCTTAATTAAACTGATGCGAATGATCAATAGCCCTGAGAAGCTTAATGCGCCATCATGGGTTGCTGAGGTACGACGGGGTACGGGACTTGACCCAGCTCCATGTCCAGCAGCGCCGCCACAGCCAAAGTTTTACGCAAGAACTTTGTATCAAAGTGAGTTTCCTGTTGAGATTTTTGATTATCACAAGTTTCCTTCAGCGCTAATTATCTTTCACATTGGATAGGTAATGGAGAGCATTTTCCAAGTAGCACTACAGGGGCCATGGACTCGAAACGAGGCCATCTCCTGATCTCCGCTCTTTATGGAAAGGGTGTTTTGGATATTTCATGGAAAGTATAAAATAAACCTCATGCAATATATACAATGGAAGCAGGTTTCAAGCTGTGGATAATACATCATTGGCGGGAGGTTTATTATTGAACTGAACTGATTGGATTTGATTTCGGAGCGTCAGCTGTGTTGTTATTTATTCCGAAGCTCTCCATTTCTTTCGAATCTCGTGTTCGAAGTGCGTGTTTTTGATTATGCCTATTGAGAGGTACATCGATGCTAATATAAATCACGCACTTGTTCATCTATCTTTGCGGATCGCGTGCAGGTAATATTTTAAACACAACAGAACCGTCGCCCAGTATGTCCCTTTGTTTCACTTAATGAATTCTGGAGACAGAAGACAAGACCTGATCATTTTTAAACCGCTAATTTCGTCTCAGCTTATTTACATGGATTTCTTATCAATACCTAAGTGGAGCGATACGATCCTCTGATATCTTTTTTTCTTTCTTTGTTTCCTGTTTTTCTCTTTCCAGATATGGGTGTCTTCCTCTAAAAGGAGGCATTGGCCCCCAGTGGTCGTTGCAGAGCCGAATACCCTAGTGTTCTCCTCAGGACATCCCTCTCCGCCATTCGACACCGGAATCTGCCGGTTATTAGCCTTGGGGGTTTACATTCCGAGGGATATATCTCTTTACGGGCATTGTCAAGATACTCGCAAGAAGGTTGATCCCCAGGTAGTTCCCTACCTAAGCCTGGTATTTCTTACTCCCTTTATTATGGCTACTGAAATCTCCCTAATTCCCTCTATCCTATTCTAAATGTGGATTTTTGAAAAGTGACTATACCTCTCAAAACAACCTTTACGTACATGTTCAAGAGGCATTACCAGCCCGGGTTCAATGCAAACCACAATTACTAGCAAAGGGCTGATTATAGGAGAGGAAGAGGGAGGCTCATTCCAGGCTTGATACATCCATGGACAAGTGGATAGACCATAGTAATGCCCTTTATATGCTGTGGTGTCTTAAATGTAAGTCTTCATGCAGGGTTTGATTGAGATGGCTTTCTGACAAACCCAGACACTGATATTCAATGTTGTGATGTTACAGTGCCGACTAATCCAATGTCTTTTGACTCACATCATGAACACAGTAGCCGCTGTTCTTCTCTTCACTTGTTTGCTTCTTCTTCAGTTATTATCTATTTTTGTTTCTGTGTTATACATGCATCCCTGAACTATTCAAAGAAAAAGCTGCCCTTTTCACAATATTTGCACATCCTGACATCTTATATCACAAGCAAGTCAACAATTATGATGGCTGACCAAATTGAAGCCATAAAACCGACAGGTCTACCTGAGGAAGCTGCTCTCAGCCAGGGTGTTGATGAGAACGGACGTTTTTTCCCGCCATGGAATCGCCCTGAACATGGAGAGCCTTATCTCCCCGCGCCAGCTAAGTTTGCCCTGGCTCTAAACGAAGTAGGACGCGCACTTGGGATGGGTATATGCACTTATATTCTTGCTTCTGTACCGTTCATGCCATTCTGCATTCCTGAAGTCTACTTTACCGCCTACGAATGGACCGAGAGGGACAAACGAAACTGGGACAGGGCCTCTTACCAACGAAAGCTAAGTCTCGTATCCCAAGTAAGGCGTGAGGACCATGCCATTCCGATCCGTCTCCTGACTTATGGCTGTCCACAAGGTTTGTGTGTTATTAATGTTTTGTTTGAAAATAACCGTTTCCCAATTTTCACAGCTTTGGTTTTATCCTTTTTTACTCATACGCTAATCGCGAGGTAGATCTTCTGTCGTTTGAGAAAGAGGGTGCTCGCCTGTCTGGAGCTATCATCACATATGATAGCCGCATGTTTGTGGGCTGGTATCGCGAATATGCCTCCCGTCGCAACGGCGACAGAATGAAAATTTCCGTGAATCTCCTACAACATCAGGCCTGGTTTAATTCGATGCACTGTCAGGACAATTTCGCGGTCGTGCAACGCCTGCTTCGGATGTGGAACCATCCAGTTTACTACGGCGTCCAAGTTATCGGAAACGTGCTGGGAAAAGTCGATGACTTGAAACAGCGTTTTATGGAAGCTGAATCCAACGCCCTAGCGCTAGAATCAAAACGTGACAGGGATATACCTGGTAAGTCCATTCCCACCCAATTGTATATGTCTCTCTCACAACGTCAGGGTATTGTATTCTTTGACTATCTTTACTCTTACAAATCAAAGGTTACTGATGATCTACTGACATCCTGTTCGTCACTTGCTTCAATTCCTAGATTACGAAATCGATCACCTTGATCTGCGCCTCCTAGCGGGCATTGCTCTCCACGACTACGATGCCGAGTACACTGAAGGCTGCTGTTAAGAGACAGAGCGTACGGAATACACCTTGGAACAGGACTAGGTTGGATTTTCTGACCTGTTTTCGATAGGAGTTGCAGTGGATAGTGCCATGACCTTGAGAACTGATTTTTAAACTCCCTGAGATTTCTCTACCACCGTTTTAACAAGATCCACTTGACACTGTGATATTTCCTAAGGTGTTGCCGATTTTCTTCGGCTATTAAGTCTCCGTTTGGCTTGTCATTCCCACTGTTCTTGTGCTTCATGTCACCCATTTTTTCTAGGTGAAGTGATCTGTTGCCGTCTTTATTGCTCACTCCTGATTTTTCATCCTCTTTTTCACACTTTCGTGTGACAGAATTTCTAAACCTGTATTAACCAATCCCACTACTTCTATCTTGTATCTATTGCTCCCTCCTATTTACGAAGGGCGGAGAACTAGATGCATTTGTCTGTCATTTACCCTGGCCGCCCACGCTACATAAATAATGTATGATGAAACGTTTCAACTTGGACTTTCACATGCCTCATTCTAAACAGAAATGGGATAGTGGTTAGCATATATTCCCTCACTTCTGATTTTAATTGTAGCTTGTGCTTGAAAAAGGTCTGTTATTCCCTGTGTGCCTGCCCGCCTATAGTCCCTTCTGCTATCACTAAAACATATTCTACTCAGATCAGAGACAGTAAACCTTCTATTCAAGGTACAGTACCTCTGAAAAGCAATGAATGGGGATAAAAATAATGATTAATTTAACAAGATTTTTCAATCTTTTTTATGGAAAAGCTGAAAGAAGTGATGTCCTGTGTCTTATTATTTTGAGGGAATGTTCTGCTTTCCATATATGAGACGATAGACGAAGCTAATATGTTGAATGTCTTCAAGATTAGACTTCACATGTGTTTCAGCTAATTTTCAAGGCCTAACTTGCTTCTCAGATGGCCAGGACCATTACCAAATGATGACAGCTCTCAATTAGTTGACTTTACCTCTTTCTGGCGACAGTCATCTAAGGGGTGACCAAGGGTAATTTGGGTCCACATCCTGGGAATTGATCTATAAATATAGGGGAGCTTGGGACGCAAGTTGGAACCACCAGACAATACATATTATTCTTCGTTTGAAACACATAAATATGCAAACAAAACAAATAAACAAGACGCCGGCCAAGCTTACATAGGAGCCCCCCACTGCACCATCCAGAAACGGACTAGGCCAAAACTCTAATCCGACGTCCTAGTTTCGGCTACTTCCACATCCCACGCCTTACCATCTCATCTCGCCAAACATCGTCGATTCTTTCTGCTCTACCCCCTTGTTGCACAACCTTTTGTCGGCGTTTAACAAGCTCTTCGAGGGTGTCGCCCTATATCGCCTTAATCATAATCAAGGAGGGAAATATAACAGGTGAGCATCCACGGGTCCAGCCTACCTCTTAGTCAATTTCTTATTTTCATTATTCCGATCCCGCCTTGGTATCTATCAATTGCAAGCCACAGCCACATCAACATTGCACTTCTTCCTTCCGTTTCCCCCAATTCCTTCTCTGTCCAGCCTATTGTTCTATTGGATTTTTCATTGCAGGATATCTTGTTAACGAACGCTGTTCCGCCAACGTAACAGATAGTTCTAGTTCTAATCAGCCGTACATGTTGCGGGAGCTAGCGGACCGGTGGGCTCGGAAACGATACCTTGGTTGAAGTGTTAGGGTTGGAATAGAAGATAAAGGAGAGAGGTGGAAGAATAAGATAGCGCTGGGCAGTGGGTTTGTGTTTCTTTTGGTTGCGGGTTTATCAATCTTGCAGAAATTTGGTTTGAAGATACTGTGTTTAATTTTATTTTGTGAGGGCTTCACAGGTTAGTATATCTCCTATCCACAGTTATGGTTGAGGAAAGAGAAGAGTCTCCTACTTCTTCTCCGGTTTAAATGTCCTACCTATCTCCCTAGCGAGCGGTTCAGACCATTTGCGCGAACATGCCTCTTCCTCATAGCGATTTCCGCGTGCAATGCTTACCCGTTAGTTTCTCAGCTCTAGGACAACATCAATATGCATATTAAGGACAAGTTGGCTCATGCGGAGGCCACAGGGCGGCCCGGCATTTCCTTCGAATTTTTCCCCCCGAAAACGGCGCAAGGTGTTCAGAATCTTTACGATCGGATGGACCGTATGCATGGATATGGACCATCCTTTATTGATATCACATGGGGTGCGGGAGGGCGGCTGTCAGAGTTGACTTGTGAGATGGTGAATGTGGCGCAATCGGTCTATGGCCTGGAAACTTGTATGCACCTCACTTGCACGGACATGCCCCGCGAGAAAGTGGACACTGCTCTTCAGAGTGCGTTCAAGGCAGGGTGCACGAACATTTTGGCTTTGCGTGGTGATCCTCCCCGAGAAAAAGAGAAATGGGAAGCTACGGAGGGTGGGTTCCGTTACGCTAAAGATTTGGTCAAATATATTCGTGATAAATATGGGAACCATTTTGATATTGGAGTTGCTGGGTATCCCGAAGGCTGCGATGATCAAGATGACCCAGAACTCCTTATGGAACATCTGAAAGAAAAGGTTGATGCGGGAGGTACGTTTATTATTACGCAGATGTTCTACGATGTCGATAACTTCTTGACCTGGGTCGAAAGATGTCGCCAAAAGGGGATCACGGTACCAATTATACCCGGTATAATGCCCATTCACACGTACGCTGCGTTTATTAGAAGATCCAACTGGACTAAAATTCGAATCCCTCCCGACTGGTTGGAAGCATTGGAACCTGTGAAGAATGACGATGCAGCCGTGAGGAATTTGGGCAAATCTCTTGTGGCTGATATGTGCAAGAAAATACTCGCCTCTGGAATCTATCACCTGCATTTGTAAGTTTTTCTGTTTTCCTAATCTTAATCATAATATGGTCACTCACATATTAACCTCAAGCCCATAGCTACACGATGAATTTGCAACAAGCGACCAAAATGATTCTGGACGAACTAGGATTGATACCCTCCCATAAAACTCCCCTGCAGAAGCCACTTCCGTGGCGACAGTCACTTGGACTTGGCCGAAGGGAAGAAGATGTGCGACCAATCTTTTGGAGGCACCGACATCAATCATACGTGGCTCGTACGCAGACATGGGATGAATATCCAAATGGTCGCTGGACTGACTCTCGGTCCCCTGCTTTTGGAGAGCTCGATACTTATGGCATTGGCTTGAAAGGAACCAACGAGCAAAATATCAAACTTTGGGGAGAGCCAAAGTCACTAAAGGAGCTATCTGAGATTTTCATACGTTTCTTGAATGGAAGCCTTGATAGACTTCCATGGAGCGAGGGCGCTGTTACAGAGGAAACAGAAATCATCAAATCAGATTTGCTCGACCTGAATCGAAAGGGTTTCCTGACTATTAACTCCCAACCTGCGATTGATGGCATGCCCTCTTCTCACCCAATCTATGGATGGGGTCCGAAAAACGGATATGTCTATCAGAAGGCATACTTGGAACTCCTTATTTCTCCCACAATGATCGATGATGTTATTAGCCGCATTGAACAAAATTCTGACCTCACATATTACTGTGTCAATAAAAAGGGTGAATTGAAGACGAACACGACCGACAGTCCAAATGCAGTTACGTGGGGAATATTCGCTTCCAAAGAGATTATCCAACCAACCATTGTTGAAACAATCAGCTTCTTGGCCTGGAAGGATGAAGCGTATCGACTCGGAGACGACTGGGCCAAGTGCCACGCCCCATCGAGCCTCAGCAGACGCCTCATTGAACAAGTGATGGACACTTGGTATTTGGTCAATATTGGTAAGGCATTCTAAATAAATACTCGTTGAAGGTTCGGAACATAATTTTACTAATACCTGTTGGCTAAGTGAACAACGATTTCCACAAAACGCATGACATCTTCAACCTGTTCAAGGACCTCAAAGTCGAAAACTTGGATACGGAAATAGAACCCATCGCCCTAGCGGCCGAGTCTGTTGATATTGCCCAACAAAATGGCCAGCTTCCTCAAACAGAGGTCAACGACAGTTGTACGGAAGCAACTAAGTCGATGGAAGAGCGTAACTCCAACTAATCTTCCGTTATTTCCCACCTATCCATCTCTTCAATGCCGGGCGATATCGGCAGCACCCCATCATGGACTCGCGATTCAACAAGCGCACTACATGATCTCACGATTTTCCCATAACCCTCTATACCTAAGCGCCATTCCATAAATAATTCTCGATCAACATATCTCTCTTCCAATTTCTCCTTAAGAATAATTCAACATAAGCGCGCACTTCTCGCGCGGCTCCTACTCCCCGCACGTACTTCAACCTCCGCCGCCATTCTCATACATATACGAACGCAATACATGACCACTATTTTCAACATGACATTCAACACCATATAGAGATAAAAACCAAGCATGCAAATCACAGCATTTTAACACTGGAGAACCTTGTTTCCTTCATGATTCTTTATTTCTTTTCCTTAATTTCTTTTCCTTAATTTCTTTTCCTTAATTTCTTTTCTTTCTTTTCTTTACTCTTTTATTTTCAACAATACCCAGAAAAGCAGGACGAAAACCAAGGGATGAATGGACATGGGATACACAAACAAAAAAAAAAGAAAAAAATGACTATGATGACCGCAACGAAGCTGTATGGCAAATTACAACGATCAGGTAAAAAATTACTTAATCTACTGTATTTGCCTGGAAATATGTATTCAACACATTTGGGAAATTAGATAAGAAAAAGAAAATAATATCTTTTAAAAAAAAATAAAAAAATAAAAAAATAAAAAAAACAAATTCCGAATGCGGGCCAGTTTTTCTCTCTTTTCACTTTTTTTTTTTTTCTTTTTTTTTTCACTTTTTTCTATTTCCTTCATTTGTCATATTTATTATCACACATTCCCGGTTTTCCCCTTTTACTAGGTTCGGCTCAAATTTCTGTCGAATGAAGTTTTGGGCCCGCCTCTTAGACCATCCCCCTCCCTTTTGTGACGTTCACAAATTCTGACTCTCTGTTTTTCCCTGTTTACGGAGGTCGATTTGAATATAAAAGTGCCAACTAGCCTAAACGTTTCATTTTAGTCGAGGGAGAGAAGGGAGAAGGTCATTATTGTGCTTTCAAGGAGAAAGAAGAAGACGGAAGTGGGTTGATGAGATAGAGCATGCAGCATTCTATCAAAATCAGACAAGCAGTCCAAGGTAAATAAATACATATGTAAAAGTTGCAATTTCTACTGCGCGAGGAGTCTTCGTGTCTACGAATGTATCGACATGAACTGAATCCTATGCGTTTCTATCGGGCTATCGTGTCTTTCGAACAAATGCACACTGTTGACTACCAAGCTACTAGGTGGGAGAAAATGACTATGACTATTCTCAAGAGAGAGATAATACAATGGAATTCTACGTTCCTATCGGGTTGTTAGTTAGGTAGACCAATCTCGATAAAAATAATCACAAAGGCGCGTCGTGATATCCGTCCGGGGCCCCTTGTCCAACTCAGGGACCTGGGGGGCGGGGGGTGGCTCTAGCGGAAAGATATAACGGAATAGTAACTAATGTTCGGCAAAACAGAGGCAAATATCCCATGACTGACTCCCCCATCTCATTGATACAAAATTTTACTTTTGATTTACGCCAAAGTCAAAAGTTTTAGGGCCCAAACTAGCCATGAAGCGACCGTAGCCAGAAAGCCCAACCCTCTTGCCAAAAAGGTGCATGCAACAACCAATACAGCAAAGTAAATGCATGCTCGCCCAGTGTCTAAAATCAAGATCCCGAGATCGTGGAAGCTCCGAGGTGCGCGTGGAAGAACACCCGTTTTCGAGAACTTGTGACAGAAATCGCAAAAACTAAAGGTGACTCTGAGACAGTGCAGAGCCATGGCGAGGAACTGGACGGCTATCAGGCGCAGGAAATTGAAAGTATGGCGCTCACGAACAATATAATGGAGGAATTGGACAGCAGGTGTGGAATTATTTTGATTGTTGAGTAAATTATCTTTTTTTCGATCCTCGATATCTCGGCCATTGTCACTTTGGGCGTTGGGTCGAAAGTGTCCACTCATTAGGGAATTTACACTTCCAGAGTCTGATCGTACTACCCTCTTCACAGCATCCTCTTGGAATACGGCGCCCTTATTCATGACCGGAACCATGTTCACATACATGGGCGAAGGACCCAAGCCAGTGCTAACCAGAGACCTCTGGGCGCTGTGAATTTTCTTAGCGGGGTTGAAATATCCGTTCTGTATATAAGGGGCACAATATTCAGTGAAGGGTAAATTACTAGGGTCGTTTAGTCCTGATATATGGGTGCTCCCATGCATATTTCGGCTGAGATTTAGTGGGATTTCTCTGATGCCGCGATTGATATTTTGCTCTGCTCGTCCCTCGATGGCAAGAACGCTGTTGCCCGAAGTTTCGGACAAGCAGGGGCATTGCTGATGATTGCAACATGTTCCATAGTGACAAAGGCCTATCTTTCCGGGAATGGTGCTTGAATTGGCGTTGAAATCGGTGCCGGGATTGATATCGTGGTTTAATGGGCGTTGATCCATTGCTAGTGGGAGAGTCATAGATGTAGTGCTTGTGGACGTGGGTGTCGTAGTGGTAATGATAGTGGATAGATTTTCCTGTTCTGGCAATTTGTGTAGCTGGCTGCAATCCAGAACTGGATCGACGGCCACGGACCCTCCTTTCATAGAGCCTCCTGGACTTTTTCTGAGGAGCCCACTGAGATTGTGATCGTGTAAAATTTGCGCCATTGTCAGAGGGTAATATACTTGACTTCTCTCTGCCAATTCTTCCTCGCATGCTGTGCGGCTTATCAGGTTTGCTTGGAAGGCTTGCTTCTGGGTTAGGAATTTGCGGGCGTTCATCGACTGAGGCGAAAGGCAATGGAGACGGGGCGCTGTTCGGGGCCAAGAGATCTGAGTGCATTTCTCTCCATGGCCCCCGCTTTGGCCTAAAAAAGGACCTCCGTTCATGCTACAAGCATGTGCATGAGATGTGGGCTGCCCCTGACCCATCTCCTCGTTACATAATTTGACGTACTCAGGATCGCCAGAAGAGGACGTCACTTTGATGTCAGGAACAGGCTTGTTGGGACTAGTTATAGCGGCGTGGATGACATAGCCCTGGGCCGGAGGTTCTACAAAAGCAAGGGATGGTGATGGAGACTTAGCGTCCCTTTTTCGTCCTATAATTTTCTCCTTAAAATTTTTCGTAAGTCGCCTGGGAGGGGTGCTAATCCCTGTAGGGGTAACGGGTCTGGGTGTTGGAAGGGTGTCCGGATCCAGCATTTGTTCACCTTCATGATGAACGCGTTCGAGAGTCTTCTGGAAGTCCACAATTTGCTGGGCAGTCATTGTCAGCGGCGATGGCTCTCTTGCGGAGGGCATGTTGACAACAAACTTGTCTTCCGGGTTGATCGAATTTGGTGCAAACTCTGTCGGGGGAGCAGAAGTGATCAATCCAACAGACTCGGTCTTGCTTCTCTGCAAACCAGGGAATTCGGCTTGTGCAATTTCATTTCCGGATGGCGAGGGAAATGGAGACTTTTCGTTCTTGTCCAAGCTTATCCACTCGTTGCCCTTCAGACGCCACTTCTGAAGAGTGGCATTCTCCTCCCGGGAGTCACAGAAACTAGAGTCGCTACCACCACTCATGATGCTGGGACTTACTACACCAGTTCGGGGATTGGCACCACGGGCAATCAGCTGATCATCGCGACTCACCGTACGCTGATGCTTGCGATTGGTTCTTTCTTTTTTTCCGCTTTTGGTAGCTTGGCGTTTATGCAGTTCGTCCTGCAATTTCGCGCTCTCTTCGATTTGGCGTCGAAGACTCAACCAGTATTCACGATCCGCCCCTTCATGATGAGTCCCTTCTTGACTAGGAGCATGTCGTCCGACCCAAATTCCTGGAACAGGGCCGGAACGGTTGGCGAAATCGAGTCTACTGACTGGATCCGGCGCACGATTCTGCTCCTCGTCTCGTGTTGTTCGAGAAAAGATACCAGATACCGAACCAACCGTGGACAGTTTCTGCCTTCGTACCGTTCCGGATGCGCTATCACAATCCTGAAGGTTCACCGCTACATCCTCTTCAAAAGTGACAGACTTTTTGTCCTTTCTCTTGCCCCATTTTCGAAAACCACCTCTTTTCTCTGCTAGCGCTTTCTGTCCGGATGTTGGTGCAATATCTGGACTGCCTCGTTGTCCTAAACTGCTGGATCTGACCCGAGAAGACTTGTTATCAGGTTGTCCAAGTAGCGGAGGGGGGATCCAAGCGGACCACGAGGAGGATCGCTGGTCCTTCCTTCGAACGCCGTCTTCGCGACGACTAAGAAGAGTTGGCTTAGTGGAAGCAATAGAACTTGATTGGTTTCCAGAAACAACGCGCGGCATCGTGGCATGCTAAACTGCCTGGATTGTTATTTTAAGGATACTTCGGCATCGGGTTGCTTGCAACCTAGAATCCCACGCCAGGAATAAATAAACGAGCGGATATGTGTATACAGCCACTGGTGCGGGTATTGATTGAGGTTCTATATAAAACGAAGATGGCGTTGACAATTTACGCCGGGAAGAACCGTTCCCGGGGAAGGTGCGATTAGCAGACGACCAGAGTCCAATATTAGAAGGCGCGGTGTTGCAAAAGGCGTTCCTTCCCGTTGAGAAAGCGATCGCCACTCAGAGAGTTATCTCGTGGGAGATGTCTCTCCATATTTAGTTTGGAGCTCAAAATGGTACACCTCAACTTGAACCGCATGACACATTAACGCGGGTATATGAAGGAGAAAGCCAAAGGGCGGGGTGAAAAAGTAAACAATGGAATATACACCGGAATGCGCCAAAAATGCTACCAAGACTCGACTTATCCAGAAGAAACACGCTCGCGATATAAGTAACTAAAGTAATGAATCCGAGAAAATGTAAGTCCCCGGAAAACACAGCACTTTGCATACATATATATAAACCAAATGGAAATTTTTGTTTCTTCAAAATAAGGTAACTCCTCTTCTCAGAACCGTCCGCTGTCACGTCTTAACCCGCGGCCTGCGTTAGTGAGATGGGTCCACTTCTGAGAAGGTCCAGGACTTCCTATTCCGCCAGGGACGCTTGACCTCTTTAGCGGGCTCGATGGGAGTTTTACTGGGCTATGAAGTCGATCTCTAGTGTCAAGTTCATCGCCACGATATCCGCTTCTGTGGTCGAAATGGGTCGATGTTGCCTTTCTAAGAGGGGATGCCGCGTGAGAATATACCCCCAGGCTCCCACCATCAGCCGTAGAAGACACGGATCTAAACTGAGGCTGTCGAATGGCTGAACTACGGGAGTGGAGTGGGGATGATGCATCTACACCGTAAGTAGGGGTAGAAAAGTCGGCGTTAGTAGATGATACACGGGGAGTTGAAGTGGAAGATCGAGGGGGTTGGCAGTATTTTTCCAGAGCGCCTTCCGGGTCTATGTGACTGACGTAATTGGGGTTGGGGCTAATTTTGAAGCCCCTACGTATTGCTGGAGTATAGGTGTTCACAGTATTATACGCCTCATCAAAATTGGCGTTGTATGACATTTCTTCCGAATGTTGGGTTGCCACGCTGCGCATCATAGGCTGTGTTCGGGGATGGACAAATTTGGTATCGTATTCATTGAGAACTTCTTTATGAACCAACATCGAGTCTTTCAATTGTTGAGAGAAGGAGGATGATAGCATTGACATTTGAACTGTTAGTAGGGTTGCAAGAAATAGAGTCGTTACAATAGTAACGCTAGGTCGCGGATCTATTGCGGAGGTGGGGAGGAAGAGCCAGTATATAACGACATGCCCTGGGCTGAAAAGGCATAATAGCCTCAATGACAGCGGATGAGGATCCCACATGCCTAACTCCCAAACATCCCGTTGCGCGTTTGGGTGTGACCTTGCTTCCGCCGACCCGACGGACAACACACTAGAGAAAAATCGCATTGGCGACGAAACCATGGGTGACGAATTCACTGGGACTCGGTGTGCGGAAGGGGTCGCCGGAACATTGTCAATTGGTGCTTCGAACAGTCGATAATGGCGTTTGCGCCAGAAGGTGTAGAACGCGTTGAAAATCGATGCGAAGGCTAACAAGTGAACAAGGAAAGAAGCCTATTAATTGCGATTACAGCTCACATTAGTCCACAAGTCTCTGGATTGCTGACCTCCCGTAAAATGGTTCATTAGCGACAAGAGGATATGTCCATCAATCAACGTACAAACCAGCTCAACAAACTCGTCTCTACAACATCTCCAAAGACGTCGTCCTCAATCCTGCTGCTGTTGGTACAGCTATTCGCACGTGCTATGAGGAACACCACATTTAACCCAATCCCAAAGGGGATCGCCCACTCCTTTTCCCATTGTTCCCAATCACTCGAACCAAGCTCCTCTGATAGCCATAGCAGGAAATCGAGGGGATTCAAGTATGACTTTATCCGTTCCGAAAGTGGTCGGCGCCGGATGAGCGGCGGCATAATGGGCGAGATGCTTAGCAACGAGCCTGGAAGAGGAGATAACGAGGCAAACAAATGCTTGTTATCTTCAGCTCAACAGGTTGGCATTGTCGTCGTTGGCGGCGTTGAGCGGCGGTTGGATGTTTTTTGTTTTGTTGTGATTTGAACCCAAAAAGGAGCTTCTGGTTTGCTGGTTGAGTGCAACGAGTGAATTAGTTACATAAGCCGCATAACCTCACGCTCGAGCTTCCACCTGATTTCTATCAGCAACTTGCTCTCTCTCTACATCAAGAGGCCAGTCAGCTCCTGAATAACTAATCTACGTGGCTTTTACATGTGTGCGTAGAGCGCTATATTATACCCGCGATATCAACATAAAATATTTTTGTGCGGCCTCTTGTCTCGTCACCCCAGGCACCTTCAACCTGAGCGAAGTACTAAAATCATGGCGGCCCCCCAAAGCACATACAAGGTCCGCATTTCACCTCCCCTCCCGCCATATCCCTCAATTAATATATTCTAACGCCAATATCTCTACTAGGACCGTCAATTTCTGGCCGTCATAGGTGATGAAGAGTATGTCCCAATGTAATCCCGGCAAAACCTCCCCTATTTGCGCCCTGATCAATGTATCTAACCATCTCCCCCTCTTCTACCGTCTCATAGCTCTGTCACCGGCCTTCTACTAGCAGGAATCGGCGTAAGTAAATGAAAAGAACTTTTTATTTGACTTTCACACACCAAGATCAAAAAAACACACAAAGGCTCCTCTGCAGGATCTCAGTAACCCTTCCGGTCCCCCTCTCCCCGTTCACCGCAGAGCTGTGCCCTAAAAGTTGACCATCACCAAAAACAAACAACAGCACGTAACAGACCCACCGGACTCACAACGAAACTTCCTCGTCGTCGACGCAAAGACAGAAACCTCCGCCATCGAAAAAGCCTTTCACAATTTCACAGAGGAACGCAAGGATATCGGCGTGTTACTAATTAATCAACATGTAATCGCTTCCCCTTCCATCTCTAAACACAATCCTCTCCCCTCCCCTCCCAAAACAAACGAGGGAGCACCCACTCCCCTCTAGAACTACTCCCACAG
>NW_003101682.1:5703395-5802175 GCF_000003855.2 Blastomyces gilchristii SLH14081
CATCCATCATCTTGCCTTCTTTTACTAACTGCTATACTATACCCCGTATATTGCTTTAGTAGACTTGTAAGGATTCGTTCCGGGCTGCGGCGGGGCGGAGATATAGATCTATTTTACATTACGAACGCTTATTGTCATATCTAAACGCGAAATTATAACCACCTAATGTCACTCTCTTTCTTCAGGACTCGGGACGCGGGAGGTGCCAATTCGTGATCCTTCTGCCAATCTCTGGAAAAACAAATATTGATGCGGGAAAAGATATTTAGCTAGGTTGATATATAGAGAGTATTATATTAGTATGTAAGTGGGTTGAACGAAATACTCTTGAGACTAGAGAGGTAGGTGTGGTTTGAGAACACTTGTAGCAACTGTGAGTTCGAAATTGGTAATATAGACATCTAACTAAGTGAAAGCTACAGAACGCCCAGTGCAACAATAGGGATATGAAAAATAGCTGACTGCACGGGAAAACGATGATGACAAGTAGTAATCAAAATGCAAGGGATGCGGAGAAAACGAACCATTATAACCGCGAGGATGGGAAAATAAAGATGCAACGGAAAGGAAGGAGCAGGCCCCAGAAGCAATTGAAGACGCTAATAACCCGAACGAGGAAACGAGTCAACACCAGGGATTAATTGGAGAGCTAAGACGAGGTCAGGAATTATTCTACTCGTCGAAAGGTTATACAAGAGACAGTTGGGTGTCGAGGATACTTTCATCATCGAGTCGTGAGGACGGATCGGCGCATTCCCAATAATTCTCTACAGAGAGAAAGGAGGGAAGGGCCGGAGAACCAGTATAGGGAGCATTTAAAAGATTCTGTATAAAGAGTGACATGAAAGAGTCATTGTGGGAGCGTGAGACAGTACATGGTTAGTGAGGGCAAAAAGAAAAGAACCGCCATGGCAAAGTAGAGCATCTGGAAGTAGGCGAAGGAGTAATGAGAGTAGTCGAATCGTGGGCTCGGGAACTTGATAGCACTTGCGGGTGTTGTAGGTAAGAAGGACCTAGGAGGAGTTGCGCCTTGGAGGGACGAAGGCATTTCGAGCATTGGTTTGGGTAGCTGTGAGGGATGCTGAGGGAAGCTCCGTGTGCAAGAAGCAGATACGACTAAACAAGCGTGCCGACTAGGGTAATGGCGCGCCGTTTGTTTATAAGCTGAAAGTTACTTCGGCCTGGAGGCATGTTATCCGCTCCTTCTTATTGGTGTACACATCGGCGAGGACAGTGTACCTTCCCTGTGTATTTTCAAAAGCCGTTGGCATCACGATATCTCACAGTTGCATTGTGAAGGGCTAAGATTTTACTTACAGGTGGGATCTCCTTAGGCAAGTCGACATTCTTCGTAAAAGACGTATTTCCCTTCTCGAGCGGGCATTCCAAATCCACATTTTTGATCTCATCGCACAGATCGGCCTCTTGGTTGACCAGCCGAATTAGACCGTATTTCACCTGTATTTGAACCTTCGAGCCCTCATCAACCTGCTTGTGGAAGGTACCAGAAGCGGTAATGGTGAGCGTTTGGCCACTGGAGTAAAATAATGGAAAGTGTTAGCAATTATCTCGTAAACAAGAGGCGGGGCATACAGATCTTATATTCTGCAGATTCAGGATACCGGGTGAATAACATACGGCACAGGAGGATTTGGGGACAAATCAACCCAGTTGATAGTCAAGATATCGTTTTCAGGCGGGAAGCAGAAGTTCAACGGGTTATCTCCTGGGACGCGCAATTCGTTGCCTGCTAAGCTGATTGGGACCTGATTGTTTGCGACCCATGGCAGGGACGGCGGGGCCCCTACGGCCAGAGAAGACCAGAGGAGGACGAATAATGGGGTGGTTGTTAAACGCATGACGGTAGCTGTAGGATGGATAATGGAGAAGAATAGAATCGGAGGTGTGGAGAGAGGGAGAAGGAGAGGGTGTGGGCGAAGGATGACGGGGAAGGTCTGAGGGCAGTGGAGCAGCAGATGCTGGGGTATCTCGAATATCAAATATCAGTGAACGAGGGTTGGGTATGATGTCTACGATAGTGGCTAATAATAAGGGATGGAGATATTAGGAGGATGAGCAGTGAGGAGGTTATACTGTGTAAGAGTGTGTTGTGAGAGAGCTAGAGAGGAGAAAGGATTTTGATGACGGCAGGCTGCGGCTGTGGAAGCGGAGATGGCTTGGCGTCGCGGCTGCAGGTCACATGATATCAACGACTTCCCTTCAGCTGCGAGGGGAATACTCTGGACTCCGTACCTCAACCCCAATCACTCTATAATAGCTGTGGACATTATATGCAAGGTCTCTAATCCTGGATATAAACTGGCAACAGTTGAATAACAGAAAGGCTACATAGAAAATTAAAAAAATAAAAAAATAAAATAAAAAATAAAAAAAATTAGCCGTAAACTCCATTTCCCAGACCGGGCCTTCATGCCATCGTTGAACGCCAGAGTCCAGAAACTCAGCGTCGTTGAGTCTTGCCCATGCCACGTTTCCCAGAGAACTACAAAAGGGGAAAAAAAAAATAAACAGTTAGCATATATGTTTCCCATATATTAAGAAGCCAGGGGAAAGGGTAAAAATACTCACCAAATGTTTCGGCAAAGAAGCCGTTGTATGTCGATCTGCCTCACCCTGTCTCGCCATCCGATTCATCTTTATCTGCGCTAGCTTGGCCATCTTATCCGCCTTGCTTCGAGTCTTCATGTCCGTTATGCCGTCAACGCGTCGGTTGGCTGGTACCTGGCTGCGAGCCCGGCTCTTGGCGCGCTGGAGCAGCTCCTGGCGTGCATTGTTGCCATCACCATCAATATCCATGGCATCTGCAGTATCTGTATTCTCGTTTCGTGTAGCACTCCGGCCACGCGACTGTGCCTGAGATGGGGTCTGTCCCTGGGCACTTCTGGTTGCAGATGTTGCATCGTACCCGATCGATTCTAGATGTGATTGCATCTCAGACAGTTTGCGCGCCTTGGCGCTGCGCGGGATTAACGCGCGGTTCTTGAGCGATTTGCGCATCTTGGACTCGTTGCGGATTAGCTGTCGTTTCTCGCGGATGAGCTCTGCCTTCATGCGGATATCGGCCTCCTCTGCATCTTCAACGCTCTCGTCGGAGTCGTAGTATCCCTCTGCCTCCAGCTTCTCTTCCTCCTCCTCTAGCGCGGCGAGTTTCGACTCGATGTCAGGATCCACGAAGTCGTAGATGTTCTTGCCGTTCCATACTTCGGGAATTTTATCGTGTTTCCACTCGTCATTGGCAAGCGTGTAGTTCTCCTTCAGATCCACATTAAATACACCCGCGCCGCCATTCTCTTCTTCCATATCCCTGGCAAGCCGGCGTCTCTCCGGGTCGTTCTTATCATACTTCTTCAACGAATGGACTGCTTCAGGGATGAACGTTTCGCGAACCACTCCACCCATGGGTTGGGCGACGTGGATTCTGGCCAGAAGGTCACCCAGTCTTCCTGACGGTGTACCAGAGTTATTACTCCCCGCTTTCAGTTTCTGTGCCACTCGCTCCGCCAGAAGTCGATCACAAGCCGCGTTCTTCACAGTAGTAACTCCTTCTGTAGTGGTACAGGAAACCTGTAGCATCTCGACATCACCAGGTTTCAAGATGGATTGAAGCTCCGCCTGGGTCGAGGCATCTAGATCTTCCGGCCGCATTATGTCGATCTTATTAACTACTATGAAAACAATCTTATTCGCAAACAGAGGCTTGATGCTGTTGAATAGCTTAATCTGATCTGTGACCGAGTACCCACACTGCTCTGACAAGTCCATGAAGTAGAGAATGGCAGATCTCAAATGCGCGATAGCAGTAATCGACTGCATTTCAATGGTGTTCATTTCTTCAAGCGGATGGTCTAGGATACCAGGGGTATCAATCGCCTGGAAGCGAAGGTATTTGTAATCGAAATGGCCGACGAATAGACTCTTAGTAGTGAACGCATATGGCTGCACGTCGACATCTGCCTTGGTAATATTCCTCAGAAAGCTGGACTTGCCAACGTTGGGGTATCCGCAAATAAGGAGCGTTCTAGTGTTGGGGTCGATCGAGGGCAGACGGCCGAGATGCTGTCGCACCTGTTCAAGATAGACAAGCGGTTCCTTCAGCCGTCTGCATATCGTCGCCATGCGACCTAGAGCAGCCCGCTTGAGCTGTTTACATTGGAATAGCGACTGAGCATATTTGATGAGGCGGACATAGTCACGACAAACGGTTTCTATCAGATGTTTGGCGGTAGCTAGCTGGCCAAGTGCAATACGGAAATGGTCGGCATCGTAGAGCGTGTTCATCAAATCCTTGTCTGAAATAAGTAATCCAGTCAGCGAGAGTGACTCATTTCCACAAAACAGCAGAAAACATAGAACAAACTCACGAAATGGGTGAATGTCCTGCAACCTTGGGAAGCCTTCCAATATATTTTGAAATTTCTCACAAAAAGTCTCTTGTGTAAACTTCACTTTTCTAGTATAGAACGCTATAGGTTTGTAGGCATAGGTCAGCAACCATCAAGCCTTAAAATTTCCACTGCTAGCTTCTTCCTAATCCAAATCGTCCTCATTTATTCTCCTTTCATTTTTCTCTTTCGCTCCCACTCTCATACACTCGAAGGTCCCACCAAAAGCGGAAAACCAGAGAGAAAACCAGACGAAGAAAACCCACCTCGAATCCGGCTAATCTTGAAACCAGCACGAATCTGCGTCGGCAGCCGTCTCTGCGTCCGAGAAAGAACGATATCCAGGAACTCCTGGCTCGAGGGCACAGGTTGAATCTATTAATAGCGAAAACGGTAAAAAAAACAACGTGCGCTTGTCAGTGACCGAAACTTCATCAATTTTAACAGAGTTGCGGCGGGCAGGTCAAGAAGAGTTCAAGTTCCGGGGGAGAAACGACAAGCCGAATGGGGAGAGGGAAGAAAAATAGATAGTTGTACATACCTCCTTCCAAGTCGTCTTCATGATGCCTGCTCAAAAGAAAAGACGAAGGGGTTAGGGGTTGATTTGTTGAGATGGATGGATGGATGCCGTCCCTCGCTCTGCCAGGTAGGATTGAAAATCTAAAATCAAAAAAATAAAAAAAGCTGTTTGTGGATTACAGGGCTGCCCGGAACAGAAGTTTTTCCCGAGGCGGTGGGCCCAGGTTGGGAAGGTTTAGCCTATCGAGCTTATCGGGCGGGCGGGAGAGCTGACAGCGGACAGCGTACGTACTGCGTACGGCGTAAGTTACACTACACTACTCTAAGTTACAAATTCCAAGGGGGCAGAAAAACAAGGAAGGATATGCTCAATTCCTTCTTTTTTATATACAGACAGACAAGTCCAGTAACTGATAAAAGTACTGTACAAGTTACGTATACATACATATACATAAAAAGAATAAAATACAAAAATGAAACATGGGGAATGCGATGCGCCTTGCAAAGGAACACTGCATATCCACTCAAATCCGCCCGCAGCATCCTATTCCCCTCATTCCTATAGACTCATGAAGGCACGTAAAGCCAACAAAACAAGCGAAAATGAAAAATGAAAAATCTCTTGTTTTGCCTCATGAACCCCAGACATAATGAAAGAGGAAAAAAATAATGCAAAAAACAGACAGCCTCGCCATCCCTCTTCGCCCCACCCACCCATGGCCCATTATTTTTTCGCTGTTTCCTATAGCTCCCTTCCAAACAAAAATAAATCACAATAACCACCCAACCAGACCAGAATAGATAGATATGTCTCATCATGGGTAATGGAAAAAAAAAAAAAGGGATATACCTAGACCTTCACGTCGATGCTTCTTATGGTATCCGTCTCAACCGCGTAATCCCTTCATGTGCACTCTGATTCTCCCAGTCTAATCCAACCTAAAGCCTACATATATGCTCGTGGAAGAAACAATGAGAAAAAGCAAAGGAAGAAAAAAAAAAAAAAAAAAAAAAAAAAAAGCACTACCGCTATTGTGTTTCCTGCCCGCAGTCCCGAAACTGAAGCGTTGTCGTCGGCTCCATCCCCCTTCCTTTTCACATCAAACCTCAACGTTTGCGAAATCCAAGACCTATTAAATTCCAAGCACCCATATTCAGCATTTATATTTATTTATAAGAAGTAGGAACTGACGTGGTAGATAGAGATACGGCACTACATACCATGCTATACCACCCTCCACCACCAAACGTACAATCACTCAAACCCCGATTCTCAAATCCTAGACTTGTATAAAACGGTATCAAATGGTCGTGAGCCAGGAGCGCAATCCGATTCGCAATTGCGGCATCCTTTATGCGCTGGATATATGCTTTCAACAGCGTGGAGCCGAGCCGCTTCCCCTGGTGCTCTGGGAGGACGGCGAGGGAGTGCACTGCGATCGTCGAGCCTTGGTCCTGGTGGCCCAGTGGCTCGGAGCCGTTACAGCTCTCTAGTGTAGATGATGACTTGTCTCGCCAGTTAGGAGGGATGCCCATGGCGGCGTCGGTTACGCACAGCGCTGGGGTTCTGGTGGCTAGGATGTGAGCGATTAACTGTGCTCTGGGTTTTGGTTTGCTTGGATCCTTTGGCGGGAGGTAGAATACTCCCAGTGAAAGTTCGGGGCATTTTGTTAAACGGTATTCGACCTGTAGAGTGTTGTGTGGGGTGGGTTTGAAATTAGCTCACTCGGAGGGAACCACAATGGAGGTAATTCCCCGTAATCAAAATAAACTGCGCAGAAATAAACTGGCTTACCTTCTCAGGTGAACATCTCTCATTCTCCGGAAACGCCGCCTCAACAGCTAAGCAATCCTCCACATTTGACAAGGACAACAACTGGACAAATGGATGAAGCTGATCCAGCTCTGTTCGTTTTGTGGGTGGTGGCCGCCGAAAATACCAAGAATAATCTGCCACATCATCATGTTCTACTTCAACGAATTCGTCCTCTTCATCGTCGTCATCGTCATCATCAGCATGGACTTCGTTGCCCACCGCTTCCAATTCATGAGCCATGAGTAGATCTGCCTGCGCTATTGCTGAGCGCTGAGCAATTCTGGACTGTTCGGTTAAGGGGGCACGCTGGAAGTTACGTTGGGTGGGCAGTGTCTCCATGGAAGAAAATGTGTCGCGCGACGGAGCGGAGAGTCCAGGGGAGATGTTGCTATCAACCGCCGGCCCCACCGGTTGGTCTTTGACTGCTGTCCCGTTTTCCGTCATGTTCGAATATTTCGACTGGAGGTAAGCTCAGGCGGGGAAATGTGAGCCGTTGGAGGATGACGAACGATTTGCGAGATTTCGGGCTTTGATAGACTATTGTCCCTTATCCCATATATCTAAGTCTGTCTTCGTACTCTTGTAATAAAATCCCTGCGAATCGACCAAATATCACAACAAGCGGTATCTGGGGAGAAGGAGAGAGGGCGATTGATCAGCAATTGTTCAGAATGATATTTAGCTCAAGAATTTATAGAATGGAAGGTAGTATTTTTTTACTTCTCAGAAAAGGTCGGCCTAGTCAGAGCAGCAAAATGAAGCAAGGTGTAATTGCAATATTCCGAGAGAGAGTGAGAGAAGACCAGGTACTCGCATGCGAAAACTCTACCTTGATATGGCAGCAAGCTGACGGTGATGCCGTGCAGAAATCCAGTGGGCCAAGTTGTAGGGATGTGGTAGTTTGTCTCCTCCTTACTTTTTGAGCGATAAATGACGGCCTTGTTTTAATCTCCCGCAAAAGAGCGAATGTTAGAGTATGCGGGGAGAAAAGATCGTGGCTGTTGTGGTTTTGGCTGCGGTGGGTGAAAGAAAGAGAGGAGGAGGGAGGCAGCGGAAGAGAGGGGCGACGGGTCGGACTGCAAGCTTGTCCCCAGCTAGCAGTTGGGTTATCCGGGTAACTTCAATAGGGGTGGTGACAGGAGTGTTCTAATGATGGGCGTACTAGGTGGGAATGTTCGAGGATTTTCTCATGAGGTTGAAGAAAGCAGAAATGGTGCTTCCGCGATGGAGGAGGAAATTTGCAGATGGCGATTCATGAGGGAGTCGGTGTTCGCGGCCCGTGGGGTACTTTGGAGATACCCCACCCCGCAGCAACTGTTTGGTGAATTTCGAGGTCAAAGCTGAGTATTCCTGTGCCACTGAACTGCCCCTCCATGTGATAAAGAATATGGATGTTTCAGAAGACAAAAACGTATAGAAGAACTCCGTACTTAGGTTACTATGCCTACTATTGAATAAATCCTTAAGCATAGGGTTATGGATCCAAGCTCCTTCGCATTCCTATGTAGTGTAACTATATAACGTGATGAATAGGTCGATATCGCACACCGATAAAATTTCAGACCATGGGCTTTGTCCCCGCGCGGCAGGTTGTCACTGGTATATATTACCCATCTCGTTTCCTGTTCCCACTCAGTCCGCCAGTGTAGCGCATAAATATCATAGCTTTGCTGGGTGCGCCAGGCAGGTTCTCACAAACAGGTTGTTCGGACAGAGCGTAGAGCAGCCATGATTACCTTTTTTCTCCCAGGAATACATGGAGTCTATTGAATTCTTCGAAAATTTCCCTATGGAAGGAAACATCTGATTAGCCTGCTCACGAAAACCTTGATGTACTCTACTCTCCGGCACCAAAATGCATGCTTGGAAACAACCAACGGAAATGCACCCTGCCAATCGCTGGTGGCCTGTTTCAGCTGTTGGCATGCGCTATTTTCCTATGCCAGAAACTGACAGAATTTTCGAATACGCTTAATCCTCCTATCCGAGCATCGACGTTGCATGATCGCCACTCAAAAAGTCATCTTCTCCTGTCTCGGGGACTGCAATCGGACGAAGAAGTAAATGGATCGCAATTTCATTGGTGCGTGAGGAATGAGAGAAGACGGCAAACATACCGTAGGCTGGTCTGGAGAGCTCGACCTGCGCGAGTCATGTATTATTGAAGCTCCAACCAACCACAATGAATGGATAGGATATCATCCCAAAATTCATGTAGATTCATTCCCGACTGGCCATGAGGATATAAAACCATATTCCCTGAAAGGTCAGACGCGCTAGCTGCCAGAATCTAATTTAACGATGCGTTTAACGTCCGTCATCTTTTTCGACTGTGATCTCCAGAGCGCGTGGCGGGTTAAGGTGGTGTCTTGAATCAGATTGTATAACAGGCCTCCTAAAGAAAAGGGTTACAAAACAGATGTAAACGAACTCGACAGGTCACAAATAGGACCAACTCAAATATGGGGGACGGAAGTAGTTAGTGTTTGGCAGGACAATTGCTCGCGTCAATCGTTCAACTTGCCGAAGCACCCCTGTAGAGGATATCAATCGCCTGGAATAGCTCATGCGACCGCCGGACCAAGGTTAGATATTTAGGGCATTTCACCTGCATAAGAAGCGCCAGCAATCCAGAAGAGCACCATGAATTTCAGCGCGTAGGCGACATCGTCCGCTTTCCAAAGCTGGCTTGGCGTGTGTCCATCGGTAAGTGGCGTATGCATCGCGCGTTGTTCATCAGCGGGGTTGGCGGATGGTGCAAAGAACCACCAAACGAGGGTATGGTATGGAGCTTGCAGGATAAGTTTGGCGTTGAATCAGCGGCGCTGTGTCATTCTGCAGCTCTCATTTTTGTGCTAGGGTAACTCCTATCCTATTTAGCAAACGGGCTTGCCTCGAACCGGCGAATATGCAATGGACACCAGGCTATTAAGTTAGGCAGACACTTGCTACGCAGCTTGGAAGGCCAGCGAAGGCTCAGGAACAAACCACTCCATTGCCTGCTCCATTGGAGTCTTGGAGCGGCTTTCCATGGAAGTACCAGTACTCCGTACTTCGTGGTTCGTTAATCAAGCGAACTGACAGACAGTGACAGTGCCAAGTAGATATATTTATATACGGAGTAATGTGGGTGATTTGCGTAGAATCTGTCTAGAAAGCTGAGACGAGACGGAGAAGCAGCGGGGGTCTGCCCCTTAGTCATCCGTCTGATGCTCCTTAGAACTTCATATTTCATTGATTTAAATCATACTTCTCTTTCAATTCCCCTCTGAGATCATTGTCTTAGACATGGACACATTCCTCTCGGTCCTCTTCTTACATCTTCTTTGGCCTCAGGTCCTCTCCGATTGCTCTCCGCGTTAGGCATTCCGTTGTCTCTCTCCCGGCCTTTATTCAGAGCTGTCTGTCTTGCTCATCCTGCTACCCCAACGTCCCTCAGTTGTACCTGCGTCGACTGTGTTGGCCGCAACCTTGCCCGCCTCACTACTCACTACAATTCTTCCGTTTCTTCTCGGACCGTCTTAAAACGTCTTCGCCCATTTTCCACATCCTGTCATTCAAGTATCTAATTTGTTTCCCACCTTGACGATTTGACTAGCTGCCGGCCAACCTACTATTCATCTGATCCTCCTCCGACAGAACATCCCGCAACATCACAGCTTTGCTCGTTACGTCGAACAGCTTTATCGAACCCTTGGCCTGACAGGCCTCCTTCGTTCAACCATGTGAGATTGCTTATGTTAATGCTAGGAGCGGAACTGGAATTTCAGCTGTTGTTGCTGCGACTAACATCTACCAGGAGAATCTCGCTTTCCGTGGTCGCATCGGACATACAGGTCGACTCCGAATTTATCTCCCTCGATGTTGGCGATGACATGACCGTCGCAGATCTAAAGGCTGTCATCCAAAGCGATATAAACATACCTTCGTCGGCACTACGCCTCTTCTTCAATAACAAACTCCTAACAAGCGATTCCCAGACTTTAGCTCAAGCCGCGATTCGGGAGGGGGACATGCTTGCCATGCAGATCCAGACCCAGACACCACGGCCCCAGCAACAACAGCAACAGCAAAACAACGTACGTCGTCAAGCGGGAGGGAACGCATCTATACAAAATGCACTAGCCAGCAGGCAGGCGGAAATGCCGGATCCTGAGACGCTACGGCTGCATATGCTTGGGGACCCTAGAGTGCTGGAGGGAGTGAGAAGACAAAATCCAGCCCTAGCGGAGGTGGCTGACAATGCTCAGCGGTTCCGTGAGGTGTTACTTACGCAGCAACGGCAAGAAGCAGAGGCGTTGGCGGCGAGGGAGGCACGGATTGCGATGTTAAATTCGGATCCCTTTAATGTAGACGCGCAGAAGGAGATTGAAGAAATTATTCGTCAAAATGCGGTTATGGAGAATCTGCAAGCTGCGATGGAGCATACGCCAGAAGGTGAGTTGTAATCTTCGATTTGGTTTAATTCTCCCTTCCAGTGCTGTCGTTACATGCTCACGGTTTCTTCCAGCTTTTGGTCGAGTGACCATGTTGTACGTTCCTGTCGAAGTGAATGGCCACCGTGTTAAGGCCTTCGTGGACTCCGGCGCCCAAGTCACAATAATGTCGCCAGAGTGTGCGTCTGCATGCAATATCATGCGCTTAATTGACCGTCGGTACGGTGGTGTCGCGAAAGGCGTTGGGACAGCTGATATTTTGGGACGAGTGCACTCCGCTCAGATCAAGATCGGGGATATATTCCTTTCCTGCTCATTCGCTGTGATGGATGGCAAACACATAGATCTCCTCATTGGGCTCGACATGCTTAAGCGACATCAAGCCTGCATTGATCTACAAGATAACGTCCTAAGGATCGCAGGGCAAACCGTGCCGTTCCTTAGCGAAGCAGAAATCCCCAAGCACGATGAACTCGAGGATGAGCCGCTAGTGCGTGGTCGAGATGGTGCCCTTGTTGGTGCCCGATCAGGTGCAGTCGCCAAACCGGCTGGCAAACCTTCGTCCTCTGCCTCGCCGTCCCAGATCAGGCCAGCAAATTCTCCCTCTCCATCTTCTTCCACACCAAGAATTAACATCCACCCTTCTCCCTCCGGGCCATCATCCTCCAATAGCCCACACCTTCAACCTCCCGCTCAATCCTCCTCTGCACCGGCCTCGCCATGGCCCGCAGAGTCAATTTCCAAGATAACGGATCTTGGATTCACCCGGGAAGAAGCACTACAAGCTCTTGAAGCTGCTGGTGGTGATCTTGAAGGAGCCATAGGCTATCTTATTTAAAAATCCACGAGGTTCCATTACCCTGAATTTGTATTTAATATTGGACGGTTTTTCTATCAAGAGCCCTTCCTTCCGTGTTATCATGGTCAAAAATGACCTGGGTCTCCTTGACAAAGATATCCTCGATCCCAGTTAGGACACGATACAAACCTATTCCATTCCCCCCATCCTGACGTTTCATGAATCGCCCCCATTCCCCAGGCTACACTTAATCCAATGCCGTCATGTCCATTACAGTTTCGCATAGCCAGATATATATACAGTTATACATAGCTTTCCCGTTTTCGATCCTTGCCTGTTTTTCCTTTCCTTTCCCTTACTAACAATATTTTAACTACATTGATTATGAAGGAGTTTATTCATGCATGTGAATTAATCAACAGAGTGTCATGGCTGTTTATAAAATTCCTGAGGGGGCGGAGGGTGAAATTATGCTTAAATTCATGGGGGGGAATGTTTAAATTTACGCTTAATTATTTTCTTTTAACTCGCGAAAAGAAATGTGACTCACATACCTGCTCTGTCTGTAGGTATCCATCTCTTGCCCTTACGATTTGTCAAAGTGACTGTCTACTCTCCCTCTCTTCGGGGCAAGACAAAACCTTGAGAAACAGGGGAGACTTATTTATTTGTACACGTACATTTTCTCCTGTTATTCAGCTTAAACGAGTGTGTAATTCGCATATTAAATACTAAATTATTAAACATTAAGCTATGCTAAAACTGCCAGCCGGATGGGTTCGTTGGTTACGTGTCATACATCAGACAGACATTATTAGACATCAAGTAGTTATCAGTCATAAAAAGACAGTCGGACGAGAGAACAGACATAGACCGACAAATATCTCCACGGCCCAGCAGAGGCAAGGAAATCCCGGAACAAATATTAATCCAACTATCCTTCTTCTTCTTGTTCTCTCATCGCTGGGATATTTCATTTTCAACGCTCTCGCAATTCACCACATCCCCCTGTTCAGTGCCCCTCTTACTGACACGGGGAAAAAAGAAATTTGCAAGCGTCACCACCAGCCCAGCGCACGTTCGTTTTAAGGTAGGTAGTTTTGAGAGGATTGCGGCGGGAGTTATAATTTATAACCTGTTTTATTCCTTAAGCTCGATATCGTCGGAGCGTCTCTTTTTTATTGGCCTTGCGGAGCTGATGGCATGCTTCGCTGGCGGAGATGAGGAATATAACGTGAATGATTCTTTATTATTTCCCAACCAAAAGGAGTCCCCGAGAGAAGGGGGGTCGGTTCGGTTATGTTAGCTACTATCTCAACACAGGACTGCTTTCCACAAGAATGTCTCTTCCATGTTCGTTCCTCTCAGCGGGGGAAGGAAGCGTTGATTGCGATTGCGATTGGGATCCCGTATGATAACTCACCCATTCATAAAGCAAAACGCAGCCGCAACGAACCGCCAGACCACAGCACTGGTTTCCGCTGAGTCCTTGCAGATAGAAGTCCGCCGGCCCTCTCCGCAATCGATCCAACTCGCGTCGGCGAACGGCGAGATGGCCACGACAATCCCACCCGCCACGGCGTACAAACCCAGGATTAAATCGAGGGTGATGATGGCGGCGGGATGGATGTGGCCATTTCCGATAAGGAGGGTCAGGCTCAGTGCAATTAGAGTCCATAATGCTGAGATGGAGAGCTGTTTGGTTTATTGTTGTTGTGTTTTTCGATTTTTCGATTAGCATGGGTCAGGAAGTTGGCTTTTTTTTTTTTTTTTTTTTTTTTTTTTGGTCCTTAGATATCGCATGTGTATGATGGAAAAGGGAGGTGCCCGATATAGGTGCCCCGATTTTGCGTGTATTTTAAACATACAGAAGATATTCCAATCGCCTCAGAGAGCGGGCCCGTATCAGGAGAATATAGGATCCCAGTTGCCCATCCCAAGCCAACGGCACCCGTGATGGATATTAAAACGGCGAAAATGCGCAGACCCAGAAAGATGGTGCTTGATTTGACCATGATTTGGTGCTCTTTGGCGCGTATGGGAGATTACCTCGCTTCCCGGTTCGTTTGTTCTCTGCAACGAGACACCAGAAGGACATGAACTCCTGGTGTCTTTTCTGGTTACCAAATCGACGCAGGAAGAAGTGTGAACAAAAGAGATGGAGAAAATAACAATAATAATACCAAGAGCAGGAGGTCGACTGCACGTCAAGTTAAGAAGAGCTTCATTATACATCTATTTTTATATGTAATTATCTAATATTGTATAACTGCTATGGTGATCAAGAAGATAGTTGAACCCCCTGAGGCATTTGCTGTGGTCACCGCATGATCTAGAGGTCGTCACATTGCAGCTAGATTCTTAATATAAACCAACTATTGCCAACAACCTCAGATGTTGCTCCGCCATTAGAGCTCAAGCTAGCCTAAGCAGCATGAGGCATGCCGTCTGGGGGGGATCGACAATAACAAGCTTAGGCTTGTTGCCAGGTAAGATCATAGCCACTTATTAAGATTTGTGGAGCGCTCGGAGGGGAAAGCAGATCGCGAGGCGCAGCGGCATGCTGCGCAGAGCTGGATGTTGACGTTGCCAGCGCACAGGGAAGGCATGTATGTGTGTCGGAAGAATGATTTGCGCGGCAGCGGGGAGCATTTTAGTTACCATGTCACAAGGGTGGGAGAGCTTAAATTCTTGGCCCTTGGAAATAAATGCAGAGTGATAAAGCGTTGTTTATATTGTGTATTTTCTGCCAGAGCTGTATTACGGAAGGTTTCTAATCCGTACGTACTTTTATGTCCGGCTCGTGCAGTAATAATAAATATCGCCGAAGCTGACGGAGCAGAGTGACTCGACGGACAAAATCCCGCTATTTGTAGGGATGAAGATCACATACATCCCAACCACACGATTGCCAACATCCCGATCAATAACGAGCATTATTAAATACGCGTATGTCACGATATGATGGGTAACCGAACCCCCAACCCCCGACTCCGTACCCCCCCGGCCCCCACAGACACTGCCGTTCCCTTCTGTCCCAAGCTCTCACTGCCCACCGCCACCATCCTCCCTCTCATCAGACCTTGTATAATCCCCTTGCAAACTTAACAATCCCATAGCCCATGTCAATGACGCGGACCGATTAACCGTGACAAACTTCCTCTCGTCGCTCGGTAAAAGCGATACCGTCCCCTGTCCCTGATCCACATGAGCCATGGGACTCATCGTCCGCTGGTACGGCGGGCCCCTGCCAGCCTCAAACGCTTTCGTCCATGCTGTTTCGCAACCGCTGGCGACGGCAGTTGCCGAGCCGCCGCCTGTCAATCGCGCGATGTTGCGTAGCTTGGCAACCGTCCACCCACGCTGTGCCGGGTCGGTATACTGCACGCCGGCGTAGAAGAGCGGGATCATAAGCTCTATGAGTACGGCGGAGAGTGATGGTATGAGGTTTGCTGTTTCGCCGTCAAATTGTTGCGGGTAGTAGATCCCAGCAACGATGCGACCAATGCTGTTTGCGAACTGGCCTGTGCGGAATGCGCAGATAGCGGCGGCCACCATGGCCTCCGGTGGCATGCCCGGCTGCCCTCTTTCGAGGATTATGCGGCCCGTGTAAAATATGGCCCAGATGCAGGCGATGGTGTGCGTGCGGTATTGAAGGGCAGGGCCGAACGGCGTGGCGATTGGCGGGGCGCTGTCCGCTGGTAGCGGCGCGAAGCCCGGTCCCAGTTCTTTTTCAAAGGCATCGTAGGCCGCCACGATTTCCTTCCACTCCGCTTCCGCTTTTTCCGTTCGCGTTTCCAGGTCATCGCTCTCGTTATCTGATTTCGGGGATGGAGATCGACGGGCCGTTTCAGAGAAGCCGGAAGGGAGGCGCACAGGTCCTGTATTTGGGACCATTCCGTACATGGGAGGGCTGTTATCCCTATTATTAGTCGATGATGCTGTGTCGCCTGGCGGACCTTGCGGAGGTCCGGGTGGAGCAGATGCCCCGACGCCCTGTCCCTGTTGTGAACCGGGAGGTCCCCCACGACCCATACTAGGCGGGAAGAATCCTGGTGGAGGCCGCCATCGCCCGCCATTTTGCTTTATCACCTGTATTTTTCTTGCGCGATCCCTTGCGACGAAGTCCATAGTTCGCGCAAGTAACAATATAAGGTGATCGTTGGATCCATAAACAGCATCGAGCTTCCCAATCCCTGCTCTGGGTGGACATGCCCCCCATCGATTATATGATAGCCTAGGAAGTAAAAAAAACGTTTGTGAATATACTTGCTTTTGGGGCACAAAATATGGCTGGGTCAAACATACAGCAGCTGATTCCCACTGACCATGCTCTGATACACATCCTGTTTATAGTAAAGCCAATACAGGTCGCTTCGAATTCGATACTCTTCTATATCGCCCTCTGTTAGATTCCGTTCAGACGCAGTAGCAGGGTTTATCCTTTCCGCATCCCCGAAATTATTGTAACTCATGGGTCGACCCATTATGGTGCTAATAAAGTCGTCATTAATGTCAGCTTCTTTATCCGCGAACAAGTCATTTTCGAAGCGGCTGCCAAAATGTGAGGCACCCATTCCCAGCCACGGCATTGATTGTGTAAGCCGCATGTGCTCCTGCTTGGCCCTTGCTCTCATCGATCGGATATCCCTTGTCATCCTTCCAAAATCACTCTCTTGGATGAGTTGCGAAGCTCCAGCCACATGGCTATTCCATTTCGAGTGTTCAGCACTCATGACTTCATAAAAGCCAAGAAGCAGCGTTGCGGCAAGGGTTGCTGTTTGTTTACGGCGACCGGGGAGTTTGACGGCCTTGGAAACACGACGAATGGCGTAGTGATAATGACGAAACGATGCCATGAGGGACAACCCTTGTATTTTCGCAATGTGATAGCTACTAAGTGCTAAAATCGCGTGTAACAAGCCTTGATTTCTAAGTGCAAGCGTAGGCACGGTGTAAGTCCATAAGCTTTGCTGGGAGGGTGGGACTGCTGACGCGGATAAAATTACTGTCGGGTTCACCGGGTGCCGCTCAAAGATAGACAGCACCGGTGCAACAGCAGTGATAAAATGACAGAATACTCTTGTTACCTCAGGATCCATGAGAGGGGATGCAAGAGGGGAAGGGGTATATGACATCAGCGAAGTTTCGTCGCCTAAGAAAGCAGTCATTGAGCGGAACGAGTATATTAGCTGCTGTGCGGTGGCTGATTGTGGCTCGTACGACTCAGTATAGTTATTAGTGGTTTGAATTTCCATTTCTTCATCGGTTTCAACATCGTAATAATCGTCAATTTCTTCTTCGTAATAGTAGTTTGCCGGTTGACCACCATCACGATATGAGTAGCTTGGCGCATAACCATTAGTGGATGGCTGTGCCTCGACTTCATACGTTTCGTATTGAGGTTTGTCTGTGCCTGTGCTGTTAGAGAAACATAAAGAGAATAATGAAAGAATCAGGAGAGATGTCATACGGTATGGTTGTTGTAGGGGAGGAATTCTATTTGACTGATCGTACTACAGGATATTAGACACTTGTTCTTAGATTGGCATCCACAGAAAACAACTCACAAGTGGCCCGATTTCGCGTTTCCCGGAGGGTACATGAGGATGATAATGCGTTGTCTGCTTCGGACTGATAGTAGGCTGGCTGTTCTGATCTTGGAGGGAGTCGTCATGAAGGAACTGCTTGGGCGAAGCTGCGCCAAACTCGGACTTCAAGATAACTGGCTGTACCTGAGAATGAGCTGAGATAGTCTGCTCTGCGCTTTCAAAATTATACGGCTGAGTGTAATAGTCCTGTGGAACTGGGCCGCTCTGCGGGTCAGGATGTACATGTACATGCCCAGGTTGGTGCTCCAGGCTAGACACATATTGGGATTCACTATTCACGACGTCCTCAGGATACTGAGTCGGCCGTGGTGCCAGCGGTATGAAAGACTGGCGTGCTCCAGAAGCGTCCTCTTGTAGCGTCGTGGAGCTGAGAGGACGGCGTATGAATGGTAGGGGATCTGCACCAGGTCTCGGCTGAAGGTAATTTGGGGGGATTGGGCCGTGCCCCAAGTGGGACATAGGCCCAACGGGGTTTCTGAAGATCACACGCTGGGCATATCCCTCGCAGTCCCTTTTCGATTTTCTGCAATTGTTGCAGGTGGGCTTTTCCTCTCCGCATTTTATTCGACGTTTTCTGCATGCTAGAGCGAATCAGTGAGCTTGTATATTCCCTTAAGGACATCGTCCCAAACTGAACGTACTCAGGCAGCCTGTTTTGGTTCGTCTCCTTGGACCTTTGGCCTTTGGTTGAGGGACGTTTTTTGGAGTTAGCCCTGGGGGTAGGGCTGGACTCATGAAGGGGGCTTCTGCCTGTTTGGGTGACGGGGGATCGTTTCCTTCCATGACGAATAGTTTATCGTGATGCGATCCAAGATGAAAGAAATGACGCAGGAAAAAGTAAATGTATAATTATTTTGTGGCAAGAAAAACGAGCGGGCAACTGGGTGGGCAGAATGGCTATGCTCGGTTGATATCCATGTGGATGGCGGGCTTGGGTTGTGAAATGATACGAGCACTGGGCTCAGCACAGGTGGGAGGAACAGGTGGTGAGAACCCCAAGAGGGTTGAACAAACCCACCGAGAAATTAGTGCAATGGAGCCGCAAGATAATAATAATGGAGTGTAGGTGTACGGAGTAGACAGGAATCAAATGAAGATGGAAATATAGGGGTTATCAGCAACTGAATGCCGAAGATATGAGGAGGAGAAACCGAGGGTTTGCTCAGAGAATCCCCGGACTGATCATGCAACGGCTTTACCAATCACATTCCATAGTCGATTCGACGAGAAGAGGGACCAAGAGAGCTATATCTAAAAGAAAGAATTGGAAGAGAAGAGCAGCTCGAGGTTAAGCCCAGAAATGAAAACCTACCAAGACTTAACATAAAGGGAGGTGGTGTGAGCGCAGTCGAAGCTTGGGAATCGGAGATGTTTCTGCCTTCATCCTGGAATTTTGCACTATAATAGAGCTGTGTTAACGGCCCAGGATCCCAGGATTATAAATAGGAATATGAGTTGGCCCTGCCTGAGTCTCCATCCATGGGCATGCCCTTATTTTTCTCCGTCGGAACTTGTAGATGAGCGGTTAATTAATTCTGCTTGACAAGAAGACCGACGAGATGATGATGTTTTTTGACAGGGCCTAGCAAACCCAGCAAACCCAGCAAACCCAGCAAACCCGGCAAACCGACGCTAGCTAAGGAGAAGGGGAAGTGCAGTGCCAGCCACTCGCTGATCAGCATGCATGGCTCTCCACTCAGTAGTCCGTAACTACGGACGGCGGACTACGCAGTAAAGTTACTACTTAACTGATTGTGTCTGACTAGTTCGCCATGTTTACTTTTACTTTTTTTTTTTTTTTTTTTTTTTTTTTTTTTTCTCCCTCTTAAGCCAGGGAATCCACGGTGTGTTAACGGGCTGAGCATGGTGGTTGGGTTGGTAGCTGGAATCCGGGACACTGGGTGAATGTCGATTGGATGGGCAATGTGCGTCAACTATTAATAGAGAGCTCTTTGCCAACATCTGCATGAGTTCCAAGAAAAGAGAAAGAAAAAGGAAAGAAAAAGGAAAGTAAAAAGAAAGTCCATTCTGATGGGGCCCTCAGCATACAAGCTAGAAAGAAAATAGTGGACCGGACCGCTGAGCAGACTGACTGACAAAAGTGTCCCATCAAGGTTGCGTGCGACCAGGACTTTTCCCTTTGACAGCAACAAAGGGCCCAGGTAACTTCGCACTGTTGTTATCTGTCACAGACTGGACTGACTGTCAGTCGTTGAACTACTCTGTACTCCGTGCTACTACTACTACTACTACTACTACTACTACTACTACTACTACTACTACTTACCACTACTGAATCAAGAGCGTTACTATTCCACCAGCCCAACCTTCCTCAGCTTTTCGCGGGGAAGCAGAGCGTTCAACGGCTTGGCGGGCGATCCAGATCGATCGACGCAGGCAAAGACAGGCCAGAGCCTCACCAATCACCTCCATCTGCCCTCGATAGAACCAGTGAGACACCATCATGCCATGAGCATTCTTGTTACGGAGTATTCGGGGAGAGCATCTACAAACTGGTGCATGTGCATAAACATGATTGATTATAATGATCAGACCCTAGGATAATAATAATAATAATCATACTACGGAGTGGAGTACTACTACTTCTACCTCACAGCTGAACCAAAGACGGGAGATCCAGGGACGCGCCTCCAATTCCACCATGCCGGGTCCTCCTTGAAAACCTCCCCTCCCATGTCTCACCGTGCTTCGATGCTTCCCCTACTGTGGAGCCTTTGGAGGGAAATAGAAATGCTTGCCTTGAGCTAAGAGAGTCCTCCAGTGGAGAGCCAGTCAGCTTGGCATGGCACTTGGCCAATTGAGCTTCCCTGCTCCATCCCCTCAATTTCCAATAGCGTGATTTCAAGCCCCATACCTTGCATCCTATCGCACCAGCGGCAGGCTGCCTGCCCCAAGGATGGGGCGAGGGGACAGGGAAACGCCAACACCGGCGTACTGCGTAAGAACAGAGGGGCCACAAACTTCCACAGACAAATGACAAGGCTAAAATAGCCTGCATGGAATCAACCTGACGACAGGTTTCGTTGAAGGATTGGAATGTTGGACGCTTTGGTCTCCGGAAAAGCACGAATCGGGATCCCAAACAAGTCTCCCGCATATGCATCCCTCTCGAATTTTCAGTCAAGACTAACTAACAGTGATCACCATTAGTTTTTGCGTGCTTATTTTTTTCTCTTCCTTAATAATCTATCGACCATTTGCCAAGTGCATATGCATCAGTCCTGCATTAGCCGCTTGGACTAACAATTCTTCTTGTGCGTGGTGATCGAAGTATTCTACAACTACTTTTCGGATGTGTTTGGCATTATCTTCCTGCAGGTGAGAGGATGCACTGCATGGAGCTGAATCCTGCTCTAGCTTCCAGCTCCCAGCCTGATGGATTCAGTCGAAAAAGTTAGCTAGCTGGTTTTTTACCCCTGCCCATCCCGTTCACCGTCTCAGCCGGAGGCAAAATCCATGGATTGGCCGTGGTGCGTTGCATTCTCTCAGCGATTGGCTGCCGCTCAGTTCCATAGGATTCATTCTTGTTTTTTTTTTTTTTTTTTTTTTTTTTTTTTTCTTCTTATCAAGTACATAAGCAAACCCAACGGAACATTACGCAGTAGAGCATAGACCGGGTTGGGGGGGATCGGACAGGGAACAAGGGTCACGAATAACAATGAAAACGAGGATGGACATTCGTCACGTAAATCCCGACCCGAACTCGTGTGCTTCTTTCGAAAACTAATTCTCCGCCCCCTTGGTGGAAGCTTGGTGCGAACTTACTAACTCAGAAGTTAAAACGACGTGTGGCGTGCTGGTATCAGGTCTTGGCCCAAGCCCCCGGTCAGCTACGGCTAACAATTGATCATAAAATAAAACTTGATCAGGACAGACCGGAGAGCGACGATCTCTCATGTTCCATGCATGCGGAATATAGTTAGATACTTCAGTTCTCAATGCATCCTGAATACGGCTACTAGATTCCAGAGTACAAGAGTCATAGAGTACTCTTCTCTCCCTAGTTATCTTCTGTTTTTTACCTTTTGTATATCAAAATCAGATATCAAACTCAGTTCTCAGCCAGTTGAATTGTTCTCTAGCAAATGTTACTTGGCGAGTTTTATAATTCCCACTCATATCTACCTAGGTTCGTCTACTGCTGAGAAAAACAGCGGGTGTGCCCGGCCAGTCAGAAGTGCCTCCTTTTTTCCACATATAAGTCATAATATGATGCTTTTATTGAACCTCGTTATCTTCTGAAAAACACCTACCTCTCGCACATTTCGTGTTGCCTGCCACCTTCGAGCATGTGATATATTCTCATGGAAATATCAAAAATGTGATGATGGTTGAGGTGGTTAAAGAGTTATTAACCATGGTCGAACCGTGGGGAAAAGGAAGCGCGGATAAATCCTGCGGATAGGAAACATTATCCCAGGTGATTTTTTATCAGGACTAAGCTAAAGGGAAGAGAGATGATCCGGCGGATGTATCAAGCTATTCCTATGTACCTTACCTTATCAACCTCTCTAGAATCCTAGCATCAGCCCGCAGCAGTTGACACTTGAAAATCCATGATAGGACGGACTACTTTCTTTGCAGTCAGGACTTCTCAGGGGGCACTACATCCTCTCATGCCGGTGAATGATAGTTGACCTGGATCCCTATTCAGCTTTCCACTCAAATGAATTTGGGTCTTCGAAATGCGAAATGCCGTAGAACTCGAAAGCTTTTATCTTAACACTGGTCTTCCCGCGGGTCGCTATCCGATAGCCGCCCACCGTATTGAGAGGGGCCGTACAGCTATCGGAAGTCGAAAGATCTGCGCAAGCGACCCGGGAAGATGTTATCTGATCCTTCGGTGCAGAACGCAGAGTATCTTCGTTGGCCGGTGACGTTTGCACGTTTCGATCTGATTATCTATCAAGGCTGGGGAACCAGAACCAAAACCAAAGCCGTTCCGGTAGAGAGACCAAGAGCCCATATGAATAGTCTCTTAGATGCATAGAGAGGTTCCTTTTCGGGTCAGTGCTTCACAGCTCTCTCTCTTCATTTCCTTTGGGCGGTCGATAATCTCATATTCCGTGATCGATGCCAATGTATTTTGTTTTGTGCTTGAACTCATATACTAGTTATCAGAACCGTAATACGATAAGCATTATACCAACAACCAAATAATGAGACTACCAAAGATTTTCGTGGCGGTTAATATCCGGGAAAGTCATCTCCTTAAATCGGGTTCCAATTCAGGCCCGTCCAGGTTAATGTCTTTGTAAGTTTTGCGACCGTATAACATGAGGTAGAGAATTGACATGATATGATGGCGAACTGCTCAGTTCTGGTAGAGCAGAGTCTGCAAGTGCCTTTTGAGGGCCCAGCAGCTTCTCGCACGTCCCACAGAGTACTGGTTGGTACGACTGAAATCGAAACAGCTTCAAGTTGGAGTTCGCATGAAGAAGCCAATTTGTTGTGTTTAGATCACTGTGACAAAAGCTCATTTTCTTCGCATATTCAAGCGTAGATGTGAATTTTGTATCCATAGAGCGGTGGGGACGGGATCCTCATAATCTTTCACACGGATAAGACGTCCCCTGAAACGATTATTTTCTTCGCCCCTGACGATCATGAAAGCGCCAAATGGCGGCATTATTCGCGCAATATATAGTAAAAGATGTTCCGAAGCATGAGAAAATAATCCAGGTCCTGACGCCAATTTAGACGTTCATAGAAATTGATATCCTTAAGTAAAGATACCCTTCCCTCTCTTCTTCAGGGCATCGGTCAAGTGGTGAACTGTTTTCACCACAGTAGTTGAGCTTGTGTGGTAGACGTGAGCGTACGCTTCACCGCCAAACCAATTATAGTTCTTAAGAGTATCAATGTAAGTGGAAGCTCATCCAGTAATCGTAGCTGTAGTTGAGGGTGTAGTCTTGTAGAGGTTTGGTGGAGTTATCACTCTTAAGATGTTAGGAGCAAGCTGCGACAAATATGTGCAGATTAGGGTTCGCTATCCCCGTGATATAAATCCCCTTGTTGGGAGAGGGAAGATCAGCTTCCCCGCGACAATACCATTTTCAAACGGGTCTCACTGCTGGCTGCTCAATAACAATGGACGTACGGAGTACGTGAGGGGCAAAAGATTGAGGTGGTATTTACGGAGGATGACCGACGAGTTAAAATATCTGTGTTCCGGACAAGTATTCTTCGCGTGTCTAGGTGGACATTCTCATCCTCGTTTCCCCCTTAATTCCCTGGCTTCTATCAAGGGAAAAAGAATATCTAAAATCGAAATATATTCTCAAATGAGCTGTATGTATGTACATGTACAGTACTATGCGTGCTATTAAGATACAAAGAAAAATGGCCAATAAGTATTATATATATACAAACGAATTGAAGGTAATATATGCAGAGTTGGAGAGCTCTGCGTCAGTCCGCTTTTCCTCGCCTTATTACGTTTTCTGACTAAAACTCCGCCTTCAAATACTCGACTGGCACCTCGGGAAGTTTATCATATCCATCCAGCAGAATAATTCCCATCCCACCTGACAAATGTGTCTGGATATGGCAGTGTAACAGGAAAGGACCCGGGTTAGTCACTTGATATCGAGCAACTACCCACCCGGGATCTTGTGCTGTGCCAGGAGGCGATGTAAACCCATCTACCAAGGGCGGCGATTTCAGGTTAAAGAACTGAGGAACCTCTTTGATGGCATCTTCAACAGTCTCCCAGTCGAAAGGTCCTTGCCCCTTACCGATCAGATACATTTTGTGCGAGTGCTTGTGTATCGGGTGAGGAGGGTTGAAATTTCCGCCCGTGATGAGAACTAGATCCACCCATGTACCATTCTTGGTTGGGAAAGTCACATTTCTATTACTTCCCAGTGGCCCGTTGGGGTCGAAAAGAATTGGCTCGATTCCTTGAGAAGTGTTTAGTGGAGCTTTCCCGCTGAGGGTCCAACGAAAGGCCGCGCCGGCAAATCCGATGTTGAATTTGAAAGTTGTATCAGCCTTGGAAGCGGGTTTGGATGGTGGAAAAGGAGTGATCTTGTCCTCGTTGAGAGCCACAAAGTCTGCCGTCAGGTTGACGCCATTGTATCCAATGGAGGGCTTACTGGGTTTGGGACGAGGGCCTTTCTTTTGCCCTGCATATCGAAGGGTCGCAAATCCGCTGAACAGTTGGTTGCTTTCGACATTGGCAGCACGTATCGTATAGTCTCTACGAGGCTTGTTGAGCTTGATCAGGGCAGAAACTCTACTGCCGTTGGGAACGGGAGCGGCATCGACACGAGTGGGTTCGATGTAATGCCCATCGATGGCATATATCCACATTTTATGCTCATCGATGCTTAACATGAAGCGAGCAATTGTTGACGAGCTTATAAAATTGAGACTTACCCAATCATCATCAGGGTCGACGGTGAGAATTTCACGTTGTCCTTCATTTGGCTGACAGTTGTAGTAGAGGTCTTCCGGAACTTTCTCGGGATCAAAGGGGAAGTCACCCACAACAGACGGGAGATAGTAAGGAAGACAACTGTAATGATAGTCAGCGTTGTCAATCTATGGAACAGGTAGGGGGTAAACAAACAAACCCTTTGTCCGTTAGATTCTCATCTCCCAGAAGCATTCTTTGATCTGGCCTTGTCAAATTATTCAACTCGTCTTGGGACTTGCATATAACTGATCCCTTCCCATTGATCAAAACGCTATCCGTGCAGAAGTTGTCGATCCCAGAATCCGTAGCCACATGGAAAAATTCTTCCGAAGTCAAATGGTGCCAGTCGGACAAAAACATGGTCGTTGGGTTCAACGTGGCTTTCCTGATCTTCTCAATCTCCTTTGGCGATTTGGAAATCTTGTGAAACGGTGCAGGTCGGCCCGGTTTTGGGCTAATCACAATCGCTCCAAACAGGCCATCAGACATCTGGCCGTGTGCATGGCCGTGATACCAATAAGCGCCATATTCGACTGCAGTCCAGCGGTACAGGAAGGATTCCCCTGGCTGAATAGCCCTCTGGGTAACATCAGGCACTCCGTCCGACCACGGGGTGCCGTGTTGAGAAATGCCGTGGAAATGGATAGATGTTTCAAATGGAAGTTTGTTTTTAACGAGGACCTTAACCTCATCACCTTCCGCGATGTTTAGTTGGGGCCCGGGGAATTGGTTGTTAGTGAAAATCACTTTTCGTTCGGTTCCGTCCGGAGAAGCATCTCCCCAGGTGAGCTCGAGCTCGAAATGCCGGACGTTAACATATTTGGGCGGGCACTGCCCAGCTGAGATTGCTGGGAGCAGGTAGCTAAACCATATAAACAATAGAGGTAAAGACAGAAGCATTGTAGCAACTAAATTGAAGGAAAGGGAAGAAAGGAATAAGAGCCGAAATTATCCTCACGACGGGATGAGGGAAACTAGGAGGACGAACGAGGGGGTGCCTCTGTTGAAATAGTAGGAGAAGGGGGCTGAGAGTATTTGTAGCAATCAAGGGCATGACGGCAGATAAAATAAAATAAGAAAAATACAAGCCATTAGTCTCACCCATCAATCCTAGGCTCGGACTCTTTATTCGCTTGTGAGATCGGTAGTTGCCAGCACAGATATGGAATTTATCCGCAATCATGCTGGGATCCCCGTTGGCAACCTCCTGCCGTCTGTGCCTAAACATATGCAAAGCAACCCAGCTTGGGATGCCACAGAACAAGCTTGACATGCGGTCTCGCGGTTTCGATGCGCTGGGCGTTGACCTGGGGTAGTGCTAACCAATTAAACGTCAGATTATTTCAAGGCCCGGTCGATCTTTAAATTAAACACCATTTCCTGGGCTATGCTGAATAGTTGCTGGTCGAGCTCAGGAGAAAGTTGCTCCGGTCGAGAACGAGGGTGTATCAGCTCGACTTTGAGTTTCTAGAGAGAAAGGTGTAACTAGTTAATGGCGGGCACAGCCGTAATTGTTTGGCAGAAAACTATTCCAACCTGATTCCTAACCTGTCCTTCGCAGCTCGGTTTGAGTTGAGTAACTAATCATTTGATGTCCATGCCACTGATAGAATCTAGCGCCGCAAGATCCCAAACATCCATGCCGGCTCCCGCTTATGTTGCATCCGCGGCTGGATACCAAGATGAGCAATGGTCTGTCGGATGGTCATCATACCGTATCATAAAATCTGCCGAAGCCAGTTCAGAGCAGACTCATTGGTCTTTGGGATTCAATTGAAGAAAAGCCCCCAAATATCAATAAGCCTTCACCGCTGTCAGCAATGCACTAAAAAATGTGGTGCTGTTTTTACTTCAACAGTAAGTGACTGGCGGCTGATTGATCACCCATGGAAATCAACTTATTTAGTTCAAGGATCACAGCTCAACATGCACTGCGCGCACGGATGGGAAGGAAACCCCAGAGTAGGAACTTGCTGAGTCCTTATTATTATTATTATTCTTCAATTATAGATGTATGCAGTCAGAGACTATGACATCTACCTGAGAACTTTCAGTTCTCAGGGTTTTTTCTATATATGTAAAGTTAACTATTATACATTCACCAATTTCAGATATATAAAATCAGAAAATTCCAGCTCAGAATACAAAAACTGTTTATAAATTACAGTATTTTAACATCTTCTAATACTTTGAAATTATTTGATAATATCATGATCAAAGAAAAGAGAACACAGTCTTAAAGATAAACACATTAAATAGATAGATAAAAAGAAATTGAAAGAAAAAGATAAAGTAAAGAGAGACTGTAATAAAATAAATTATTAAAAGATAGTATATAGCTATTTTAACAGACTATATCTGATTGATTTTCTTCTCTTCATATTCAGATATTTCTGAATTTAGTCATTTTCTTATAACTGCTTGAGTTTCTGATAGAAAGTTTATTAAGTATTTAATTTCTGTCTCAGTTGAGAATAAGAATCTTATATTTAATTAATTTAAATTATACTTCTCTTTCAATCTAACTCTGAGACTATTATATAATACACAGTGTATTATAATATACTCAGAATTCTTATTTATATTACAGAATAAGTATTCTATTAAATTAAATCTATCATCAAATCTTTATATATAAGATTTAAAATAATTATATTCTAGTTTTAGCTGTATTATAGATGAGAATATTTTCTTTTTATATTTAATTAAATAAGATTTTTATATAAGTTTTATTTTAAATCTTGAATAATATATACTTTTCTTTTATTTCTATCAGTTTTTATTTTACTTATTTAAATAAGATTCTTTTATTTTTCTCTTTATAAAAGATTAGAATATAATTTTTTGAATAGATCTGTTTAATTCTGAATTCTTTTTTACAGCTGAATCAGTCAATTCATTATTATAAATATTTATATAAGTAAAAACTTAGTGTAGATAAATTATCAGCTTTAATATTCTTCTCTTTTAAATTTTTAAAACAGAGTTTAAGATCAGTTTAAGATTTATTTAATTATTATAAATCTAACTATTTCTAAGTCTTTTTAAAGCAGCTTAACTATCAGAGAATATTTATATCTCTTTTAAACTATTTTCTCTTATATAAAATTTTATTTCAATGAGTTTGAAAGCTTTCACTATTATAAATTATTCAGTATCAAAGACTTCAGATTCACAGTTTAAATTTCAGAAATCTGAGATAAAATTAATATTATCTTCAGTATAAGCAATGTCTGTATTTAATTTATTTAAATTCTTATTTTTGAAGTTATCTGAATAAATCAGAATAGAGTCTTCTATATTAATTGTAGAAATTCTCTTCAAATACTATTCATATTCTTTCTTCTTAGATAGTTTATATATTTATAAGTTTATAAGAGATTTAAGCTTTTCTCTTCAGAAAGATATCTTCTCATGATCAACTTTTTCAATATTTAAAGAAGAAAATTGATTTTTAATCAGTAAGTATAGTCTATATAGTTGAGAAGACATTTTCTTTAAAGAATTATTTTCATTTTAATTAAGAAATCTATTTCAATTCAGTTCATTTTCAGAGTTAATTAATGAAAATGAAGAAGAGACACTTTCTCTAATTATATAATTTAAGCTTATCTTTATAACTCTCAGAGTATAGTTCATACAGATCTTTTCAAATCTAATAGTAGAAGAGAGAATTGAAGCTTCAATTTTCATTGCTTTAATAGAAGATAATTTGAATACTTTTAAAATTCTTCTCAGAGCTCTGTTTTACAGACTTTAAAAGAGTTCAGCGAAATTCTCTTGATTATTTTATTAATTATTATTATTAATATTCTTAAATTATAGATGTATACAGTCAGAGACTATCACATCTACCTGAGAACTTTTAGTTCTCAGAGTTTTTTCTATATCTGTAAAGTTAACTATTATACATTCATCAATTTCAGATATGTAAAATCAGAAAATTTCAGCTCAGAATACAAAAACTGTTTATAAATTACAGTGTTTTAACATCTTCTGATACTTTGAAATCATTTGACAATATCATGACAAAGGAAAAGAGAACACAGTCTTAAAGATAGACATATTAAATAGATAGATAGAAAGGAATTGAAAGAAAAAGATAAAGTAAAGAGAGACTGTAATAAAATAAAATATTAAAAGATAGTATATAGCTGTTTTAACAGACTATATCTGATTGATTTTCTTCTCTTCATATTCAGATATTTCTGAATTTAGTCATTTTCTTGTAGCTGCTTGAGTTTCTGATAGAAAGTCTATTAAGTATTTAATTTCTGTCTCAGTTGAGAATAAGAATCTCATATTTAATTGATTTAAATCATACTTCTCTTTCAATCTGACTCTGAGACTATTGTATAATATATAGTATATTACAATATACTCAGAATTCTCATTTACATTGCAGAATGAGCATTCTATTAAGTTAAATCTATCATCAAATCTTTGTATATAAGATTTGAAATAGTCATGTTCTAGTTTCAGCTATATTATAGATGAGAATATTTTCTTTTTATATTTAATTAAACAAGATTTCTACTTGAGTTTTGTTTCAAATCTTGAATAATGTATACTCTTCTTTTATTTCTGTCAGCTTTCATTTCACTTATCTAGACAAGATTCTTTTATTTTTCTCTTTATAAAAGACTAGAATATAATTTTTTGAATAGATCTGCTTAATTCTGTACTCTTTTTTACAGCTGAATCAGTCAATTCATTATCATGAATATTCATATAAGTAGGAACTCAGTGTAGATGAATTATCAGCTTTGATATTCTTCTCTTTTGAATTTTTAAAACAGAGTTTAAGATCAGTTCAAGATTCATTTAATCATTATAAATCTGACTATTTCTAAGTCTTTTTAAAGCAGCTTGACTATCAGAGAATATTCATATCTCTTTCAAACTATTTTCTCTTTTATAAGATTTTATTTTAATGAGTTTGAAAGCTTTCACTATTATAAATAGTTCAGCATCAAAGACTTCAGATTCACAGTCTAAATTTCAGAAATCTGAGATAAAATTAATATTATCTTCAGTATAAGCAATGTCTGTATCTAATCTATTCAAATTCTCATTTTTTGAGTCATCTGAATAAATCAGAATAGAGTCTTTTATATTAATTGTAGAAATTCTCTTCAAATACTGTTCATATTCTTTCTCTTTAGATAGTTCACTTATTTATAAGTCTATAAGAGATTCAAGCTTTTCTCTTCAGAGAGATAACTTCTCATGATTAACTTTTTCAATATTTAAAGAAGAAAATTGATTTTTAATCAGAGAGCATAGTCTGTACAGTTGAGAAGACATTTTCTTTGAAGAATTATTTTCATTTCAATTAAGAAATCTATTTCAATTCAGTTCATTTCCAGAGTTAATTAATGAAAATGAAGAAGAGACTCTTTCTCTGATTATATAATTTGAGCTTATCTTTATAACTCTCAGAGCATAGTTCATACAGGCCTTTTCAATTCTAATAGTAGAAGAAGGAATTGAAGCTTCAATGTTCATTACTTTAATAGAAGATGATTTGAATACTCTCAGAATTCTTCTCAAGACTCTGTTTTTCAGACTTTGAAAGAGTTCAGTGAAATTTCCTTGATTATTTCATTAAACTTAAACTTCATAATCAGCTACTGATGTAATACAGGCTATATATATCTGTCTCATAGTCTGAAAGAATAGACCTCTCTCTGTATTTGATAGTCTGATTATGTTGTTCAATAGTCTTTCTATCTTGACAGTTCTTTGTTGAATGTGATATTTAAAATTCAACTTAAAGTTTAATCATACTTCTAATCACTTAATATTTACACTGAGTTTAATCTCTCTATTTAAAAGAGTTAGAGATAGTTCTTTCTCATTGAATCTAGAAAAGAAATGAATTAACTCAGTTTTATTCAAATTAAATTAAATTTGATTTATATATGCTCTAATAAAGATTTTCTTTGCAGCTTCTTCAATCACTTTCAAATTCTCTTTAATAGTTTTTGAGCTGTAGACTAGATCAATATCATACATATAACTGAGAGATTATACTATTCTCATATTTCTATTTTTGAATAGATATACAGTGTATATTGTAAATAAAATAAGTGAGATTGAAGATTCTTACAGTACTTCTATTTTTATCTCAGTCTTATGTTATTTCATTTCATCAAAGAAAAGTTGTATAATTCTTTTAGATATAAAATAGTTAACTCATTTTATTAGAGAAAGTGACAGTTTTAACATCTTCAAATTCTGAATTAACTTTGACTTTGAAATATGATCAAATGCTTTCTTTTATATCAATAAAAACTGCAGTTGAGACCCAGATCTTCATACTTTGCTATTTGAATATCATGAATAACTGAGAGAACAGTATCAATTGTAGAACACTGTTTTCTATCTCTCATTTATTCACTGAATAAAAGAGAATTACTGATAGAGCTTATAAAAGATATTTAAGTAGCTATTATCTTTTCTAAAACCTTTTCTAGACAGTTCAATAGAGATATTACTCTATATGACTTGAGAATTGAAGTTTTTCTATTAGGTTTTATAAGAATCACTTCAGTGACTTCTCTTCAGTATTGAGAATAATATTCATTTTTCAAGAGATTGAAAAAGAGCTTAAAATATTCATTCTTTAAGTAGAAGTATGTATTTTGAATAATCAAGTGATTAATTGAATCAGGCCCTGCAGCAGTTTTAACTGAACTTGAGAAAATAGCTGACTCTAATTCATCTTGAGTAAGATCAGGCCATTCTCAGTCATTTTTATCAATATAGTTGAGAAGTAATATATTCTCTTTCTCTGAATCTGAATCTGATGAGTTTTGAAAGAGAGTTCTTATAAAAACTTGACATTTTTTCTTAAAAGAGTTTGCTGTATATAATTCACTCTGAAACTCATATTCTAAGATTGAAAGTTTTGCTACACTTCTGTTTTAGTATAGTTAAAAGCTTTAAAAACTTTCTTTTCTTATGCTTCTTCAAGAAATTTATTTCAGCAGTCTATTTTAGCTCTTTTAATATCTGAAAAATATTCATTTCTGACAGCTTTGAACTCTTTATTAGAAATTATATCATTCTTTCAATCTCTTCTAGCAGTAGTTAATTGTTTTCTTTTAGATGTAATATTCTCATTTCATCAAGATTTTATATACTCAGAAGACTTTCTCTTTGAAATATTATCTTTAATACTTACTAGAATAATAGATGTAGTGAGCTTTACTCTATTCTCAAGCATTTCATTTGAGATATCTTGATCAGAATTTCAATATAGCTCACTCTGTCTTTCAGATTTTAACAGTTTTATACTTTCTTCAACTGTCTTTCAGTCAGCTTTTTCAAAGTTAAACTGATTAGAGAGAAGAGAATTTTCACTCATTTATTTCTCACTCAGTTTAATATTAAATTAAATAATCTCATGATCTGATTCTGATGTCTTGTGATTCAGAAGAACGTATGACTGTCGGATAATAACGCGGCCGCTTCTGAACTTGCGTACAAGTGTAAAGGGGTCATAGCAGCCACTAATTAATTTAGCATACAATATTACAATATATAAGAAGCCAGTGTACATCTGTAATTGTACACTGACTTAAGCAATCTTTGAATCACATCTGATAGCATGTCTAAAAACTGGTGAGAAGCGCAGGCTTCTTCAGAATGTGATAATTCCATCTACAAAGCAATTCATAGTTATCATGTCAGTGTGGTTCTAGAACATCTCAAAAGATAGTGTACAAAGAGCAGTGAGTGAAAGAGTATTCAATTGATACTGCTTTGCTTGTTGAGGGAAAACTTCATACTCAGGTGAATGCCACATATGAGATATGAACAGATGAGGTGTGAGAAAGAGAATGAGAGTGATGAACCAGATTCAAAGAAATTCACTCCCTATCTAAAAGAAGGATAAAAAGAAGAGAGTGATCATCACTGAAGTTGTACAATGATAACAGAAATCATATAGTGATATAATGATAGACATTGTATAATCAATAAGAAATGACTGAAATGAATACCTTTTCTAATCAATACAAACAACACCCTTCTCTGCTACCTGAACTGAAAGATATACAGAATCTCTCAGAGAATTTACTTGAAGCAGTAAGAAAAGCAGCTGAAACTTCTGAACTGAAATCAAAGCTCTGTATATATACAAGAATTCTAAATGAGATCAAGGCCTTGTATACACAGTGGCAGGCTGAGATGAAAGTCAAACAATAATTGACATTCACTGCAGATCAAGTATTCACTATGAAGAGCTTCACTGATGTAATCATCATTATTAATAAGAATAGAAAAAACCAGATCTTAGATCTGCAGTGAGAGATTAAATATTTATATAAATAGATAACTATATCAAATCTGAAGATCTCATTATAATTATTCACAATCTCTTCAGAAGTGTACACATCATCAGAGACTGCTATGCAGGATGAGAATCTGAGCATGAAATACATCAAGTCAGAAGATCTGCTGAAGTTATCAAGCTTTAATAGTGACTGAAAAAATAATGCTGCAATCAGCTGGCTAAGTCAGATATAATTATATTATCAGATCAAACATGAACTTACAGACAGACAGTTAATGAAATTTCAATAAGTCTTAAGATCTGCTGCATTTCTATGTGAAAAAGTGAAGTTATTATGAATAACTAATGAAAAGATAAATCTTACAGATCTGAAGTGATATTCATTCTCACAAATATGAAATGAGTTTTTCAAATGAATCTTACACAACTTTGAGAAAGTGAATATAAGACAAGTGTTATGAATACTTCACTGAGTGTAGATAAGTAAGTGATCTTATATTATACTTTATACACTTCAGCTTATACTATCTTATATTAAATGAAGAGCTTTCAACATCTTTCTGTTTACAGATCTTTATTCATAATCTTATATCTGAGTTAAGAGTGAAATGAAAATGCTTAACTGCACAGTCAGACACAGTGAAGAAAGTATATAATATTCTCATTGTACAGAAACAAGTGAGTCAATTATAATAGAAAATACTGTAATTGAGTACATCTCAGCAGAGAATAGATAATCAGACTTCTACAACACAGGTTACACACTCAGATATAATAAATCTAGATCTGAATATCATTACTAAAGTACTGAATTCTCTGAAAAAGAGATTCTCTGAGTGAAAATCTTAATATTATGAACATTGAGCTTGCTTCAACTGCAGATATTAAAATCATGATATAAAAGATTACACTCAGTATACACAGTCAAGAGAAGCAAGAGAGTCAAAAAACTAGCAGAATCAGTGAGCTCAAAGACACTCACTGATATTCTATGAAAAGTCTTCAAAGTGAAAGAGATGCCTGTGTTAGATGATTCTCTGAATTCTGTGAATGTAAAGAAGAAGCAGACTTCTGAATAAGATGTGAGTAAGAATGATAAAGTGAATACTCATCTTAATGTCTTAAGACCTGAAATATTAATGTATAAGAAGCACTTGAGTAAGAATTGAGAGATGACTGCAAAAGTGTTAGCAGACACAGAAGCTTCTATATAATATATTAATAATTATATAATCTGAAGACTGAAAGAGGTTTGCTGAGTGAAGAATTCTCAATGTATAAGATTATCTGATAACTGATATTTAATATCATCTATAAGAGTAAGAGTTTCCTTGCACTTCAAAGAATAATCTTGCTATATTTAAGTGTGAGAGCTGCAGAATGTGAAATACAATCTTATTCTCAGACTCAATTGATTTCAAAGGTTCAATCTGCAGATTCAATGACATACATGCTATATACAGTTGACTGATAGAAAGAAAACAGTTCATACAATTCTATTAACTAATATGAGAAGGACATTTCATGCCTCTGATATAGAAGAATTAAATCTGCTTACATATTAATAAGCAAAGAGAATGATTTATAAGACCTTATCTGAAAGCATTCTGTATATTATACAGAACCTGAAAGTGAAGAAAATCAAGATAAAAGATATATGAAAGAACAAGTGTATGAAGAAGCTTCTGAAGAAGTATGAAAAGATCTTTCAAACAGATCTTTCATCAGAACTGCTGCTGGAATGAGGATTTGTACACAAGATTAATATGAGAGACATAAAATCAGTCAATCAGAATACATATTCTCTGTCACAAATGCATCTTGAAGAACAGAAGTGTCAGATCACAGATCTTCTAGAACATGATCTCATACAACTCTTATCAAGCATATGAGGCTTTTCAGTTCTATTTGTACAAAAGGCAGATGAGAAGTGGCAGATGTGTATTGATTATTAAACACTTAATAAGCTTATAATCAAGAATGAATATTCACTGTCACAGATTCAACAACACTTGAATACAGTTGAAAATGCCTGATATCTATCAAAGATTAATCTTCTCTCAGAATACTGATAGATCTGTGTAGATAAACTGTCAGTCTCATGAATCACATTTAATATACAATGAGAGAAGTTCAAATTCCTGATAATATCATTCAGTCTGATAAATGTATCTGTTATCTTTTAAACAATAATGAATACAATTCTTTATAAACAGAATAAAACCTCATATCTTGTATATCTCAATGATATTCTAGTCTTTTCAAACTCATATAATAAATATCTGAAGCATCTTAATGAAGTGCTTATAACTCTGACAGAGTATAAGCTCTACATTAAATTAATAAAGTGTGTATTTGAAACAGAAGAGTTGAAGTTTGTAGAATATATAGTAAGTAATAACTGTATATATCTCATCTCAGAGAAATTGAATGTCATAGTGAATTAACTACAGCTGAGAAATGTACATTATATATAACAGTTTCTTGAGTTAGTCTCATATTACTGCAGATTTATCAAGGATTTTATATAAATATCTGCATCACTCTCAGATCTCTTAAGAGAAATAGATACAAATCTGTGAAAGAAGAAGTTTCATTCAATTATCTGAAATGCTGTGTGTGAAGAGGCTTTTCTCACACTGAGAGAATGTGTAATAACATTCTCAGTGCTTATTTAATCAGATTATAATAAACCTTTCTACATTGAGACAGATATATTTAAATAAGCTATCAAAGACACTCTTCTACAGATGAGTAAGAACAGCAAGCTGCATCTAGTGATATATGATGGTAGAAAACTATCAGATGCTGAGCTCAATTATTCAGTGTATGAAAAGAAATTACTAGTGATCAAGCATATGCTGATATTATGAGATAGATATATTAACAATAAGTATATAATAACAGTGATTATAGATCACAAAAGCCTTATCTATCTATAATTAATAATAAAACCTTTCAAATACTTAGTATATTGAATCTCAGAGTTTCAAGTATACAATCTTTATATTAAATACTGAAAGGGATTAAATGCTGTGATATCTGATGCAATCAGTCACAGATCTGATTTCATAAGTGAGAATTCTGCAAATCAGGTATAAGAGATGTTTGTATTAAATATGCTGAGAGAATGCAAGGAATCAGAATGAGTGAACATCATGATCTCTTACTTAGAGAATGATAAGATGTTGAATGATAAGTGTTTTATAAGAGTAGTAGAAGAGATGCTTCTGAACTTTAAGCTAAGAAAATTGAAAAATGACATTGTACTTTATCATGATCTAGAATATGCAAAAGCTCTCTATCTAGAATCTTTATTTAGATATAACTTAGTGACTCACATGCACAAGGAATTCAGTCACTTAGAAAGCTCTGAACTCACGAGTGTACTTAAATCAAGAGTATACTGGCCAAGCATGACTGAGGATATTCAGATGTATACTCACAAGTGCCTGAATTATCAGGTTACAAAAGAATCTAAGAAAGGATTAGAATATGAGAAAGCACAACATCAGATAAAGTGTATAATACAATTATTTAAATAATGAGAGATGAATCTCATAGATATATTACTGTGAATATCAAATGAAAATCAATGAATAATCACTGCTATTGATTACACTACTGACTGACCAGTTATAAAAGCAGCTTCAGAGATGACAGAGAAGATGATGACAAAGTTTCTATATGATAAGATCTATGTTAACTATGAAATATCACACAAGATTCTAACTGATAACAGTGTGAATCTTGTAGAAGAAGCAGTGAGACATTTTATAAGTCAGTTACAGACAAGACACTGTAGAACAACATCATATCATCCGCGGATGAATGGGAAGATGAAACACTTGAATGAAATCTTGAGTAACATGCTGACAAAATATCTAGTGAGCAAGCCTATGAGATTATAAGATGAATATCTCAGTCAGGTACTATTAGTTACATGAATTCAGCAGCATACAGTCTTCAAGCATTTATCATTCTATCTGTTGTATGAATTGCATCTGCACATTCCAGAGAATGCTTCAGAAAAGATGAGAGAGGAAATAGCAGTTACAGATGCAACAGTCACAGATGTGAAATCAAGATTGAAAGAGATCAGTCACATATGTGTAAAAGTTAACAAGTTACTTCTGAACTGAGCAATTTAATCAAAAAGAATATGAGACTCACTAGTTAAGAAATTGAGTCTCAAGATAAGAATATAAGTTCTCATACATAATGAGAGTTCTGAGAAGTTTCAACCTAGATGATTTGAGTCATATAAAATACTTAAATCACATTCTCTGAGAATATATACATTGAAAGAATCAGAGGGACAGATCTTACATAACTTAATAAATAATTCATGACTAGTAAAAGCAAAGATGCAAGATCTGAGTGAATTATGATTATTCACAGCACTATTATCAGTGTTGAAAAAGAAGAAGCTTATAATTGAAAAGCCTTGTGAGGTAAGAGAAATCATAGACACTTATGAATCAGATAATCTCACTTATTCTAATCTTTTCATAATTATAAGAAAAGAATGAGAAGCAATGAAGAAATCAGATGAACATCACACTTTAATAAGTGATGAGACTGTAGTCAGTTGTATAATAACATGCTGCAGATAGCAGGTGTAACATGATAAAGAGCAGTCTCAAAGTGACAGACTTGTACATAAGTCAGATTACAGAAGAAAAAGAAATTCAGAGTTAAATTCAACTGTTTATATCAGTTCAATTACAGAGATTACAGAGAATGAACTATCTGAAACATCTGCAGATGTGTGAGATTAAGTCATCTCAATCTCTGAGAATGCTCAGAGATCAGGCAAGGTTAGTTTTAATGAGCTGTTTACTGTAGTAATCTGAGCAGGTGAAGAGAGACAGTATAATACATGAGACAGAATTACAAAAGATGAAAGCTACTGAATCTAGTCACTAAATGCTGTATTATATAGAGGTCATGTAAGAGTAGTGACTAGTAGACAAAGAGAAAGTGTAAGAAAAGAGAAATAAATTGATCATCAACTGTAAGAATCAGCTGCAAAAGACAAATATTATCATACACATCTCATTCATTTTCATACATCACACATTGAATCTATTTCCAAACATCATGTTATTTAAAAAACATTAAAAATAAAGAAAATCTCAAAACTCAAGATCTGCAAGAGATTCAAGAGCTGTAAGTCACTCTTACAATAATACTGCACATGTCTCTGATTTCTCTATCACTCTGTATATGATATTAATGTCATTTATCACAAGATTGACTGAAATGCCAATATAGAAATGTGTACATGTATGTGTAGAGAAATTAAAGAAGAGTGTGAGACTCACAGAATCAGAAGTCAAGAGAGAAGGAGCAGAGGCAGAAGAAACAAAAGAAGAAGGCACAGAATCAGATGAATGACAGTGAGAGTCACTCAGTGCTGAATACTTATAATCTGATGTGCACACAACCTTCTCTGCAGAGAAGGGAGAGAAAGTGATGAGAGAAGCTTAGAGACAGAAGAAGATAGTCTTAGCAGTGTTATCATCTTTGATTAGAATGGCCTCTGATATCAGAGTAACTAAGAACTATTGTTAGCATATGAAATCATAAAAGCATGAATAATAATTACTGAATAAACACTCACTGGTCTTAGAATTATACATGTAATTACAACACACATGAGACTTCTCAGAAAGAGAGAGAGAGACATAGAGAAATGCAGAAAGCAGAACACAGTATGCAAATAGCTCATTCTTATAATGATATTTCAGACAAGATATACAAGCCTCACACTCACAGATGTAAAAGAGTATGACATCTATATTTCTGTTTCTGAAAACACAGATATCTTTCATCTGCATCATGAAGTCAGATGACAGATATTAGAGAATAGATTAATACAGATCTATCATTCTGAAGAAATTCATCAGAGTGAATATTCTTATAATATTAAACTTTATAATTATGAAAAGCTTCTTGATATCTGTAAATATCATGACTTTATACATAGTAAAACTCATAACAATTTCTCTTAAGAACAGAAAAATCAGCATCAGAAAGAAAAGATGAAAAAGAAAAAGACTTATAATCTCAACACTGTTGAAAGAGAGAGTGATTCTCTGATATAAATGAATAATTGCTCTATTATGAATATTTAAAATAAATGTAATAATCAGTGTCTGTAACTGAGCTTTAGATAATTATATTATATACAGTCTTCATACAATAAATCATTCTGAGAGTTGATAAGAAGAATGAGAGTGTATATACTGAGAAATATGATTTATTAAGTCTATACAATATCTTCTTGAAACAGGGAGAGCTAGTAACAAAAGCAGAGATAGTAAAACCAGAAGTAGCAGGAGTGAGAATTGCGGGAACAGAGATAGCAGAAGCAGGAGAACCAGACACAGAAACAGATGTAGAAGATTGAGAAAGAGCAGCAGAGAAAGAAACAGAGAGAATAGAGAGAGATGCAGAAGATCTGATCATATATAACACAGACAATTTCTCTATTATCACATTCTTCAAGTTCTTAATCAATGATTCAATATTGAGTTCACTATTATCAGCAGACATGAATCTGTTAATATGTGAAAATTCTATATGAATAAAAATAAACATATCAGTATCTGCATTCATATAAAATTATGCTAGAAAACATGATCAGAAACTCACTGAGAAGAAAAACAGTTAAGAGCATATAAGAAGATGAAGAGAGTATGTCATTTATAATAATACATTCTGACAACTGTTAGAAGATAAACAAGTCCTGATTATATTTCACAATGTATTACACTTACTATTAACAAACTGTCTGATATGAGAACTATGATGATGCTTGTTATGAAAATGAGAGGCCATTGTCAGAAACATGTACAATGTGATAGATAAACAGATGAAAAGAGTTGAACAGAAGAAGAAGTAGAAATCTTGAATAAGATAATAGTCTTGAATAAGATAATGATGTTTGATGATGATGATGATGAAGATAATAGTTGAAGAATGAGAAAAGTTAGTGAATGAGTGATGTAATATAGTGAAAGTTTCTTTGTAAGAGTGTATGCAGAATGCTAGCCGAATCAGAGATAGATCACATGATCGCGAAACACTAGTGGCGAGCTAATCTGCATGAAGCTAGAGTGTATGACATGGTCACGTGAGGTTGACTGAATCTGATGAGGGAGAATGTGATTCAGAAGAATGTACAACTGTTGAATAATAACACAGCCACTTCTGAACTTGCTTATGAGTGTAAAGAGGCCATAGCAGCCACTAATTAATTTAGTGTATAATATTACAATATATAAGAAGCCGGCGTATGCCTGGTAATCATACACTGGCTTAAGCAACCTTTGAATCACAGTCTTATTTAAATTAATAAATCAGTTTACAAGTCTTTTTTTCATTAGATTTTGTGATATAAAGATTAGATATATAATAGATTTCTGCTTCATGTCTTTTCTAAAGAATGTTTGTTGATCAGACTTGTTAACTAAATCTATTAAATACTTAAAAATTTATTTAATCAGATTATCAGCTCTTACTACTCTTTTGCATTCTGAATTTCATCAGAGATGATGTGTATTGAAATCTCCTGCAATTATAGAGTTTCTTAATAAAGTTATGTTCAGAAATTCTCTATTAATTGTTCAGATGTTATTATTTTTCTTCAATGACTTTTCATTATATATATTTATAAGCTGTATAGTATCAAATTTATTCTCTTTATCTATAATATCACTCATCAGAATATCAGAGTCAGATATAATATCAAATCTTAGATTAAATTAATATCTTGATCTCTTTCTTTCATAGATCACTACTCTTGACTTTATCTCAGACTTTTGAGATATAAAGCAGTAGTAGCTTGAATGAGAAATGATATATTTTTACTCAGTATCAAAATTCAGCTCCTGAAGCAGTATAAAATCAACTTTTTATTTAAATACAATTTGAAGACAAGAATAAATACAATTTGAGTTTCTATTCACATTATTTTGAATAAATGTAATTTTTGAAGAGTTTTTAAACTTTTTTTATTGTTTTTATTGTATATTCATACTAAAAGAGAGTAGAGTAGAATCTAATCACTATTATCAGATAGTAGATTATAACTATTCTGAAAAGTAGAAATCTCAACTACTTACATTATATCTAGTTTATCATCAGAGTCATTTCTCAATTCTCTAATCTTAACAGAAGTTTGCAGATTCAAAATCTGTTTACATTTAGCTAAAGAATTGAAGTTTGAAGATTTAGATAGTTAAGAGTTTCTTCTTTTTAAGCTTACAGTTGTAAGTTTACTGACTTGACTATTCTCTTCAGTTCTAGATTTATTTTGAGCTTCATCTTTTCTTCAGTTCTTTTGAGTTCTTGAAGCAAACATATATTCTTTTGAGTTAGATGTATGTTTTTCTTTGCAATTAGAGTATTTAAGCAGAGTGTGTTAACATATTTCATCTCTTTTTGAGTATATTTCATATTTATGCTCACTAGTTTTATGATCTCTGGCACAGAATGCACATTTTGAGTCTCTAAAACAGAAGATTGTAAAGTGTTCATATCTTTGACAGTTTGAACACTGTGTTTAAGCTTTGAGATTCATTCTTGAGTCTTTGTATTCATGAACTCTTATTTTCAAACCTGTTACTCTTACTTCAGAGATCTTTGACTGTTCAAGTATTTTTATATATACTAGAACAGAGACATTTCTTCTACTTTGTCTGAACTTAATTGAATTTAGTTATACAGACTCTTTTCTCAGTTAAATAGAGTTGTATTCTTCTAATTCATTTTTGAGAAGTAGCATTTCTTCTTCACAGTCAGAAATTTCAACTGAAATATTATAAAGAATAAATTTATCTCACTTTTTATCTCTTTCAGATAGAATTATTGTGTTTAACAAAGATTCTACTGCTGATTTTCAGAGATTCTTATTCTGAATAAGTAATTCTACACTGAATTCAGACATTATAGTCAGAATGATAGAGTTTTCAAAGAAGAATGACTCAATTAAAGCTATAACTGATTTTTGAACTTTAATATCAGTTATTAACTGAGAAAAGAACTGCTGATTAATTTCATTTCTGATTCTGAAAATAAGATTTGAGTTTAGCTTGTTTCTTTATAAGATGTTCTGATTTAAGACTTTGAGAATAAGTCTTCTATTTCTGAAGATTTGAAAGTTTTTCTTCTTTTGCATTTTTTTCTCCACTTTTCTATGAATAGAAGTATGAGTATTATTCTTCTCAGTTTTCTCAGAATTTTAAGCATATTTTGAGATAGCAGGTTTAGAGACAGCAGATTTAGCTGCTTGAGTATATATTTTCTTCTAATTCAAAGAAGAAGAAGAAGTAGAAAAAGAGAAAGAAGAGTAAGATGAGAAGTCAGTGATTATACTAGAAATTTTCAATATTTTTTAAACTGTCTTTGAAATTCTAAGTTTGAACTTGATCATCTTCTATAGTTGTCTAGTCTGAGTATGAAGAATTAACAGAACTTCTTCATTCATCACACTCAGACACTGCTTTTCAAGAATCTTGCTTTCTTTTTTAAGTTTCTGTATTTCAAGAACTTATTATTTCTCTATTTCTTCTTTCTTTCTTCTCTTTAGAATTTCAATCTTAGAAATAGTATTTGAGAAAGCATCTTTTTTCACATCAACTGAGTGTATTTTTGAACTTATTATTCTCACTTAATGAAAAGTTGATCAGACTGTTTCAATTGAGATATGTATTAAACTCTTTTGAAAAGTTGATCAGACTGTTTCAATTAAAAGGTTTCTAAGTCTGTTTTCAATTGAAAAGTTAGTTAAACTGTTTCAAAAGAAGAATAAAAGACTTTTGTGTATAAAACATCTGATTTTTTTCACACTAGTTTAGTAACTAGATTAGATTTTTGAAGAGAATCTAATAAACTAAAATTGATTTTTAAGATAAATTAATAAAATCTTTACAATCTCTTTCTTGAAATATAGTGAGAAAAAGTATGATATCAATTGATAATAAATCAGATAATATGACAGTTTTTAAGAGAAAAACTGATAAAAAATAAATCAATTTTTTACAGAGAAATTGATTAAAACTATTCAATTTTATTCTAAATTATTCAATTCTTCTCACACAACAAGTATACAACTCAAATCAGTTAATAAAGAGTGTAAAAAAGAATTAAGTATTAATAAAAGCTCTTCAGTCACTGAAAAAGTAATTCTTACTTAAAAGAATATGAAATTATAACAGAAAACAGCTCTGTTTTTAATTCTTTATAAGAATATTGTATAAAATTCAGAGAAAAACATCTTACTTTTTCAGAAGAAGTAAAAAACTATTTCTAAGATCTTTTTTTTTTTGTATTAACTACTGCAGAAGAATGAGATAGAAACTACTAAGATATGCACTACTATATACTCTCTATTAAGACTTTCCCTCTTCAGAGTCTTGATATTATAGAGAATATAAGTCTGTTTCTATATAATAATATAAATATTGTCAGTGAGATGTAGAGAAACTGGTTATTTATATCTCAAAATAGAAGACTTTGTCAATGATTATATCAATATAGAGTTAATTCTCAAATTCAATAGAAATCTAGTATTGCTGTTCTCAATTCCTTGCAGAATCTATTGAATATTGAGATATTAAAACTAGATTTAATATATCTCACTGTGCAGGGATCAAAGGCTCAGTCAGATCTTGAAATATACTGATTTTATAGTTATTGTATCTGCTGATTATGTATCAAATACAGTTGCTGAGGTATCTTTTTGTACTTTTCTGCTGAGGATGGGCCAGATCGGAAGGTGCGGTACAAGGGTGGGACTTGGTGTAAAGACAGAGAGGGTTTTTCACAGAGGATGCACTTCAGATGTGTCTGTTGATTATGTGCTTGATACTATTGCCGAGGTATCTTTTTGTATTTTTCTGCCAGACGTGGGCCAGATTGGGAAGGGCGGTACGTGGGTGGGACTTGGCGTTGATGTTTTGGAACATCAAAGATAGACAGGGTTTTCATGGAAGTTGCTTCTCAGATATCTCCATAATTACAGGTCAGGGATCTTCCAAAATCAAGAAGATTGGCGCATATGGCTAGGTCTCTTTGCCTTACAATTTGTATGGCAATTTGGCCTGGGGTTGTGGTGTGGTAGGGGTGAACGGGGGATAATCCCACTCAGGAGTTTCGAACAACGTCTGGTTCATGTTTGGCTGGATAACTCCACCACCACACGGGGTATGCGGTCGGCGATGGGGTCAAAATGCTTGTATGATCAAGGGCTTTTCGATGGATCTATCGGCGGGTTCTTATTCGAAAAATTGAGTGAGTTCGTGGTGGAGCGCCTTGGTTGGCTCATTGAGTTATTATTGTGGCGGACATATTACTTGCGAAAACAGAATTTTCCCAGCCCCCTCTGAAAATTAGTAGCAAAACACCACCAAAAAATCAAAATATCTGCATTTCTCTAGAATCATTCAATATCATCCAATACGTGTCTTTTTCAATCAAATATCATCCAAATACGCGTCTTTCTTACCTTTATCATCAAATCCACATATATCAATCAACCCTTTTTTCAATATGCCTCACAACACCCGCTGTTCTGCTGCTTCGCAAGCCTGTACAGAGACTCCTACCCTGCGCCTCAGTCTCCCCAAACTACCTGTTCCAGAAGTTCTGGATAATGGAGAGGATCCGGTCAATGATGAGATGGAGGAGCAGATGGATGAGGAGGATATAGAGACTCAGTCTGAGGATCCTTGATATCTGCGAATCCCTACACCTGAGCCTGACATCTCATACAGATTGTATGAATGGGTGATTATCAATGAGATAAAGAACAAGAGAGATGACAAAATGATTAATGAGTAGAAAGAAGAAGAAGAATTAGAAGAATGAATCTATAATTTCTACAATCAATTCTTCTATACAGATCTCTCAAATGTCAGTGATTATATTCCCTTCTTCAGCTCTGGCAGCTTCAACTTCATTCAATATGGCATTCTCAAGTGAGATAATCAATGTGATGATGATGAAATATATGATGAAAGGAATAGAAGAACTGAATTCACAATCTCATTATCATCCACATCCAGATCTGCTGTTGAATCTTCCATCAAATCCGCCGTTGAATCGTCCATTGAATACACTGTTGAAATCTTCCATCGAATCCACAGTTGAATCTTCCATCGAATACACTGTTGAAATCTTCCATCAAATCCGCCGTTGAATCTTCCATCGAATACGCTGTTGAAATCTTCCATCAAATCCACCGTTGAATCTTCCATCGAATCCACTGTTGAAATCTTCCATCGAATCCACCGTTGAATCTTCCATCGAATCCACTGTTGAAATCTTCCATCAAATACACTGTTGAAATCTTCCATCGAATCCGCCGTTGAAATCTTCCATCGAATCCACCGTTGAATCTTCCATCGAATACGCCCTTGAAATCTTCCATCGAATACACTGTTGAATCTTCCATCGAATACACTGTTTGAATCTTCCATCGAATCCGCCGTTGAAATCTTCCATCGAATACACTGTTGAAATCTTCCATCGAATCCACCGTTGAATCTTCCATCGAATACACTGTTGAAATCTTCCATCGAATCCGCCGTTGAATCTTCCATCGAATCCACTGTTGAAATCTTCCATCGAATCCACCGTTGAATCTTCCATCGAATCCACTGTTGAAATCTTCCATCGAATCCACCGTTGAATCTTCCATCGAATACACTGTTGAAATCTTCCATCGAATCCACCGTTGAATCTTCCATCGAATCCACTGTTGAAATCTTCCATCGAATCCACCGTTGAATCTTCCATCGAATACGCCCTTGAAATCTTCCATCGAATACACTGTTGAATCTTCCATCGAATACACTGTTTGAATCTTCCATCGAATACACTGTTGAAATCTTCCATCGAATCCGCCGTTGAATCTTCCATCGAATCCGCTGTTCCATCTCCAATTCAAAGCAGTCCAATACCTCAATTTGATGAATACTTCAATTGATTGACAAGGGAACAGTTGCTTCATATGAATATTGACAAGAGTATATTTCAAATTATAAGAGATGGGTTAAAAAGTCCATTATAACAGACAAAATTGCAGAAATTCAAATCCTCTTTATTCACTATTTATAGTGATAAGAACAGATCTCATACTGCTTTTACTTCTAAATTTATATTATAATGAATTATAATCTGAATCTTTCTAATTATTACAATACTATTCTATATAAGTAGATCTGAAATATTCTTTTATATCTTTTTCTCTTATGAAGTTCTCAACTGCATGATACAAAAAAGCTTCAAAATCTCCATCAAATCTCTTCAGAATTGAAGAGATATCTGATATGATCTTTGACTTTATATCACATATTGAACAGAGTTCTCTAGCAGTTTCAAAACAGTGAAGATTTCATTGAATTCAATATACACAGGTGATACTCAATGCTTCGCACGATCTCAGCAGGCATATAATCATTCTTAAGAAGATGTACAATCTTGTTGGTGGTGAAATCACAGAGTTGAGATGACATATTGATGATAAAGATAAGAAAGACGCGTATTTGAATAATATTTGATTGAAAAAGACATGTATTGAATGATATTGAATGATTCTAGAGAAATGCAGATATTTTGATTTTTTGATAATGTTTTGCTACTAATTTTCAGAGAGGGCTGGGAAAATTCTGTTTTTGCAAGTAATATGTCCGCCACAATATTTTATTAAACTTGAACTTTATAATCAGCTACTGAGATAATACAGACTATATATAACTATCTCATAGTCTGAAAGAATAGATCTCTCTCTGTAGTTAATAGTCTGATTATATTATTTAATAGTCTTTCTATCTTGACAGTTCTTTATTAAATGTGATATTTAAAATTTAACTTAGAGTTTAATTATACTTCTAATCATTTGATATTTACACTGAGTTTAATCTCTCTATTTAAAAGAGTTAGAGATAGTTCTTTCTCATTGAATTTAGAAAAGAAATGAATTAACTTAGTTTTATTCATATTAAATTGAATTTGATTAATATCTGCTCTAACAAAGATTTTCTTTACAGCTTTTTCAATTATTTTTAAATTCTCTTTGATAGTTTTTAAGCTGTAGACTAAATTAATATTATTTATATAACTTAAAGATTGCACTATTCTCATATTTCTATTTTTAAATAGATATACAGTGTATATTACAAATAAAATGAGTGAGATTGAAGATTCTTATAATACTTTTATTTTTATCTCAGTCTTATCTTATTTTATTTTATCAAAGAAAAGTTATATGATTCTTTTAAATATAAAACAGTTAATTCATTTTATTAGAGAAAGTGACAGTTTTAACATCTTCAAAGTCTGAATTAAGTTTAACTTTGAAATATGATTAAATACTTCTTTTATATTAATAATAACTACAGTTGAGACCAGATCTTTATACTTTGTTATTTAAATATTATAAATAACTGAGAGAACAGTATTAATTACAGAATATTATTTTCTATCTATTATTTATTCACTGAATAAAAGAGAATTACTAATAGAGCTTATAAAAGATAGTTAAGTAGTTATTATCTTTTCTAAAATCTTTTCTAGACAGTTCAATAGAGATATTACTCTATATAACTTAGAAATTAAAGTTTTTCTATTAGATTTTATAAGAATTACTTCAGTGACTTCTCTTCAGTATTCAGAATGATATTTATTTTTCAAGAGATTAAAAAAGAGCTTAAAATATTCATTTTTTAAGTAGAAGTATGTATTTTAAATAATTAAGAAATTAATTTAATCAGGTCCTGTAACAGTTTTAACTGAACTTGAGAAGATAGCTGACTCTAATTCATCTTGTGTAAGATCAGACTATTCTCAGTCATTTTCATCAATATAATTAAAAAGTAATATATTCTCTTTCTCTTTCTCTGAATCTGATAAGTTTTGAAAGAGAGTTCTTATAAAAGCTTAACATTTTTTCTCAAAAGAGTTTACTGTATATAATGCATTCTAAAACTTATATTCTAAGACTGAAAGTTTTACTACACTTCTTATTTTAATATAGTTAAAAGCTTTAAAAACTTTCTTTTCTTATACTTCTTCAAGAAATTTATTTCAGTAGTCTGTTTTAACTCTTTTAATATCTGAAAAATATTCATTTCTGACAGTTTTGAACTCTTTATCAGAAATTATATTATTCTTTCAATCTCTTCTAGCAGTAGCTAATTATTTTCTTTTAAATATAATATTCTCATTTCATTAAGATTTTAAATACTCAGAAGACTTTCTGTTTGAAATATTATCTTTAATACTTATTAGAATAATAGATGTAATGAGCTTCACTCTATTCTTAAGCATTTCATTTGAGATATCTTGATCAGAATTTCAATATAGCTCACTCTATCTTTCAGATTTTAACAGTTTTATACTTTCTTCAACTGTCTTTCAATCAGCTTTTTCAAAGTTAAACTGATTAGAGAGAAGAGGATTTTCACTTATTTATTTTTCACTCAGTTCAATATTAAATTGAATAATCTTATAATCTGATTCTGATGTCTCATTTGAATTAATAAATCAGTTTATAAGTCTTTTTTTCATTAAATTTTATGATATGAAGATTAGATTTATAATAGATTTCTGTTTCATATCTTTTCTAAAGAATGTTTATTAATCAGACTTATTAACTAAATCTATTAAATACTCAAAGATTTATTTAATCAGATTATCAGCTCTTACTGCTCTTTTACATTCTGAATTTCATCAGAAATAATATGTATTGAAATCTTTTATAATTATAGAGTTTCTTAATAAAGTTATGTTCAGAAACTCTCTATTAATTATTCAGATATTATTATTTTTCTTCAATAACTTTTCATTTTAGATATTTAGAAGCTGTATAGTATTAAACTCATTCTCTTTATCTATAATATCACTTACCAGAATATCAGGGTCAGACATAATAATAAATCTTAGATTAAATTAATATCTTAATCTCTTTCTTTTACAGATCACTAATCTTGACTTTATCTTAGACTTTTGAGATAGAAAGTAGTAGTAGCTTGAATGAGAAATAATATATTTTTACTCAGCATCAAAATTCAGCTTCTGAAGCAGTATAAAAATAACTTTTTATTCAAATACAATTTAAAGATAAGAATAAATGTAATTTGAGTTTCTATTCATATTATTTTAAATAAATGTGATTTTTAAAGAGTTTTTAAACTTTTTTTATTGTTTTTATTATATATTCATACTAAAAGAGAGTAGAGTAGAATCTAATCACTATTATCAGATAGTAGATTATAACTATTCTGAAAAGTAGAAATCTCAACTAGACTGACCGCTGGGATCATGAATTTCACGTTTGATTCCATTTGGTCTGGTCTCATACATTTCTTGGCGTGAATCCCGCTGGGACTAATCATTAAAAAAACATGCAAAGTGACTATATATCAGATCTCAAAATGGAATCATGACTTAGAAAAAATAAGAAAGTGGTTTCATTTGGTTTCATTTAGTCCCATTCTTGACATAAAGTTACTATTTTTAGACATTTTAAGGTTTTTTTTAGACTATTTTTAATTTTTTAAAAAGTAACGCTTTTTGATAACACTCAAATGAGATTTAAAGTCATTTAAAGCAATAAAAATAATTTAAATTGAGAAGTGGAAATCATGATCTCATTTGAAAAATGTGACAAGAGTAGACAGTAAGTCTCACTGAGACAGTATGAGACTACTATCTAATGTTAAAACAGTGTAATGGGATCAGTTGAATTGGTAATAAAATCATCAAATATTCTGATCCTGGTCCCAGACATGATCACACGGTCAGTCTAATCTCAACTGCTTATATTATATCTAGTTCATCATCAGAGTTATTTCTCAATTCTCTAATTTTAACAGAAGTTTAAGGATTTAAATTCTATTTATATTTAACTGAAGAATTGAAGTTTGAAGATTTAGATAGTTGAGAGTTTCTTCTTTTTAAGCTTACAGTTGTGAGTTTACTGACTTGACTATTCTCTTCAGTTCTAGATTTACTTTGAGCTTCATCTTTTCTTCAGTTCTTTTGAGTTCTTGAAGTAAATATACATTCTTTTGAGCTAGATGCATGTTTTTCTTTATAATTAGAGCATTTAAGCAGAGTGTATTGATATATTTCATCTCTTTTTAAGTATGTTTCACATTTATACTCACTAGTTTTATGATCTCTGACACAGAATGCACATTTTGAGTCTCTAAAACAAGAGATTGCAAAGTGTTCATATCTTTGACAGTTTGAACACTGTGTTTGAGCTTTGAGATTCATTCTTGAGTCTTTGTATTTATGAACTCTCATTTTCAAATCTGCTACTCTTACTTCAGAGATCTTTGACTGTTTAAGTATTTTTATATATATTAGAACAGAGATATTTCTTCTGCTTTATCTGAACTCAATTTAATTTAGTTATACAGACTCTTTTCTCAGTTGAATAGAGTTGTATTCTTCTAATTCATTTTTGAGAAGTGATATTTCTTCTTCACAGTCAAAAATTTCAACTGAAATATTATAAAGAATGAATTTGTCTCACTTTTCATCTCTCTTAGATAGAATTATTACATTTAACAAAGATTCTACTGCTGATTTTCAGAGATTCTTATTCTGAATAAGAAATTCTGCACTGAATTCAGACATTGTAGTCAGAATGATAGAGTTTTCAAAGAAGAATGACTCAATTGAAGCTATAACTGATTTTTGAACTTCAATATCAGCTATTAACTGAGAAAAGAACTCCTGATTAATTTCATTTCTAATTCTGAAAATGAGATTTAAGTTTAGCTTGTTTCTTTGTAAGATGTTCTGATTTAAGACTTTGAGAATAAGTCTTCTATTTCTGAAGATTTGAAAGTTTTTCTCTTTTTGTATTTTTTTCTTTACTTTTCTATGAATAGAAGTATGAGTAGTATTCTTCTCAGTTTTCTCAGGATTTTGAGCAGATTTTGAGACAGCAGGTTTAGAGATAGTAGATTCAGCTACTTGAGTATATGTTTTCTTCTGATTCAAAGAAGAAGAAGTAGAAAAAAAAGAAGAAGAGTAAGATAAAGAGTCAGTGATTGTACTAGAAATTTTCAATGTCTTTTGAACTGTGTTTGAAATTCTGAGTTTGAACTTAATCATCTTCTATAGTTGTCTAGTCTGAGCATGAAGAATTAACAGAACTTCTTTATTTATCTCACTCAGACACTGCTTTTCAAGAATCTTACTTGCTTTTTCAAGTTTCTGTATTTTAAGAACTTATTATTTCTCTATTTCTTCTTTCTTTCTTCTCTTCAGAATTTCAATCTCAGAAATAGTATTTGAGAAAGCATCTTTTTTCATATCAACTGAGTGTATTCTTGAACTTATTGTTCTCACTCAATGAAAAGTTGATTAGACTGTTTTAATAGAGATATTTATTAAACTCTTTTAAAAAGTTGATTAGACTGTTTTAATTAAGAGATTTCTAAGTCTGTTTTTAATTGAAAAGTTGATCAGACTGTTTCAAAAGAAGAATAAAAGACTTTTATGTATAAAATATCTGATTTTTTTTCACACTAGTTCAGTAACTAGGTTAGATTTTTGAGATAAATCAATAGAATCTTTACAATCTCTTTCTTGAAATATAGTGAGGAAAAGTATGATATCAATTGATAATAAATCAGATAATATGACAGTTTTTAAGAGAAAAACTAACAAAAAATAAATCAATTTTTTGCAGAGAAATTGATTAAAACTATTTAATTTTATTCTAAATCATTTAATTCTTCTCACACAACAAGTATGCAACTCAAATCACTTAATAAAGAGTATAGAAAAGAATTAAGTATTAATAAAAGCTCTTCAGTCACTGAAAAAGTAATTCTTACTTAAAAGAATATGAAATTATGACAGAAAACAGCTCTGTTTTTAATTCTTTGTAAGAATATTATATAAAACTCAGAGAAAACATCTTACTTGTTCAAGAGAAGTAAAAAACTATTTCTAAGATCTTTTTTTTTGTATTAACTGCTGCAGAAGAATGAGATAGAAACTGCTAAGATATATACTACTACATACTCTCTATTAAAACTTTCTCTCTTCAGAGTCTTTGTCAGGAAAAAGAGACTATACACTACTGAACGTCATCAACATCGTATTAATACAATAGTTCTCATCATTATCAGCTTACTATAACACTCATCTAATACTCACTTATACTAGCTCTCTTGACTCATACATATATTTTACTATCAATAGCTCTATCTTTTGTATGAAATAGATATATTAGATAGTGAATGAATAATATAACAAGCAGATCTTGATACACATAAGATTCATATATCTTCAATATATTCATCCGTGATAATCATTCTGACAGTTATGAGCCCGGTAAGCAGCATCTGAAGAGAAGCGCGATACACTGATCTCAATTCTCATTTGAACTGATAACTATCATTTGAACTGAGATGATTGATCCTCATTTGTATACAGTCTGAAATACTCGACTATTATATTACATCTGATTCCCAGTAAGCAGCATCTGAAGAGAAGTGCAATACACTGATCTCAATCATTATTTAAACTGAGATGATTTATTCTCACATGTATACATTCTGAAATTCTTGACTGTTATACACTCTGATTTCTGATCATATTCTCAAATACTTGAACTGATTTCTCAATTCATTCAATATAACTAATATAACAGATAAGACAATGTCTAGTGCAACAGTTCACCTTAGTGTTTCTGAAGATTGGAAACTTTGGTACAAGCATATGCTAGAATATGCAAAGAACAAGAAGGTATCAGACTTCATCAATCTTGATAAACCTGATATCTTCTCTGAACTAGAAGAACCTCTGAAACCCGAGTGTTCAGAAGAAGTCACTGCAGAGGTCAAGATAGTATATAACATCAAGATCACTGTGTGAAAAATCAAATATATGAAATATGAGAAAATGAATGAAGATATGACAAAGATACAAGATGTTATATGAAGAACAAAGAATGTCACAGAACTATGACATATATGCAGTGAGAATGATGATGTGAAGAAGATTATCTGTTTATTAAGAGATTGACTCTCACTGATGATTACAGACTATCAAGATAATGTGAGAACCTGATATCATGATCTCTGCAAAGCACTGAAAAACAGAGATATAGAGAAGTGATTAAATGACTGATCTCTCATTGAAGAAGATATTAAAGAGACAGATATAGCTGAATAGTTCAACTTGAAGAAAGACTTCTTAAATGTGAATCTAGCTATTAATACAGGTTATGCACAAGTATGAACTAAGAATATCTGACATGATAAAGATGTTATATCTTTGACAGAGTTAGTTAAGAACTTCAAGAAATGATATAGAGAAATGAGTATTCTCAAAGAAGATAAACCTATAAACTTTACTACTCTTAATGAAAGATCTCAGCAATTATCATCAGTGACATTTGAAAACTGCATCTGCAGAGCCTATCACTGATACACTTAGTGCTACTATCTCAATTCATCAAGAAAGCCATCTGAATGGAAGAAAAATGAGAAGAAGAGAACTTAGATTGATTAAGCTCTTAAGAATCAAGAATTGAAGAGACATGTTGATCATGTAATATCTAGAGATTCATTCATGAATATGAATATAATAAATGTCAATGAAGCAGTTCTGAGAGAAATGATTCTGAAGTAATCGGATTCTTAATCTATCAATTATCAATCTATCAATCAACAGATCTGAAAAATATCAATGAACTTCTCAAATTATCACTTCTATCTCTGAAACTTCTGGATCTTTGATACTGGCGTGGAACAGCATATATACAATAATTGATCATGTTTTCTATTCTTTACACCTGTGAATAAGAATGCAGAAGTCTATACATATGATTTCAGCACTAAAGTTAAAGATTATAGAACTGTTAGAACTATTATGATAAATGAAGCAGAAAAGCAGTTCAATGCCAATCTCATCAACACAGCTTACATCTCAAATTTCCATACAAATATTATCACATGAAAATCATGTTTTCATATAAAAGATATCTATTATGATGAAAAAGACTTCAGATTGTGAACATGTGTAGATAATACAATCTTTACATATGTTAAAGTATTTGAGAGATTGCTAGTTACAGAATATAGTGAAATAGCTGTTTTCTCAACTATCTTGAAAAAATTCACTATCAAAGTCACTGCAGCTACTACATCACACACTTCTAATATCACTATATCTGAAAAAATAATATCTTTAAATTCTTCAACTTCTATAAATTCTTCTTCTAATCTATCATTACATACTTCAATAAATCATTCTTTCAACCTGTCAATACACATAAAACCTTCTTAAAAATCTAAGATCTCTATAGCTACTCAGTCTACATAGTATAAGAGATTAGAACATTTATTGAAAATCGGCATTTAAAAGCTTGCAAATGATATAACTAGTGTTTAAATCATCAATCTAGAAGACACTGCAGACAAGCTTATCACTGAGCTTTGTAAACTCTGTCATCTATCTAATGCAAAAAATCAAATATCTAGATTTTCTCACATTGAATCTTAAATATCATTTGAATGCCTATACACAGATATTACACATGGCTCTACACAGTGCTATAATGGTGAGTGTTATCTCATACATTTCATGTGTGATTATCTCTGTTTCCATATAGCTATAACAGCTATCTAAAAATCAGAAATCTGAAAAGCTCTTAGATAAGCTATCAATTGAATTAAATATTAATTCAACTGTACTATAAAGACCATTCATATTAACAATGATACTGCAGTCAAGGAAGCAGATAACTTCATAAATTAAGTAAATGATGAAAGTCTAGAGATAGAGTATTCTTCAGAGTATATTCATGAGTAAAATAATACAGCAGAGTGAGCAGAAGCAATATTAATAACAAAGATAAGAACTCTATGAATAGAATCTCTTCTGTCACAATCACTTTTCCCTGAGATTGCACTTACTGTCATCTATCTAGCAAATCAAACCTCTACTAGAATTCTAGATTGAAAGTCATCTCTATGAGTATTGAAAGAATTTCTACAAATCAAATCTCATTTCTGCACTTATCTTCAAATCTACAGATGTCACATCTATGCAAAGATACTGAATAAAGTTCTCAATAGAAATCACTCTCAGAAGCTAGATTTCTGAGCATATATTAAATATCTAGTTGAATATGATTTTATAAACATCTATTGAATTTGAATTCCACACTTAGAACAGGTGATAAGAGCAAGAGATGTGATGTTTGATGAGAATAGAAAATTCAACTCTGAAGATCTCTACATTGAAAGATAACTAAGAGATTGAGTATCTAAGAAGGTGAAGCATCTATATATGAAAGTTTGAGAATCATCAATGACTTCTATTAATCAATTGAAAGAGATTATAGATGCAGATATTGATGTTTTTCACTCTGAAGAAAATGCTCAAAGCTTCAAAAATATAGAGGAGGAAAATAATGAGTATAAATATTATAATGTTTCAATTCTTTCTATACTAGATTCAACATCAGAGTCAACAGGTTTTGATATTAATATTAATACTTATTCAGCTGTGATAGATAAGTAAACACAGAACATTACATCTAGAGCTCATAATATCAGTGCTGACTTTGATGAAGCAAATATCATTGATAACTGCAGAACCTGAAAATACAGAGCTGCTCATCTTGTAACAGTTTCAAATGTTAAAAACAATTCATTTCAAATGATCAATGAGACATTCTCTCAATCACACTCAGACTTCTACAAGTCTCAAAATTTATTTTCAAATACTATTTTCATAGTTATCAATAAAACAGCTACAACAACAGTATTTATACTGATTTTAAGAATTCATAGATCTCAACTGTCAGATTCACTGAATCACTGAGCAGATGTTGAAAAACACTCATATTACAAAGAATTTGAGAATGCTGCTAAGAGAGAATGAGATAGTATATCTCTACAGAATATATATGAAATTACTAGCAGATTACAGAGAGACATCTCAGTTATCTCTCTATAATGAGTATTCATTTACAAATTCAATGATGAAGGTTTTCTTTTGAAATACAAAGCTTATATCTGTATACACAGAGATCTTCAATCAATCACAGATCTCACTACAAAAGCTTGCATACTAGCTGTCAGAGATCTCTGAATCTTATTATCTTTAACAGCAGTACTTGATCTAGATGTAGAACAGCTAGATAAAATCAATATCTTCACTAATAGTAATATTAATGAGCTAGTATATATGAAATTATCTGATGAATGATGAAAGTTGAAGAGGATGCAAAATTTGAAGTATATAAATCATATACTAAAACTTCTATAAGTATTATATGAATTACACAGATCACTTCTTCTCTGGTTAAATAAATTATCTTCAATATTGAGAACACTAGACTTCATCTCTATATCAGAGAATTGATGTCTCTTCTTTAATGATCAATTAATCATCTTCTTCTATGTGAATAATATCATCATTCTATCATGATAAGAAGATTTGAAAGAAAGAGATTAACTAATCAAAGATCTTAAAAACATCTATGAGATCTGACAGATGAGAGATTTGAAATGATTTCTCAACATGCAAATAATATATGATCATCTCAACTTGAAGCTCTGACTATGTCAGAATGTCTATATTAATAAGATAGTTGATACATATCATCTCATACATGCCTGCAAGGTCTATACCTCACTAACTGATACTCTGTTAGAGCCTTTTAACAAGTCAGTTATATTCATAAAAATTCATCATTATCAATAATGTATCAGCTTCTGCATCTACTCAGCAGTGATAACATGCTCTGATATTACATATGCAGTGAGTGAACTAGCTACATTCATGACAAATTCATCAGAACATCACTGATCAGAGATAAATAGAATGATATCTTATCTATGTAATATGAAGAATCTTACTATTCAATATAATGATAACATTGATAGATTTCTACAACTTGATCTCAAACCTGATATCATTAAAGCTGTCAGTGATGTCTTTTTCACAGATAATGCAGATCATTACTCTATATAAGAATATATCTTCAAACTGTTCAGTGAGACTGTTGATTGAAAATCAAATAGACAGATAATTATAACTACATCTATCACAGAAGCTGAGCTTATTACTATCTCATAAGTCAGTAAGAAGTCTATCTGATGAAATAGATTCTTTTAACATATTTAATTTGAATCTGATCATAAGATCTGTATTCAATATAATAATTATTAAACTGTTGACATTCTTACAAAGAAAGACTTCTCTATAACTATGAAGCTCTGTCATATTGATATATATAAAAGCTGGCTCTGAGAACATGTTCAATGCAGTGATATTACAGTTGATTGAGTGTCTACAGCTCAGATGCCAGTGAATGACCTCACTAAGACTCTGCTACACCAGAAACATACGGAATTTGTCAAGATACTAGGCCTAGTTGATATATCAGATATTATCAAGATATAAGCAGAATAAATAATTTATTTTGATATAATCTCTACAGATTTATCTACACTCTTTTTACTACAGATTCATCTACACTCTTTTTATTACAGCATTGTGATTTAAAGGTTTCTTGCCAGCGTACGATTACAGGTGTACGCTGGCTTCTTATATATCATAATATTGTACACTAAATTAATTAGTGGCTGCTATGGCCCCTTTACACTTGTAAGCAAGTTCAGAAGCGGCTGCGTTATTATCCGACAGTTGTACATTCTTCTGAACCACTGTATGTTCTTCTGAATCACATTCTCTCTCACCAGATTCAGTCACGCTCACATGACCATGACACCCACCCTAGCTTCATGCGGATTAGCACGCCACTAGCATTCGCAATCTTATGACCTATCTCTGATTCAGCTAGCATTCTGTGTACACCCTCACAAAGAAACTTTCACTATATTACATTACTTATTCACTAACTTTTCTCATCTCTTAATTATCTTCTTCATCATTGTCATCATTGAATATCACTATCTCATTCAAGATTTCTATCTCTCTTTCTATTCAACTCTTTTCATCTGTTTATCTATTATATTATACATGTTTCTGATAATGACTCTCTGTTCTCATAATAAGCATTCTCATAGTGCTCATACCAGGCAGTTCATTCGCAGTAAGTGTAATGTGTTGTGAAATATGATCAGGACTTATTTATCTTCTAACAATTGTCAGAATATACTATTATAAATGACACATCTTCTTCATCTTCTTATACATCTCTGATCTTCTTTTCTTCAGTAGTATCTGATCATGTTTTTCTAATTGTATTATATAATCACAGATGCTGATGTTTTAATTCATGTAAAATCTTCACACATTGACAGATTCATATCTGTCAATGATTGTGATTTTAATGTTAAATTATTAATTGAGAACTTGAAGAATGTGATAATGAAGAAATTATCTGTGTTATATATAACTGAGTCTTCTGCATTCTTCTCTACTCTCTCTGTTTCTTTCTCTGCTGCTTCTCTTCAATCTTCTACATCTGTCTCTGTGTCTGATTCTCCTGCTTCTGCTATCTCTGTTCTTACAACTCTCACTCTCACTACTTCTGGTTTTACTGTCTCTGCTTTTGTTATCAGCTCTCCTCATTTTAAGAAGATATTGTATAGACTTAATAAATCACATTTCTCAGTATGTATACTTCTATTCTTCTTATCAACTCTCAGAATAATTTATTATATAAAGACTGTATATAATATAACTATCTGAAGCTTGATCACAGATGCTGATTATTACATTCATTTTAAATATTTATAGTGAGATAATTATTCATTTATATCAGAGAATCATCTTCTCTCTCAACAGTGTTAAAATTATAAGTCTTTTCATTTTTTATCTTTTCTTTCTGATGCTGATTTTTCTATTCTTAGAAAAAATCATTATAAGTTTTACTGTACATGAAGTCATGATATTCATAGATATTAAGAAGCTTTTTATAACTATAAAGTTCAATATTGTAGAGATATTTACTCTGATAAATTTCTTCAGAATAATAGATCTGTATCAGTCTATTCTCTGATATCTGTCATTTAACTTTATAATGCAGACAAAAAATATCTGTGTTTTTAGAAATGAGAATATAAATATCATACTCTTTTACACTCACAGATGTGAGGCTTATATATCTTGTCTGAGATATTATTATGAAAATAAGCTGTTTATATACTGTATTTTACTTTCTGTATTCTCTTATATCTCTCTTTCTCTTTCTGAGAAGTCTTATATATGTTGTAATTATATATACAACTCTAAGATCAGTGAGTGTTTATTCAGTAACTATTTTCATCTCTGATTTTATGATTTTCATATATTAACAATGATTCTTAGTTACTTCAGTGTCAGAGATTATTCTAATTAAAGATAATAATGTCACTGAGACTACTCTCTCTTATTCTTAAGCTTCTTCTATTACTTTCTCTCTCTCTTCTGCAGAAAAGATTGTATACATATCAAGTTATAAGTATTCAGTTTCAGATAACTTTTACTGTTATTTATCTGATTCTGTGTCTTCTTCTTCTTCTGTTTCTTCTGTCTTTACTCTCTTTATTCTGACTTCTAGTTCTGTAAGTTCTGCACTCTTCTTCAATTTTTCTACATATACATATATGCATTTCTATATTGGCATTCCAGTCAATCTTGTGATAAATGACATTAATGTTGTATACAGAGTGATAGAGGAATCAGAGATATATACAGTGTTATTATAAAAGTAGCTTACAGTTCTTAAATTTCTTACAGATCTCAAGTTTTAAGATTTTCTTTATTTTTAATGTTTCTCAGATGATATAGTATTGAAAATAGATTAAATATGTAATGTATGAAAATGAATGAGATGTATATAATAATATTTGTCTTTTACAGTTAACTTTTATAGTTGATGATCAATTCATTATTTCTTTTCTTTTCTTATACTTTTTCTTTATCTGCTAGTCACTACTCTTACACAATCTCTATATAGTACAGTATTCAGTAACTAGGTTCAGCAGCTTTCATTTTTTATAATTCTATCTCATATATTATACTGTCTCTCTTCACTCACTTAGATCACTACAGTGAACAGCTCATTAAAACTAATCTTATCTAATCTCTGAGCATTTTCAGAGATTAAGATAACTTAGTCTTATACATCTGTGAATGTTTCTGATAGTTTATTCTCTGTGATCTTTATAATTGAACTGATGTAAACAGTTGAATTCAACTCTGAATTTCTTTTTCTTCTGTAATCTGACTTATATACAAGTCTGTTACTTTGAGATCACTCTTTATCATATTACACTCACTGTCTGTGATGTATTATTATATAACTGACTACAGTCTTATCACTTATTGAAGTGTGATATTTATCTGATTTCTTCATTTCTTCTCATTCTTTTCTTATAATTGTGAAAAGATTGAAATAAGTGAGATCATTTAATTTATAAGCATCTATGATTTCTCTTACTTTATAAGACTTTTCAATTATAAGTCTCTTCTTTTTCAACACTGATAATAGTGCTGTGAATAATTATAATTCACTCAGATCTTACATCTTTACTTTCACTAGTTATGAATTATTTACTAAGTTGTATAAGACTCATCTCTCTGATTTCTTCAGTGCATAAGTTCTCAGAGAATATGATTTGAGTATTTTATAGAGTTCAAATCATCTAGATTGAAACTTCTCAGAATTCTCATTGTATACAAGAACTTATGTTCTCATCTTGAGACTTGATTTCTTAACTAGTGAGTCTCATATTCTTTTTGATTGAATTGCTCAGTTCAGGAGTAACTTATTAGCTTTTGCACATGTGTGGCTGATCTCTTTCAATCTTAGTTTTATGTCTGCGACTGCTGTGTCTGCAACTGCTACTACTGTGTCTGTAACTTCTGTTCCTGCTGCATCTGTGACTTTTGCATCTGCGACTGTTGCATCTGTGACTGTTGTATCCGCGACTGTTGTGTCTGCAACTGCTGTTCCCTCTCCCACCTTTTCCGAAGCATTCTCCGGGATGCGCGGATGCAATTCATACAACAGGTAGAATAATGAACACTTGGAGACTGCATGCTGTTAAATCTGTGTGATGAATAGCATCTGCCTGAGATATTCATCTCATAGTCTTATAGGCTTGTTCACTAGATATTTCATCAGTATATTGTTCAAGATTTCATTCAAGTGTTTCATCTTCTCATTTATCTGTGAATAATATAATATTGTTCTATGATATCTTGTCTGTAACTGACTCATGAAATGTCTCACTACTTCTTCTATGAGATTCACACTGTTATTAGTTAGAATCTCACATAGTATTTTATAGTTGATATAGATCTTATTATATAGAAACTTCATTATTATCTTCTCTGTTATCTCTGAAACTGCTTTCATAACTGATCAGTCAGTAGTGTAATCAATAGCAGTGATTATTCATTGATTTTCATTTGACATTCATAGTAATATGTCTATGAGGTTTATCTCTTATTATTTAAACAGTTGTATCATACACTTTATCTAATATTATACTTTCTTACATTCTAACTCTTTCTTAGATTCTTTTATAATCTGATAATTCAGGTACTTGTAAGTTTATATCTGAATGTTCTCAGTCATGCTTAGTCAGTATACTCTTGATTCAAGTACACTTATAAGTTCAGAACTTTCTAAATGACTGAATTCCTTATACATATGAGCTATCAAGTTGCATTTAAATGAAGATTCTAGATAGAGAGCTTCTATATATTCTAGATTATAATAAAGCATAATATTGTTTTTCAATTTTCTCAGCTTGAAGTTCAGAAGCATCTCTTCTACTACTCTTATAAGACACTTATTATCTGACATCTTATCATTCTTTAAGCAAGAGATCATGATATTCACTTATTCTGATTTCTTACATCTTCTTAGCATATTTAATATGAACTTCTCTTGTACCTGATTCATAGAATTCTCATTCATAAAATTGAGTCTGTAATTAATTATATCAGGTATCACAGCATCTGATTTCTTTCAGTATTTAATATGAAGATTATATGCTTAGAACTCTGAGATTCAATATACTAAGTATTTGAAAGATTTTATCATTAATTATAGATAGATAAGACTTTTATAATCTATGATCACTGTTATTATATATCTGTTGTTAATATATCTATTTCATAACATCAGTACATGCTTAATTACTAGCAATTTCTTTTCATACACTGAATAATTGAGCTCAGCATCTGATAGTTTTCTATTATCATATATTATCAGATGCAGCTTACTGTTCTTATTCATCTGTAGAAGAGTGTCTCTGATAGCTCATTCAAATACATTTATCTTGATATAGAAAGATTTATCACAATCTAGTTAAATAAGTACTGAGAATATTATTATATATTCTCTCAGTGTGAGAAAAGTCTCTTCACATACAGTATTTCAGATAATTGAATGAAACTTCTTCTTTTACAAATTTGTATTCATTTCTCTTAAGAGATCTGAGAGTGATACAGATATTTATATAAAATTCTTGATGAATCTACAGTAATATAAGATTAATTTAAAAAACTGTTATATATAATATATGTTTCTTAATCACAGTCAATTCACTATAATATTCAATTTCTTCAGAATGAGATGTATACAGTTATCACTCACTACATATTCTATGAACTTCAACTCTTTCATTTCAAACACATACTTGATTGATTTAATATAGAGCTTATACTCTGTCAGAGTTATAAGCACTTTATCAAGATACTTCAGATATTCATTGTATAAGTTTGAAAAGACTAGAATGTTATCAAGATATATAAGATATAAGATTTCATTCTGTTTATAAAGAATTGTATTCATCATTATTTAAAAGATGATAGACACATTTGTCAGACTGAATGACATTGCTAGGAATTTAAACTTCTCTTATTATATATTAAATATGATTTATGAGACTGATAGTTCATCTATACAGATTTGTCAGTATTCTGAGAGAAGATTAATCTTTAATAGATATCAGGTATTTTCAACTGTATTCAACTGTTGTTAAATCTGTGACAGTGAATATTCATTCTTGATTATAAGCTTATTAAGTGCTTAATAATTGATACATATCTATCACTTCTTATCTCTCTTTTTCATGAATAAAACTGAAAAGCTTCACATGCTTGATAAGAGTTGTATAAGATTATATTCTAAAAGGTCTGTGATCTGATACTTCTGTTCTTTAAGATGTGTTTGTGACAGAGAATATGCATTCTGATTAACTGATTTTGTATTCTCTATATCAATCTCATGTATGAATTCTTGTTTCAGCAGTAATTTCAGTGAAAGATCTATTCAGAAGATTCTCTCATGCTTCTTCAGAAGCTTCTTCATATACTTATTCTCTCACATATTCTTTATCTTGGTTTTCTCTGCTTTCAGGTCTCATATAATATACAGAATGCTTTCAGATAAGGTCTTATAAATTGTTCTCTTTACTTATTAATATGTAAGCAGATTTAATTCTTTTATATTAGAGATATGAAATATCCTTCTCATATCAGTTAATAGAATTGTATGAATCATTTTCTTTCTATTAGTTAACTGTATATAACATGTACATCATTGAATCTGTGAATTGAATCTTTGAAATCAATTGAGTCTGAGAATAAGATCATATTTCATGTTCTGCAGCTTCTGTGCTTAAATATAGCAAGATTATTCTCTAAAGTATAAGAGAACTCTTACTCTCACAGATGATATCAAATATCAGTTATCAGATAATCTTATATATCAGAGATTCTTCACTCAGCAGACTTCTTTCAGTCTTTGAATTATATAATCACTGATATACTGTGTAGAAGCTTCTGTGTCTGTTAACACTTTTACAGCCATCTCTCTGTTCTTACTCAAGTGTCTCTTATACATTAACATTTCAGGTCTTAAGACATTGAGATGAGTATTCACTTCATTATTCTCATTCACACCTTATTTGAGAGTCTGCTTCTTCTTCATATTCACAGAATTCAGAGAGTTATCTAATATAAGCATCTCTTTCACTTTGAAGATTTTTCATAGAATATTAGTGAGTGTCTCTGAGCTCACTGATTCTGCTAGTTTTTTAACTCTCTTACTTCTCTTAACTGTGCATGCTAAGTGCAATCATTTATATCATGATTTTAACATTCACAGTTGAAGCAAGCTCAATACTTATAATATCAAGATTTTCACTCAGAGAATTCTTTTTTCAGAGAATTCAGTGCTTTAGTAATAATATTCAGATCTAGATTCATTGCATTCAGATGTATAACTTGTATTATAGAAGTCTGATTACTCATTCTTCACTGAGATATACTCAATTGCAGTATTTTCTGTTGTAATTGACTCACTTATTCTCATATAATAAGAATATTATATGCTTCCTTCACTGTGCCTGACTGTGAGATTAAGTATTTTCATTTCACTCTCAACTCAGGTGTAAGATCATGAATAAAGATCTATAAATAAAAAGATGTTAAAAGCTCTTTATTTAATACAAGATAGTGTAAGCTGAAGTATATAAAGTATGATATAAGATTACTTACTTATCTATACTCAGTGAAGTATTTATAATACTTATCTTATACATTCACTTTCTCAAAGTTGTGCAAGATTCATTTGAAACACTTATTTCATATTTATAAGAATGAATATCACTTCAGATCTGTAAGATTCATCTTTTCATCAGTCATTTATAATGACTTTGCTTTTTTATGTAGAAATGCAGCAGATCTTAAGACTTGATGAAATTTTATTAACTATCTGTCTGTGAGTTCATGTTCAATTCAATAATATAATTATATCTGACTTAGTCAGCTGATTGCAGCATCATTTTTTCAGTTATTATTAAAGCTTAATAATTTCAGCAGATCTTTCAGCTTGATATATTTCATACTCAGATTCTTCTTCTACACAGCAGTCTCTGATAATATATATGCTTCTGAAGAGATCATGAACAATCATGATAAGATCTTCAGATTCAGTGTAGTTATCTATCTGTATAAACATTCAATCTCTCACTGCAGGTCTAAGATCTGATTTTCTCTATTCTTATTAATGATGATAATTACATCAGTGAAGCTCTTCATAGTGAATGCTTGATTCACAGTAAATATTAATTGTTATTTGACTTTCATCTCAGTCTGCTACTGTGTACATAAGACCTTGATCTTGTTTAGAATTCTTGTATATATACAGAGCTTCAATTTCAGTTCAGCAGTCTCAGTCACTTTTCTTACTGCTTTAAGTAAACTCTCTGAGAGATTCTGCATATCTTTCAATTCAGATAGCAGAGAAGAATGTTATTTATATTAACTAGAGAAGATATTCATTTCAGTGATTTCTCATTGATTGTACAATGTCTATCATTATATCACTGTATCATTATATTGCTATATTGTTATATGATTTCTGTTATCATTATATAACTCTGATAATAATTACCCTTCTCTTTTATCCTTCTTTTGAGTAGGGAGTGAACTTCTTTGAATCTCATTCACTGCTCTCATTTTCTTTCTCACATCTCATCTGTTCATGTATTATACATGACATTCATCTGAGTGTGAAGTTTTCCCTCTATAAGCAAAGCAGTATCAATCAGATGCTCTTTCACTCATCACTCTTTGTACACTATCTTTTAAGGTGTTCTAGAACCACACTGGCATGATAACTATGAATTGCTTTGTAGACAGAATTATCACACTCTGAAGAAGCCTGCACTTCTCATCAGTTTTTAGACATGCTATCAGATGTGATTCAAAGGTTTCTTATCAGTGTATAATTACAGGTGTACACCGGCTTCTTATATATTGTAATATCATATGCTAAATTAATTAGTGGCTGCTATGACCCCTTTACACTTGTAAGCAAGTTCAGAAGCAGCCGCGTTATTATCCGATGATTGTACGTTCTTCCAAACCACTGTACGTTCTTCCGAACCACAGCATTATTTACACTTTCATTTACATGTTACATTCACTGAAGAAGATGTGTCAGAAAAAAGAGATTATATACTACTAAACATCATTAACATTATATTACTATAATAGTTCTCATCATTATCAGCTTACTACAATACTTGTTTAATACTTGCTTATACTAGCTCTCTTGACTCACATATATATTTTACTATAAATAGCTCTATCTTTTGTATGAAATAGATATATTAGATAGTGAATAAATAATATAACAAGCAGATCTTGATACATATAAAATTTATATATCTTTCACATATTCATCTGTGACAATCATTTCAACAGTCTTAATATTATAGAGAATATAAGTCTGTTTCTATATAATAATATGAATATTATCAGCAGAATGTAGAGGAACTGATTATTTATATCTTAAAATAGAAGACTTTGTCAATGATTATATCAATATAGAGTTAATTCTCAAATTTAATAGAAATCTAATATTGCTGTTCTCAATCTCCTGCAGAATCTATTAAATATTAAGATATTAAAACTAGATTTAATATATCTCACTGTGCAGAGATCAAAGACTCAGTCAGATCTTGAAGTATACTGATTTTATAGTTATTATATCTGCTGATTATGTATTGAATACAGTTGCTGAGATATGTTTTTATACTTTTCTGTCAGAGATGAGCCAGATCAGAAGAGGTGGTACAAGAGTGAAACTTGATGTAAAGACAGAGAGAGTTTTTCACAGAGAATGCGCTTCAGATGTGTCTGTTAATTATGTACTTGATCCTATTATCAAGATATCTTTTTGTATTTTTCTGCTGAATGTGAGTCAGATTGAGAAGGGTGATATGTGAGTGAGACTTGGCATTGATGTTTTGAAACATCAAAGATAGACAGGGTTTTTATGAAAGTTGTTTCTCAGATATCTTTACAATTACAGATCAGAGATCTTTCAAAATCAAGAAGATTGATGAATATGACTAGGTCTCTTCATCTTACAATTTGTATGGCAATTTGGCCCGGGGATGTGGTGTGATAGGGGTGAACAGGGGATAATCCCACACAGGAGTTTCAAACAACATCTGGTTCACATTTGGCTGGATAACTCCACCATCACACAGGGTATGCAGTCGGCGATGGGGTCAAAATGCTTGTATGATTGAGGGCTTTTTGATGGATCTATCGGCGGGTTCATATTCGAAAAATTGAGCGAGTTTGTGATGAAGCGCTGTGTTTTGTATATGCATAAGCATGTTCAGAAGCAGCTGTGTTATTATTCAGCAGTTATATATTCTTCTAAATTACATTCTCTCTCATCAGATTTAGTCACACTTATATGATTATAATATACATTCTAGCTTCATGCAGATTAGTGTGTCACTAGTGTTCATAATAGTGTAGTCTATTTCTAATTCAGCTAGTATTCTGTATATATTCTTACAAAGAAATCTTCACTATATTACATTACTTATTCACTAACTTTTTTCATTCTTCAATCATCTTCTTTATCATTATCATTATTAAACATTATTATCTTATTCAAGATTTCTACTTCTTCTTCTATTTAATACTTTCTATCTGTTCATCTATTACATTATACATGTTTCTGATAATAATTCTCTGTTTTCATAACAAGTGTCTTTATAGTACTCATATCAGATAGTTTATTAACAGTAAGTGTAATGTATTGTGAAATATGATCAGAACTTGTTTATTGTGGCGGGCTGCGCCCGATCAATCATATAGACTATTTCATTACACTTCACAGATTCCTACCGTTCCGATTCTCGGTCGCCGATCCTCGGCTGAAAACCTACAGAATTCCTATTCTTCCGCCCTGAAGCTTCACCGTGTACACCACTGTGTATGTATATAAATATTCACTCTGATCACTGATTCTCATACTTTCTCTTTCTTTTCTTCTCTAACATTTTTCTCTTTGTTATATAAGACCTATATATTATTCCAATCTATTCGGCGTAGGCCTCTTATACTAGAAAAATGTTCATTGTCTTCTTATTAGAAATGATTATTCATGTTCATTATTTCCTTATTAGAAATGATTACTCACTGAGATATCTGAATGTGTAACAACATGTAAGAAATAGAGAAACAGTTAAACAGTTAAGTGAACACTGAGTCTTCAGATAGAAGCTTGCTTATCAGTCACTCTGACTCTGTAACAAGATCTTACAAAGAGAGTAAGATCTTATAAGAGAATATCAGTGAAAGACTCAAGAGTTCTGACATCTCAGATATATGAGATATTTATATAATTATACTTCTTCAGATTTCACAGATATTACATATCTGATAAATGATATAATCATGTCTAACAATAATATAAGAGAACTCTCAAATGTGAATATAGAAGTAATATCACAGTGACTCTGAGCAATGTTGAAATTACAACAGTGACAGATAGCTGATATACATACAACTTAATAACTTCAATATAAGAAAATTCAATAATTAACTTAATAAGAGATTCATGCAATTTCAATATCTATAGAATCAAATATAAAAGCACTGAAAGAATACTTAGATACTCTCACATATTTTAATACTTCTGATCTCACTCTCTACTCATCATGAAGAATGAAAATGCTTGTGAAACTGAGTGTGAATAAAGATATCATTGATTTACTACTTAATCAAGATTGATATATCAATGAATAATTAAAGAATTGTATGAAACAGAAGTTTTATTCATGAATAAAAGTATGTGAATCAGCATTATAAATATTTACCAATATTATCAAATATCTTGATATTCTGTTCTGAGACACTGTCATATAACAGAAAGTATTAGATTGATTACAGAGTGCTTAAAAGAGAAATACTTCTCTTATAATATTTATCTCTGACTTTGACATCAAGATTCTAGAAGCAGGTGATCAATCTTGAGAGAATTGAATGAAGATTAGTATGCTTAAGAAGATATTAACTTTTAAACTCTTACAGGCTCTTGTAAGCATAGATAAAGACCAGACTTATGAAGATTTCTGTACATAACTCCGGACATTGAATGATCATCTTATCAAGCTCAAGAGTGTATAAAACAGTGATAAAAGATGTTACATCTCAGTTACTCATACATTCACATCTGTGTTAAAGAATAACAATAACAATACAGATGTTATGAACTGAGTAGATCTAAATGTCAACACATAAGCAAGAGTCTTCATCATTTGAACAGGCTTCTGAGTTTCTGAGATCACTTCTAAAGAAGTTATCAATCAATATTAATAAGAAGTGTGTATCAACTGTAACTGATCAGAACACATCACTTTCAACTGCTGATCAGCCTATATATCTTCTTGTTCAAAAGAAAGATCAACACTGACAGTCTGCATCAATTACATTACATTAGAGAAAGATTCAGAAGATAACTATGAGAATGCTCTGATAAAACAGAGAAAAGATTAGCTTCTATTCAAATTCACAAGCAGGAGCTTGAAGAGGTTGAATGACAATGATTTAAAGAGAAAATGACAATGAATGCAATTCTTATATCTACTGTGATAGATAACATGTATAATATAAAAGTCATGATAGACAGTGATCTATATTATTATACAATGATTAAATCTTTAGTTGTAAGATGTTATAATCTTCAGTGTATCTTCTTATCAAAATCCTGACTTTTCACAGAATTTGACAGTTCAAAGAATGTTTGCACTTGTTACATGATAAAACTAAACATAGATATCAGAGAACATTAATACAAAGATATCTATACATATGAAGTTAATAATCTTAATTATAATCTTATATTAGAACTTGTCTGACTATCTGAACAAGGCATCTTACTGAATACTCAGAATAGAAGCTTAATATTCTCTAACAATGATAGAATTTATGAAGATGATATTGATAAAATCATGAATCTGACACAGATCTCTGTCAATGCATATGAAATACTTTAAAAAAGAAGTCACTGACAGAATTACTGATGAGATCACTGATAGTAGAATTATATAGCAATCTACTTCATCAGTCTGATCAATATTAAAAAGACTCTAGAAAAGTTATTCTGTGTCATAATAACAGATTCTTATATGAAACTTTCTTAATAATATTATGAATATCTAGATATCTTCTGATAAGATAATATTATAAATATATCTCTCTTACAAGGCTCAGAAGTGAATCACAGCATCAAGTTAGAAAAGAAGAATGATAAAGACTCTAAATCATTATAATGCTCTCTTTATAATATGTTCTAAGATGAACTTCTTCTTCTTTGAAAGACACTTAATAATCTGTTAAATAAAGAATTCATATATATTAGCAACTCTTTCACCGCAGTCTCTATTCTCTTTACAAAGAAATCAGATGAAGGACTCTGATTCTGCATAAACTATTGAGAACTGAACAGATTAATAAAGAAGAACTGTTATTCTTTATCTTTTATCAATGAAACTCTAGCTCACATTGAACAAGCTTAATGATTTACAAAGTTAGATGTCATTACTGTGTTTCATAAGATCTGCATTGCTGAAGAAGATGAGTGACTTACAGCATTCTGAACATGATATAGTCTCATTGAATAAGTAGTCACATTCTTTGAACTGACTAATATTCTCAGCATATTTCAGAAGTATATCAACTGAGTACTTCAAGATTTTCTTGATGAATTCATATCTGTGTATCTTGATAATATTCTCATCTTCACTGATGAGTTCAAGAAAGAATATCAAGAACATGTATAAAAGATATTACAATAACTACAGAAAGCAGAACTACTGATAGACATAGACAAGTATGATTTTAAGATTAAAAGTACAAAATATCTAGACTTTATCATAGAAGCTGATAAGAAAGTTTAAATGAATTCTGAAAAGATCTCTGCTATTCTTGAATGAGAGGCTTCATGCACTGTGAAAGATATACAAAGCTTCATCAGATTTGCTAACTTCTATCAGTGATTTATACAGAACTTCTCAGATATTATGAGATCACTTACAGAACTTACTAAGAAAGACTCAGTATTTCAATGATCAGTGAACACTGAAGCTGTATTTATATAAATAAAGAAGATGTTTATTAATATCTCTCTGCTAATAACATTCAATTCTGATTATAAGACAGTTGTTGAAGCTGACTTCTCTGACTATATCACAGAAGAAGCTATATTACAATATAATGATGAAAAAGTCTTACAATCATATATCTTTATATCTAAGAAACTGAGTTCTGCTGAATGCAATTATGAGATCTATGATAAGAAACTTCTTACAATTATACACTGTTTAGAAGAATGAGACTCTGAACTCTGAAGTGTCTTTGAATTTGAGATAATCACAGATTATAAGAATCTCAAGTTCTTCACTACTATCTGTAAACTCACTGAATAATAGATACAATAATCTGAGTTCTTAAGCTGCTTTCATTTTACAATACACTACTGTTCTGACAGTGAGAACTTGATGATAGATGCTCTCTTGTGATGAGAGCAAGATATGTCTTTCAATGTAACAGACACCTGTTAAATGAACTGAGAACATCAGCTCTTAGATCTGAAGATATTAATTGATTAAAATGAAACAGCTTATGATACTATACATGCTTCTCTGATTAGAACTGTCACTGATATCTCAACTTCTCTCAAATCTATATTAGATGAACTATGACATACAGTAGCTTAAACTGATGAACTTCTTCAAGTACTTACTGAAGTAGTATAATAAGAAGTATTCTGATTTCTCTCAGAACTACATATAAGAACTGACATCTCAGAATATTTAAGTAATGATAATAACACTCTATGATTTCATGAACAATGCTGAGTCTCTCACTCTGATTTCTTATACATCTGAATAATGCAAGAGATGCATGACTCTTATATAATCAGTCATTCAGGTTGTAAACAACTGTATCAAATGATCTCTCAAGAGTTCTACTGATCTGAGATATTAAACAGCATCAGATGTTTCATCTGAAACTGTAACTATTGTTTCTTCATCATCTTATAAAAGAACTGTAGAAAAGATCTGCTGAAATCACTTAATATCTCTGATAGAATCTGATGAGATATGATAATTGACTTTACTATTAATGTCTCTGGGAGTAAGAACTGTAGAAATATTCTGATTATTGTGAACTGATTGAGCAAGAGTATAATATTGAAACTCTGTAATAAGATAGATGCTGAACAAGTTACTGAAGCTTTTCTAAGAAGCTCATTCTATCAGATGTATGAATTGCTGAGATCTATAGTATTAAATCAGAGCTATCAATTCATGAGCACTCTCTGAACAAGAATCTGTCAAGTTCTCAAGATTACATACTTGTTAACTGTCTATCACTCTGAGACTGATAATGCATCAGAATAGATAATTCAGACTGTAAAGAATTATCTTTATAAGTTCTATAATTACTTATAAGATGATTGATATAATCTTCTTCTACACACTGAAGTCACTATTAATGACTGAGATGCTGTTTGAACAGATATAAGCTCATTCTTTCTTATATATGAATATCACATGAAGATATTGAATCTTCTAAAGATTACACACTTCACACTGAAGTCTCACAGTCTGATCTAGATTACTGATAATATAGTCACAAAGCTCTGAGATGCCTGTGACTGAGCAGAAGCCTTCATAGTGAGTGCTAAATAGAATTAAGAAGACTGAACTAATATTCACTGAGATTCTACTGAGTAATACAAGATAGAAGATCTGATGTGATTAAATCTTAAGAATATATAAATCACACACTTATCTCATACACTGAATTATCATTATGTTAAATATAAAGTGATAGAAGTTCTAGACAGTCATAATTACTATCTTAACACATTATCAGAGATTCATAATATCTTTCATACAAGCTTACTTCATCACACTGCTACTGATCTGTTCTCTTCTCAACTGACTTCTGATTGACAGTTATCAGAGATTATAGAAGAAGACAATGAACTTGAGTAAGAGATTGAAGATACTCTTGATAAGAGACCCCGCAGCTGCAGCTGATAATATCTTGTAAAATGAGTTAGCTATAATTATCTGATCTGAACTCTGAGCTTCATGTTATCTGAGACAGCAGCTCTTGACTGATGAAAACTACGCGCTCGCGACTCTATATCACTTCTGAAAAGAGGAGACTAATGTGATGAGCTGCACTCAATCAATTATATAGACTATTTTATTACACTTCACAGATTTCTACTGTTCTGATTCTCAGTCACTGATTCTTAGCTGAAAACCTACAGAATTTCTATTCTTTCACTCTGAAGCTTCACTGTGTACATCACTGTATACATGTATAAACATTCACTCTGATCACTGATTTTCACACTTTCTCTTTTTTTCCTTCTCTAACATTTTTCTCTTTGTTATATAAGACCTATATATTATACCGATCTATTCGGCGTAGACCTCTTACATTTATCTTCTAATAATTGTCAGAATATACTATTATAAATAACACATCTTCTTTATCTTCTTATACACTCTTAATCTTCTTTTCTCAGCAGATATCTAATTATGTTTTCTGATCATATTTTCTAATTATTTTACATGAATACAGATACTGATATATTGATTTTGACTTGCATAGAATCTTTATATATTGACAGATCTGTGTCTGCTGATGATCATGATTTCAATATTGAATTATTAATTGAGAACTTGAGAGATACAATAATAAAGAAATTATTCATATTATGTATAATCAGATCTTCTATATCTCTCTCTGTATTCTCTGCTTCTTTCTCTGCTACTCTCTCTCAATCTTCTACATCTGTCTCTGTATCTGATTCTTCTGCTTCTGCTACTTCTGCTCTCTCTGCTTTTACTGTCTCTGCTTTTATTATCAGCTCTCTCTGTTTCAAGAAGATGTTGTGTAAACTTAATAAATCATATTTCTCAGTGAATACACTTCTGCTCTTCTTATCAATCTCTAAAATAATTTATTGTACAAAGACTACATATAACATGACTATCTGAAGCTCAGTCACAGACACTAATTATTACATTTATTTTAACTATTCATGATAAGATAATTATTCATTTATATTAGAGAATCATCTCTCTTCTTAACAGTATTGAAATTGTAAGTCTTTTTCTTTTTCATCTTTTCTTTCTAACACTGATTTTCCTGTTCTTAGAAAAAATTATTATAAGTTTTATGAAATATGAAGTTGTGACATTCACAGATATTAAGAAACTTTTCATCACTGTTAAATTCAATATTGTAGATATATTCACTCTGATGAATTTCTTTGAAATAATAGATCTGTATCAGTCTATTCTCTGATATCTGTTATCTGACTTCATAATGCAGATGAAAGATATCTGTGTTTTCAGAAACAGAAACATGAATGTCATACTCTTTTACACTTATAGATGTGAGACTTGTATGTCTTGTCTGAGATATTATTATAAGAATAAGCTGTTCATACACTGCATTCTGCTTTCTGTATTCTCTCATGTCTCTCTCTCTCTTTCTGAGAAGCCTTGTGTGTGTTGTAATTGTATATACAACTCTAAGATCAGTGAGTGTTTATTTAATAACTATTCTCATCTCTGATTTTATAGTTTTTCATACACTAATAATGATTCTTAGTTACTTCAGTATCAGAGATTATTCTAATCAAAGATAATAATACTGCTGAGACTATGTTCTTTCACTCTTAAGCTTCTCTCAGTACTTTCTCTCTCTCTTCTGCAGAGAAGATTATGTACACACTGAGTTATAAGTATTCAGTCTCAGATAGCTTTCACTGTTATTTATCTGATTCTATATCTTCTTCTTCTTTCATTTCTTTTACTTCTGCTTTCTCTGCTCTGACTTCTGATTCTGCAGATTCTGTGCTCTTCTTCAATTTTTCTATACATACACATACACATTTTTATATTAGTATTTCAGTCAATCTTGTGATAAATGATATTAATATTGTACACAGAGTGATAGAGGAATTGAAGATATATATGACATTATTGTGAGACCAGCTTGCAGCTCTTGAATCTCTTATGAATCTCAAGTTTTAAGATTTTCTTTATTTTTGATGTTTTTCAGATGATATAATGTTGAAAATAGATTAAATATATGATGTATGAAAATGAATGAGATGTGTATAATAACATTTATCTTGTTACAGCTGACTCTTACAGTTGATAATTAATTCATTATTCCTTCTCTTTTCTTACACTTTTTCTTTGTCTGCTAGTCACTACTCTTACACAACCTCTATACAGTACAGCATTTGATAACTAGATTTGATAGCTTCTATCTTTTATGATTCTGTCTTGTGCATTATACTGTCTCTCTTCACCTGCTTAGATCACTACAGTGAACAGCTTATTAAAACTAATCTTATCTGATCTCTGAGTATCTTCAGAAATTGAGATAACTTAGTCTCATATATCTGTGAATGTTTCAGATACTTCATTCTTCATTATCTCTGTGATTGAACTGATGTAAACAGTTGAATTCAACTCTGAATTTCTTTTTCTTCTATAATCTAACTCATGTGTAAGTCTGCTGCTCTGAGACTGCTCTTTACTATGTTATATCTACTGTCTGTGATGTGTTATTATATGACTGACTACAGTCTCATCACTTATTAAAGTATGATATTCATCTAATTTCTTCATTTCTTCTCATTCTTTTCTTATAATCATGAAAAGATTGAAATAAGTGAGATCATCTAATTTGTAAGTATCTATGATTTCTCTTACTTTGTAAGACTTTTTAATTATAAGTCTCTTTTTTTTCAACACTGATAATAGTGCTGTGAATAATCATAATTCACTCAGATCTTGTATCTTTGTCTTTATAAGATATGAATCATTTATTAAGTTATATAAAATCTATCTCTCTGATTCTTTCAATGCATACATTCTCAGAGAGTGTGATTTGAGTATTTTATATGACTCAAATCATCTAGATTGAAACTTCTCAGAACTCTCATTATATACAAGAACTTATATTCTTATCTTAAGACTTGATTTTCTAACTAGTGAGTCTTATATTCTTTTTGATTGAATTGCTCAGTTCAGAAGTAACTTATTAGCTTTTGTATGTATGTGACTGATCTCTTTCAATCTTAGTTCTGTGTCTGTGACTACCATGTCTATAACTGTTACTTCTGCTGCATTCACAGCCACTGTTCTCTTTCTCACCTTTTTCAAAGCATTCTTCAGAATGCGCGGATGCAATTCATACAACAGATAGAATGATAAACACTTAACAACTGCATGCTGCTTAATTTACATAGCTAATAGTATCTGACTGAGATATTCATCTCATAATCTCATAGACTTGCTCGCTAGATATTTTATCAGCATGTTATTCAGAATTTCCTTTCAGTATTTCATCTTTCTATTTATCTGTGAATGACATGATATTATTCTACAATATCTTGTCTATAACTAACTTATGAAATGTCTCATTACTTCTTCTATAAGATTTGCATCATTATCAGTTAGAATCTTACACAGTATTTCATAGTTAACATAGATCTTATTATGTAGAAACTTTATTATCATCTTTGCTATTATCTCTGAAACTGCTTTTACAACTGATCAGTCAGTAGTTTAGTCAATAGCAGTAATTATTCAACAATTTTCATTTGATGTTCACAGTAATATGTCTATGAGATTTATCTTTCATTATTATTATTATTATTATTCTTTCATTATACTCATATGCAAGTGAAGCTTATGATGAGTTCTTGCGTGATGTTAAATACAGGTCAAGTGTTGATTATACAGGAGGAAATACAGGTGTTAAGATCACATCAAGATAACAAGAACATAGAAAAATACAAAGAAGCAACAATTAAATACATGCAATAATAACTTCTCAGCTCAGAAACATAGAGCAATTCATTGAAGCAATTTGTACGCCTCTGTATTTATTAGGAACCTGAGATGCTTGAGTTCCAGATTTAATGTATTCCCTGCGGGTTTTGAACCCACGCGCCTTGGTTTCCCACGCCAAGGTGCTACTGAGTGGCCGCATTAATCATTCGGCCACCGGGGCTCATCTTTCATTATTTAAACAGTTATATTATACATTGTATCTGATGTTATACTTTCTTACATTCTAATTCTTTCTTAGATTCTTTTGTAATCTGATAATTCAGGCACTTATAAGTGTATGTCTGAATGTTCTCAGTCATGCTTGGTCAGTACACTCTTGATTTGAGTATGCTTATGAGTTCAGAGCTTTCTAAGTGATTAAATTCCTTATGCATGTGAGTTATTAAGTTATATCTAAATAAATATTCTAGATAGAGAGCTTCTATATATTCTAGATTGTGATAAAGTATAATATCATTTTTCAATTTTCTCAGCTTGAAGTTTGAAAGCATCTCTTTTATTACTTTTATAAGATGCTTATTATCTGATATCTTGCTATTCTTCAAGTAAGAGATCATTGTATCTACTTATTCTGATTTCTTACATTCTCTCAGTATATTTAATATGAACTTTTCTTATATCTGGTTTACAGAACTCTCATCTATGAAATTAAGTCTGTAACTAATTGCATCAGATATCATAGTATCTGATTTCTTTTAATATTTAATGTAAAGATTGTACACTTGAAACTCTGAGATTTAATATACTAAATGTTTGAAAGGTTTCATTGTTAATTATAGATAGATAAGACTTTTATAATCTGTAATCACTGTTATTATATATCTATTATTAATATATCTATCTTACAACATCAGTGAAAATTTGATTACTAGTAATTTCTTTTCATATACTGAGTAATTGAGCTCAGCATCTGATTGTTTTCTATTATTATATGTTACTGAGTACAGCTTGCTATTCTTACTTATCTGCAGAAGAGTGTCTTTAATAGCTTATTTAAATACATTTATCTCAATGTAGAAAGATTTATCATAATCTGATTAAATAAGCACTGAGAATATTATCATACATTCTCTCAGTGTGAGAAAGGCCTCTTCATATATAATATTTCAGATAATTGAATAAAACTTCTTCTTTTGCAGATTTGTATTTATTTCTCTTAAGAAATCTGAGAGTGATGCAGATATTCATGCAAAATCCTTGATGAATCTATGATAATATGAGACTAATTTAAGAAACTATTATACATGATGTACATTTCTCAGCTGCAGTTAATTTACTATAACATTCAATTTCTCTGAGATGAGATGTATACAGTCATTACTCACTATATATTCTACAAACTTTAACTCTTCTATTTCAAATACATACTTTGTTAATTTAATATAGAGCTTATACTCTGTCAGAGTTATAAGCACTTTATTAAGATGCTTCAGATATTCATTATATAAGTTTGAGAAGACTAGAATATTATTCAGATATATAAGATATAAGATTTCATTCTACTTATGAAGAATTGTATGTATCATTATTTAGAAGATAATAGATGCATTTATCAGACTGAATAATATTATCAGAAATTCAAACTTTGCTCATTGTATATTAAAAATAGTTCATAGTACTGATAGTTTATCTACACAGATCTGTTAATATTCTGAGAGAAGATTGATCTTTGATAGATATCAGATATTTTCAACTATATTTAACTGTTGTTGAATCTATGATAATGAGTATCTATTCTTGATTATAAGCTTATTAAGTGCTTGATAATTGATATACATTCATCACTTCTCATCTGACTTTTTCATGAATAGAACTGAGAAGTCTTACATACTTGATAAGAATTATATAAGATCATATTCTAGAAGGTCTGTGATCTGATACTTCTGTTCTTTGAGATGTATTTGCAACAGAGAGTATATATTTTAATTGACTGGTTTTACATTCTCTGTGTTAATCTCATGTATGAATTCTCATTTCAGCAGTAATTCTGATGAAAGATCTGTTCAGAAGATCTTCTCATACTTCTTCAGAAGTTTCTTCATATACTTATTCTCTCATATATTCTTTATCTTAATTTTCTTCACTTTCAAATTCTGTATAATATACAGAATGCTTTTAGATAAGGTCTTGTAAATCATTCTCTTTACTTATTAATGTATAAGCAGATTTATCTCTTCTATATCAGAGACATGAAATATTCTTCTCATATCAGTTGATAGAATTGTATGAACTGTTTCCTTCTTATTAGTTATCTGTATATAGCATGTACATTATTGAATCTGTGAATTGAATCTTTGAAATTAATTAAGCCTGAGAATAAGATTGTATTTCATATTCTACAGCTCTTACACTTAAATATAGCAAGATTATTCTCTGAAGTACAAGAGAACTCTTACTCTTACAGATAATACTAAATATTAATTATCAGACAATCTTATATATTAAAGATTCTTCACTCAGTAAACCTCTTCTAGTCTTTGAATTATATAATTATTAATATATTGTATAGAAGCTTCTGTATCTGCTAATATCTTTACAGTCATCTCTTGATTCTTATTTAAGTGCTCTCTATACATTAACATTTCAGATCTCAAGACATTGAAATGAGTGTCTGCTTTATTCTCATCTGTATCTCAGTCAGAAGCCTATCTTCTCTTTATATTTACAGAATTCAGTGAGTCATCTAACACAGATATCTCTTTTACTTTCAAGACTTTTCATAGAATATTAGTGAGTGTCTCTGAGCTCACTGATTCTACTAGTTTTTTAACTCTCTTGACTATGCACAATGTGTGCAATCTTTTATATCATGATTTTAATATTCACAGTTGAAGCAAGCTCAATGCTTACAATATCAAGATTTTCACTCAGAAAATCTCTTTTTCAGAGAATTCAGTGCTTTAGTAATAACATTCAAATCTAGATTCATTGTATTCAGATACATGACTTATATTATAGAAGTCTGATTATCTGTTCTTCACTGAAATATACTTGATTACAGTATTTTCTGTTGCAATTGACTTACTTATTCTCATATAATGAGAATATTGTATACTTTCTTCACTGTGTCTGATTATGACATTAAGTATTTTCATTCTACTCTTAACTTCAGTGTAAGATCATAAATAAAGATCTGTAAACAGAAAGATGTTAAAAGCTCTTCATTCAATATAAGATAATATAAACTGAAGTATATAAAGTATAATATAAGATTACTTACTTATCTACACTCAGTGAAGTGTTTATAATACTTATCTTATATATTCACTTTCTCAAAGTTGTGCAAGATTCATTTGAAAAACTTATTTTATATTCATAAAAATGAATATTGTTCTGAGTCTGTAAGATTTATCTTTTCATCAGTTATTTATAATGACTTTACTTTTCTGTGTAGAAATATAACAGATCTTAAGACTTATTAAAATTCTATTAACTATCTATCTATAAGTTTATATTTAATCTGATAATATAATTACATCTGACTTAGTCAGCTGACTACAGTATTATTTTTTCAGTTATTATTAAAGCTTGATAATTTCAGCAGATCTCTTCACTTAATATATCTCATGTTTGAATTCTCATTCTGTGCAGCAGTCTCAGATAATATATACACTTTTGAGAAAGTTATGAATAATTATAATGAGATCTTCAGATTCAGTATGATTATCTATTTATATAAATATTCAATCTTCTATTACAGATCTATGACCTGGTTTTTCCTATTCTTATTAATGATGATAATTGTGTTGATGAAGCTCTTCATAGTGAATACTTGATTCACAGTGAATATTAATTATTATTTATCTTCTGTCTCAGCCTGTCACTGTATACACAAGGTCTCAATCTTGTTTAGAATTCTTGTATATATACAGAGCTTCAATTTCAGTTCAGTAATCTCAGTCACTTTTCTTACTGCTTTGAGTAAACTTTCTAAGAGATTCTGTATATCTTCTGATTCAGGTAGCAGAGAAGAGTGTTGTTCATATTAACTAGACAAGATATTCATTTCAGTGATTTCTTATTAATTGTATAATATCTATTGTTATATTGTTATATAATTATATTATAATATAATTATATTGTGATATGATTTCTGTTATCATTATACAACTCTGTTAATAGTCATTTCTCTTTTTATTCTTCTTTTAAGTAGAGAGCAGACTTCTTTGAATCTGGTTTATTACTCTTATTCTCTTTTCTCACATCTCATCTGTTCGCGTATATGGCATTCATCTGAGTATGAAGTTTTTCCCTTAATAAGTGAAGCAGCATCAATTGAATGCTCTTTCACTTACTACTCTTTATACACTATCTTTTGCAGCATTTTAGAACCACACTAGCATGATAACTATAAATCACTTTATAGATGAAATTATCACATTCTGAAGAAGTCTGCACTTCTCACCAGTTTTTAGACATGCTATCAGATGTGATTCAAAGGTTGCTTGAGTTAGCATATAATTACAGATGTACGCTGGCTTCTTATATACATTATCTAAATTAATTAGTGGCCGCTAGGGCCCCTTTACATTCGTAAGCATGTTCGGAAGCGGCCGCGTTATTATCCGGCGGTCGTACGTTCTTCCGAACCACAGCAGTATTTAAAATACATCTCTATAATTAATATAAAAGACTCTATTCTACTTTACTCAGATGACTTAAAATGTAAGAATAAGTGCTCACAGACAATTATTCATATATTTGCAGCTTGGCGTGATATGTACTGATAGCTACTAGAAGTATTCATGGTAGAAAGATAAAATATAGAGATTAAATATATAATAGTATTCAAGCTGAGTTATAAATAGTATTTATACACTTCAGTCTATATAGTTATATGTAGTCAAGAGCTGCTAACTCTATTAATTACATAAGAGATAAAAATAGAGATAAAGAATTCATAAGAAGTGAGATTTCTTACACACTCTTTTCTCTCTAAGACTTTATTCATGAAGTCTTTCACTAAGTGATTTTATAGAATCAGACTCAGTACTGTAGTAATACTTACTAAAAACTCTTCATATCTATAAGAATCTCAGTGAGGAAAAATCTCTTATTATTATGAAGAAAAAAGAGTCTGTTACTCAGTTTCTTATTTTATAAGATTTTTTATAGTCTGCAGATCTTTCTCTGACTATTATACAGATTCATCTCAAATCTTTTATTTTAGAGAGTTTCAGTTAACTCTCAATCATTTTCACAAGATTCTTGTGTGATTATTATATAGATTTATTTCATATCTTTTAATCTGAAGAGTTCTGATTAATCTTTCATTATTTTTCTATAACATTCTTATGTAACTGCTACACAGATTTATTCTACAGATGAATTACTTTCTGTGAGATTACTCTCATTAAAGAGAAGTATTTATGAGTTAATCTTTCACTCATTCTCATAAATTGTTATTGTTTAACACTGTAAAGTTGTAAGAAATTTTTCATTCTTTTATCAACTCTGTAAAATTGTAAAATCAAGATATTCACAGTCTGTAATCACTCTTTATAGTTATATAGAAAGATTCAGATCTGTAATTCATAATTATTCTTTATTTATCAAAGTAATCTGACTATTCTATAAGATTACTTATAGTGTAAATAAACCTCTCTAGAGTAGTATAAATATCTCAGATCTGTCTGTGAAACTCTATCTTCTTTTCTCTTTTTCTATAACAGCTCTTATTTACATAGACTGTGAGTATTCTTATTTATTCACAAAGTGTTTTCACTTAAATAACAGAAGAGAGTATTTCTGACAATATCTGTATATTAATTCAAGAACTTCTCAAGAATAAAAATTTTTTAATTTTAATATTTTTATAAATAATGTCTGATCACTGCTGAGCTTTTTATAAGTGTCTTTATAATATCTCTAATCACTTTCTGTCAGCTGATAATACAGAGGCACTGTTACTTATAACAGTATTTTCATTCTTCTTAGCTCTGTCACTGCATCTGATCTTCAGATTAATAGTTAACTCTGTATCTCTTTCAGATCAGCTTCTGACTCTTAGTAGTATAGTCTCATTCTTTCCTATAAGTCTTCTTATGAGTAATTTCTTACAGACTCTAGCTAACAGTTTCTGTAAAGCTTCTAGTGCTGTTAGTGCTCTCTGCAGTCTTACAGATCTATAATCACTCTCTCTCTATTTGTACTATCTCTGATCAGATATATGCAAATATGTCTAGATTCTCTATTAATAATTTTTATATCACAGTAGACTGACCGTGTGATCGTGTCTGAAATCAGAATCAAACTTTACAGTTATCACATTGCCTAAAAGCATTACTTCTGATCATGATTTATGTTTATCACATTGATCTCAAATGATGTTATTTCAAATATTAAAGATCTCAGATTCACTTTTCAAATAAAGATTTAATCTCAGATTAAGAATATATTTAAATTCTTAGTCACATTTTCATTCTGATCTCATTATTGAGAATGGTATTAAATGAGATCATGCAATCATTTCTCACTTACATAATATCATAACATAGTACTCATTTATTGAAAATTCAACAGAGAGTGTTATCAAAAATTATAACTTTTTCAAACTCTTTTGAGGAAAAGTGTCAAGCTTTTATAAGAATTCTCTTTCAAAATTCATCATATTTAGAAGAGAAGAATATGTCATTTTATGAATATATTGATGAAACTAACTGAGAATGATCTGAGCTTACACATGATGAACTAGGGTCAGCTATATTCTCAAGTTCAATTAGAACTGCTACAGAGCCTGATTCAATCAATCACTTGATTATTTAAAATATATATTTTTACTTGAAGAATAAATATTTTAAGCTCTTTTTCAATCTCTTAAAAAATGATTATCATTTTGAATACTGAAGAGAAGCTACTGAAGTAATCCTTGTAAAACATAATAGAAAAGCTTTAATTTCTAAGTCATATAGAGTCATATCTCTGTTGAACTGTTTGAGAAAAATTCTAGAAAAGATAATAGCTACTAGATTATCTTTTATAAGCTCTATTAGTAATTCTCTTCTATTTAATGAATAAATGAAAGATAGAAAACAATGTTCTTCAATTGACACTGTTCTTTCAGTTATTCATGACATTCAAGTAGCAAAGTATGAAGACCTGGTCTCAACTGCAGTTTTTATTGATATAAAAGATGCATTTAATCATGTTTCAAAGTCTAAGATAATTCACACTTTGAAGATGTTAAAACTGCCACTTTCTCTAATAAAATGAGTGAACTGTTTTATATTTAAAAGAATTATATAACTATTCTTTGATGAAATGAAACAAGATAAAACTGAGATAAAAATAGAAGTACTGTAAGAATATTCAATCTCATCTGTTTTATTTGCAATATACACTGCATATCTATTCAAGAATAGAGAGATGAAAATAGTGAGATCTTCAGGTTATATAGATGATATTGATCTAGTCTACAGTTCAAAGATAATTAAAGAGAATTTAGAAGTAATTGAAAAAGCTGTAAAGAAAATCTTTGTTAGAGCAGATATCAATCTAATTCAATTTAATATGAATAAAACTGAGTTAATTCACTTTGTTCCCAGATTCAATGAGAAAAAACTAAGTCTAACTCTTTTGAATAAAGAGATTAAACTCAGTTTGAATGTTAAATAACTAGAAGTATGATTAAACTTTAAGTTGAATTTTAAATATCATATTCAACAAAGAATCATCAAGACAGAGAGACTACTGAATAGTATAATCAGACTATTAAATACTGAGAAAGATCTATTCTTTCAGACTATGAGACAGTTATACATAGCTTGTATCATCTCAGTAGCTGATTATAAAGTTTAAGTTTGATAAAATAATCAAGATAATTTCACTGAACTCTTTCAAAGTCTGTAAAACAGATCTTTGAGAAGAATTCTGAGAGTATTCAAATCATCTTCTATTAAAGCAATGAAAATTAAAGCTTCGATATCATCTTCTGCTATGCAATTTAAAAAGACCTGCAGAAACTATGCTCTGAAAGTCATAAAGATGAGCTTAAATTATACAATCAGAGAAAGAGTCTCATCTTTATTTCTATCAATTAACTCAGGAAATGAACTCAATTGAAATAGATTTCTTGATTGAAATGAGAATAATTCTTCAAAGAAAATGCTCTCTCAACTTTACAGATTATATTCACTGATTAAAAATCAATTTTCTTCATTAAATGTTGAGAAAATTGATCATGAGAAGATATCTCTCTGACAAGAAAAGCTGAAATCTCTTATAGACTTACAAATAAGTGAACTATATAAGAAGAGAGAATATAAACAGCATTTGAAGAAGATCTCTACAATCAATATAAAAGACTCTATTCTGATTTACTCAAATGACTTAAAAAATGAGAGTTTGAGAAGATTAGATGCAGACATTGCTTATACTGAAGATAATATCAATTTCATCTCAGATTTCTGAAATTTGAGCTGTGAATCTAAAGTCTTCTATACTGAACTATTTACAATAGTAAAAGCTTTCAAACTTATTAAGATAAAATCTTATAAAAGAGAAAATAACTTGAAAGAGATATAAATATTCTCTAATAGTCAAGCTACTTTGAAGAGACTTAAAAATAGTCAGATTCATAATGATTAAATGAATCTTGAACTGATTTTAAATTCTGTTATGAAAATTTAAAAGAGAAGAATATTAAAACTGATAATTAATCTGCACTGAATTCCTGCTTATATGAATATTTATGACAATGAATTAACTGATTCAGTGATAAAAAAGAGTTTAGAATTAAGCAGATCTATTCAAAAAACAGTGTTCTGATCTTTTATAAAGAGACAGATAAAAGAATCTTATTTAAATAAGTGAAATGAAAGCTGGTAGAAATAAAAGAAGAGTATATTATATTCAAGATTTAAGACAAAATCTAAGTGAAAATCTTGTTCAATTAAATGTAAAAAGAAAATATTCTCATCTATAATTCATCTGAAACTAGAATATGATTATTTCAAATTCTATATACAAAGATTTGATAATAGATTTGATTCAGCAGAATGCTAATTCTGCAATATAAATGAAAGTTCTCAGTATATTATAATGTACTGTGTATTATATAATAGTCTCAGAGTCAGATTGAAAGAGAAGTGTGATTTAAATCAATTAAATATAAGATTCTTATTCTCAGCTGAGACAGAAATTAAATACTTAATAGACTTTCTATCAGAAACTCAAGCAGCTATAAGAAAATGACTGAATTCAAAAATATCTGAATATAAAGAGGTGAAAATTGATCAGATATAGTCTGTTAAAATAGCTATACACTATCTTTTAATAATTTTGTTTTATTATAGTCTCTCTGTACTTTACTTTTTTCTTTTCTATTCTTTTCTATCTACTTATTCAATATGTCTATCTTTAATACTTTGTTCTTATTTCTTTTGTTATGATATTTTCAAATGATTTCAAAGTATTAGAAGATGTTAAAATACTGTAATTTGTAAACAGTTTTTGTATTCTGAGCTGGAATTTTCTGATTTTACATATCTGAAATTGATGAATGCATAATAGTTAACTCTATAGATATTAGAAAAACCCTGAGAACTAAAAGTTCTCAGGTAGATGTTATAGTCTCTAACTGTATATATCTATAATTGAAGAATAATAATAATAATAATGAAAGAAGATATTTTCTCAGGTGCTATTTCTGAGATTGAAATTCTTAAGAGAAGAAAAAAAGAAGAAATAGAGAAATAATAAGTTATTGAAATACAGAAACTTGAAAGAGCAAGTAAAATTCTTGAAAAACAGTCTCTGATTAAGATGAATGAAGAAGTTCTATTAATTCTTCATACTCAGACTAGATAACTACAGAAGATGATCAAGTTCAAACTTGAAATCTCAAATACAGTTCAAAAAACATTGAAAACTTCTAGTATAATCATTGACTCTGTATCTTCTTCTTCCTCTTCTTTAAATCAGAAGAAAATATATACTTAAGTAGCAGAATCTGCTGTTTCTAAATCTGCTATCTTAAAATCTGCTCAAAATTCTGAAATTTTTGACTGTGAGAAAGGAATACTACTTCTCAAAAATGAATTAGAAGAATACAATTCTATTCAACTGAGAAAGAAGTCTGTCTGACTGAATTCAATTGAATTCATATAAAATGAAAGAAATGTCTCAGCTCTAGTATATACAAAGACACTTGAACAATCAAAAATCTCTGAAGTAAGAGTGACAGGTTTGAAAATAAGAGTTCATGAATACAAAGACTCAAGGATGAATTTTGAAACACAAACACAGTGTTCAAACTATCAAAGATATGAATACTTTACAATCTCTTGTTTCAGAAACTTAAAATATACATTCTGTGCTAAAGATCACAAAACTAGTAAGTATAAATATAAAATATACTTAAAAAGAGATGAAATATGTTAATATACTCTACTTAAGTGCTTTAATTGCAAAGAAAAACATGCATCTAGCTCAAAAGCATGCACATTTACTTCAAGAATTCAAAAGAACTAAAGAAAGAAAGAAGCTCAAAGTCAATCTAAAACTGAAGATAATAGTCAAGTCAGTAAATCTGCAACTGTAAGCTCAAAAAGAAGAAACTCTCAATTATTTAAATCTTCAAACTTCAATTCTTTAGCTAAATATAAACAGAATTTGAATTCTTAAATATCTGTCAAGATTAGAGAATTGAGAAATGACTCTGATAGTAAACTAGATAGAATATAAGTAGTTGAGATTCCTGCTTTTCAAAATAGCTATAATCTATTATCTGATGATAGTGATTAGATTCTACTCTATCTCTACTCTCTTTTAGTATGAATATACAATAAAAATAATAAAAAAAGTTTAAAAACTGTTCAAAAATCACATTTATTTAAATCAATATGAATAAAAACTCAAATTATATTTATTCTTGTCTTTACATTACATTTGAATAAAAACTTGATTTTATACTGCTTCAGAAACTGAATTTTAATGCTGAGCAAAAGTATATTATTTCTTATTCAAGCTACTGCTGCTTTCTATCTCAAAAGTCTGAGATAAAGTTAAGAGTAGTGATTTAAGAAAGAAAAGAATCAAAATATCAATTTAACCTAAGATTTGATATTATATCTGACTCTGATATTCTAGTGAGTGATATTATAGATAAAGAGAATGAGTTTAATAGTATATAATCTATAAATATCTATAATGAAAAGTCATTGAAAGAAAATAACAATATCTGAATAATTAATAGAGAATTTTTGAATATAACTCTGTTAAAAACCTCTATAATTATAGAAGATTTCAATGCACATTATCTCTGATGAAATTCAGAATGCAGAAGAGCAGTAAGAGCAGATAAACTGATTAAATTAACTTTTAACTATTCAATAGATTTAGTTAACAAGTCTGATTAACAAACATTCTTTAGAAAAGGCATGAAACAGAAATCTATTATAAATCTAGTCTTCATATCATAAAACTAATTGAAAAAAGACTTATAAACTGGTTTATTAATTTAAATGAGACCTCAGAATTAGATTATGAAATTATTCAATTTCATATTAAACTGAGTGAAAAATAAATAAGTGAAGATCCTCTTCTTTCTAATTAATTTAACTTTGAAAAACCTGATTGAAAAGCAGTTGAAGAGAGTATAAAACTGCTCAAATCTGAAAAGTAGAGTGAGCTCTATTGAAATCAGAGTCAAGATATCTTAAATGAAATACTTGAAAATAGAGTGAAGATGATTACATATATTCTTCTAACAAGTACTGAAGAAAATATTTCAAAGAAAAAGTCTTCTGAGTATTTCAAATCTTGATGAAATAAGAATATCACTTCTAAAAGAAAACAATTAGTCACTGCTAAGAGAGATTGAAAGAGTAACTTAATATCTGATAAGAAGTTCAAAGATATCAGAAATAAATATTTTTCAGATATTAAAAGAACTAAAACAGACTGCTAAAACAAATGTTATGAAGAAGTATAAGAAAAAGAAGTTTTTAAAGTCTTCAACTATACTAAATCAAGAAGTGTAGTCAAACTTTCAACCTTAGAATATGAGTTGCAGAATGAATTATATACTGTAAACTCTTTTGAGAAAAAGTGTCAAGCTTTCATGTGAATTCTCTTTCAAAATTCATCAGAATTAGAAGAAGACAATATATTATTTAATGAATATATTAATGAAAATAACTGTGAATGATCTGAGCTCACACATGATAAACTAGAGTAGACTGGCCGGTGAGACCATGAATTTCACATTTGATCTCATTTGGTCTAGTCTCATACATTTCTTGACGTGAGTCTCACCAGAACCAAGCCTCAAAAAAACCTGAAAATAGACCATTTCTGAGAGAAATGGCGTGAAAAATAACCAGATTTAATTCATGAACAGTGAAATGAGAGTAATTTCTCAGAATAAACTGTGAAAGATGATCATTCTTTCAAAATCAGAATGAAACTGAGACTGAAGATTAAAATCAGTCTCATTCAGTTCATTCAGTGATTGCTTATATAATCAGAATTTGGTAATAATTATTGATAACACTCATGAAATAACTAAATACATTCTTGTGCAAGTTTATTCTTCACTTTCTTATGAAAACTACACTTCTCTGATATACTGTGATCAGAGATATTAAACTGTCTGATAATTCTATGTTTTATAATCATGAGTTTCTTGATTCTTTCTTCTTGTAATTGTTCTCAATAATAGTGATAAATATCTCAGCTTGAGTTGAACTTTCAATTCATTCTCATCTCTGTCAATGAAATTGTCAGAATATCACATATTATCAGTACAACAGTTAAATATGTACACTTAACAATTTTTCATAACTCTAGAATTATTTTGATGTGTAAATTGATTGAATTATCTTGAAGATAGTAGTCAAATTCAGGTTTACAAGTATGTAGTTTTGCCTGATTTTCAGTTGCAATCAATGTATGCAAGTTCTGTTTCAAAGTTAGTATTATAGTTCTATGTAATATGAAGTATTATCAAAGATTGTTACTTACTAGAGAATTGTATTTCACTGTCTTCACATCTCTAACATCTGCTTGTTCAAATCTCTGATAGTTAGTTATTATTATTATTATTATTCTTCTATTATACTTATATGCAAGCGGAGCTTATGATGAGTCCTTGCGTGATGTTAAATACAGGCCAAGTGTTGATTATACAGGAGGAAATACAGGTGTTGAGACCATGTCAAGATAACAAGAACATAGGAAATACAAAGAAGTGACAATTAAATACATGCGATAATAACTTCCCATCTCAGGAACATAGAGCGATTTATTGAAGTGATTTGTACACCTCTGTATTTATTAGAAACCTGAGGTGCTTGGGTTCTGGATTTAATGTATCCCCTGCAGGTTTCAAACCCACACACCTTGATTTCCCACACCAAGGTGCTACCGAGTGGCCGCATTAACCATTCGGCCACCAGGGCTCTGATAGTTAGTATTATAGTAGTCTCAGACTAATTTGATATATAAGTCTCATTTCTCCTCTGTTCAATCTTGAGAAGTGTAGATATTAACTTGACAGAAGAAATCTAGTAGAGCTGCTACAGTATAGTACTCTGCAAAAGATTGTTCAGTTTTGCTGTAGTAATATGTCAGTTTATTCCTTATAGTAATAATAGCCTGCACTATAGCATCATCTCAGACTGAATTTCTTTTTAAGTGATTCAACTGCTTCTCAAGATAAGTAAATAAACTGTTATATACTTATCAGACTGACTGCAGCATTGATATACAAGTGATTGAGACTGTCTTCATTGTCTTATAAAACTGAAACAGTAAATCAATCACATATTTCAACTGAGTCTACTTCATATCAGAAAGTTTCAATATCTGAATCTTTTCTTAATCAGAGTAATACACTCAATAATCAATCATCTGACATAATCAAAGAGCTTAAACAGTTATCTTATATATTAAACTTCACTGTGTTCTAACATTCTATATTATATTCAGTGATATAACTGATTTGTTTCTTTATTAAATATCATGAAATTATTAATATTATTTAGAGAAGATATAAATTGCATCAACAATGTTTCAAATCTGTGATATTTAAATTATTAGTCAATCAATTTAAAATTAACAGTAGTGTTATTAAAAAGCATTATTAAAAAGCAATATTAAAAAGTGTTATCAAAAAACATTATCTTTTACAAAGTGAATGTAAAAGTTACTTGAGTAATTACTTTCATCTTATTCTCATTTCAAGAATCAGTTATCTCATTATTCTTCATCTCAATGTTAAGATTCTTTATCAGTATTTACATCATAAGTTAAATCACATAAGCAATGCAGAGAATATGACCTTGTTTATTATTTCAGAAATACAAAGTCAATTTTTACTTCAAGCTCTTTATCATAGTATAGTTATTTACAGCATTATCAGTTATAATTGTAAGAAGACTGAGACTAATATCTTAATAGTCATTTTTAATCACAGTCATTAATATCTCTGTCATATAATTCTCAGTATGACTATTGATCAATGATTCAAATTCAATTAATGTCTCTTGATAAGTTCAGTTCTTATCAATGTAATAACATATTACTTCTATAAATGTAAGATTATTTGTACTATTTCATATATTCACTGTGAGAGACACTCTTCAATAATTCTTGAACTCTGATTCTAGATGTTGTATATTAACTTTGTAGTATATCTTAGATTAGACTGAAGACAGAATTGATGTAGAATATAAAGATTTGAATTAAGCATTTAAAGAAGTGTTCAGAATTCAGAGTTTTCAATTAATCAAAGAGAAAGATTCAGAGATATACATATATAAAGTAATTATTCACAGAAGTTATCAGATAAGAGTTATGAAATCAGAGTATTAATATATGATTATTTTCACATAATTTTCTTTAAATTAGAAAGTTAGTATTATTAAAAATTATTATCTGATAGAGTAACTTACCAGCTTAGTAGTAATTTTCTGATTATTTTTCTTTTGTTGTCTGCATTATAATGACTTCAGATGTCAGAAAATTTCTTCAGAGTCATGATCAGTTTACAATAAATATTTTTAAATGAAGTTACAGTAATTATAGCAGAGAGATAACTCTTCAGTAATCTATAATACAATCTATTGATAATTATTTCATAGTTCATCTCAGTATTTATGTTGAGTTTTTCATAAATTTGATAGCCTGAAATCAGATGTAAAGAATGAAGTAATTATTTATTATAATTGAAAGAGAGTATTCTGTATTGAATTGTAAATAACATAGACTTTGTAATTTACAGTGATTTCTTGAAGAGTTTATAAATCTTCAATAGAAGTAAAAGAAGTGAAAGAAGTGAATTCAGAAGATATAATAATAATTTAAGAAAGATAATAATTTATTTTCAATAACTAATCACTGATGTGTGTAAGAAGAATTAATATAAGAGAAAATTATTCTTGTTTACTAGCTTAGTTATATTTCTTAGGACTCTCTCAGGTTGAATATCATCAAAGTATAGAAGTGAATAAATAATCTTGATTAATCGCTATCATATTTCTTGAAATATATTAATATTGGGAAAGAGAGCGTTATCAAATTATATTATTAGATAATATCATTAAAAATATATTAATATTATGAATATCAATGTTGAAAAAATGTTAATACTTATATATTATAGTGATTTGTGAATCATGATAGTGAAATATATATGTATATATATATATTATTCCTGACTTGATTACAACTTGTATAATAATTTTTGAAAACTTAAAATCAATTTCAATTATTAATAATTATGCACTTGTAACTAACTAATATAAAAAGAAAAAAACTTTTTCTACTTATCATCTTTCTTCTCTTTCTCATTCTTCTTATCATTCTTTATAATTCACTTCTTATTCTTCTTCTTCTTCTTCTTCTTCTCATCTGAGATGATAATCATCTTAAAATCTCTCTTCACTGCCTTCTCAGAGAAGAGTTCTCACTGCTTTCTCTTAGTCAGGTCAATCTGTATCTTAAAATCTCACATTTTCTGATCTGCTGTCTCAGGTTCCACTTCAGTGATAAGTAGATTGACATGCTCAGAGAGCAGAGCTGTCTTCTTAATATTCTGAATTATAGAGTGCATTTGAGATCTGAATAAGATCTCAATTCTCTTCTTCTCTGCCAGCTTCTGCTAATCAATTAGAGAACAGAAGTATTATCAAAAATCATTATCTCTTAATAAATAAAAAACTTATCAGTTTTGACTTCTTTATCTTCTGCTTTAACACTCTCTCAATCTTCTTCTATCATTACTTATTTACAGTAATACTCTTCTTCTCTCTCTCTCTCTTTATCTTAAACTTAAATTATTCTCAGAACTTCTTCTGATCTCATCACTACTGTATAAGACTCTTCACTGTCTTCTTCTTCAATCTCTCACAGACAGCATCATTCATATTATTTCTATACTTAGTTCAGTCTAAATCTATCAGAAGTATTACTTAAAATTGTTATCATTCTACTATCTTACAAAGTCTCTTCAAGATATTATAACATATCTTACAATCTGTCTTCTCTCACTTAAACATCTTCTTCTTCTCTCTCTTCAATCTGTGACAGCACTCACGCGCCTTGATGATTCACAGAACTGCAGAATATTTGAAGAAGAATGACATGATTAATTTTAATAAGTGTTGAAGAGAGATGAAGGCAGAAGAGACAGCCAGAAATAATATAATAATAGTGATAATGATAATGATAATAATAGTGATAATAATAATGATAATAATAGTGATGATGATAGTAATGATGATGATGATGATGATGATAATGATAATGATAATGATGATAATGATAATAATGATGAAAGAGAAAGTGTATTGAAATATATTACTAACTTATCAAATATAAAGAGATAAAGAAAATATTAACAGCTTTCAGAGATGTACAGAAACAGCTACAGTGTTACATAGCAATATCATCTTCATTCAATACATGCACTGTTGATATTCTTTATATACAGTTATCATATAATCTATATCAGAGATACATGCAGAAAACAGATCTTTATTACTAGAAAGAATGATTGCAGCAATTCTCTATTTTAATATTATAAAGATAAGTTATTCTCATTTCTTTCTTCTCTCTTTTCTCTTCTTCTTCAACTCATCACTAAGTTCAAGCTAGTATGAAAACTATTAAAACACTCTTAGAAACTCTTAAATTGAAGAGTATAGACTAATCAAATTTTAAATACAGAAGAATCAAATTATATTCAATATTACTAATTATTCATTCTCTCTCAATAAAATCACAGTTGTGTCTTCTCTCTTCCATCTTAAACAAAACATAGCTCATGAAAAGTGAGTATCACATCAGGTGTAAGAAATCCCGCTCCTCGCGGATTCTTTACCTCTATTCCTATCTCTCGTGTAACCAATAGGGCTAGCGGCCCTTGGCTACACACAACTATATAGACTGGAGTTCATGAATACTATTCATAACTCAGCTTGAATGCTATTATACATTTAATCTCTACATTTTATCTTTCTACTGTGAATACTTCTAGTAGTTAACAGTACATATTATGTCAAGCTGCAAACACCTGAATAATCACCTGTGAGCACTTATTCTTATATTTCAAGCTCAGTCAGTCAGCAACTATCTGTTATGACTGAAAGAACTAGAAACTTGCATGCTTCAATCTCTGCAAACTCTACTACAGACACTCAGAAGCAGTTATCTGAATCATGAATAGCTCTCATAGAAGAAGTCTCAGAGAACTTATCAATTACTTATGAAACATCATTCTCTACATCTGTGACAGAGGAATTCTCTGAATTCATGAGTAAACTAATCTCAGTGAAGAATATTCTTGAGCATTTTCTATGAGATTAAGTTATTTTTCTACAAGAAATGCTTGCTGTCTGTAAACACTCTTAAACTGAGTCTCTAGACATAATCTTCAGAGACACTTATAAAGTGAAAAGAAACTTTCTTAAGCTGCAACTACTTAAGATCACTTATTGAATTACAATCTATAAAAGCTTTTACAAGTTTGTATTTGAAATTGACTTACAAGTCTGACTGTGTGACATAAAAGATGAAGAAGCTGTTATCTATATAATGACAGATCTCTATTACACTGAAGTCAAGAACTGACTGAATTATCTAGAGAATGATTATAAGAGATCTCACTGATCTATTCTCAAGACCTATCTAGAGAATAAGTTAAGAAACTCTGTAAGTTAGACAGAGAACATCTGAACTGTAATCATTAATATTAGAAAAAGAGGTGAGAAATCTGATGAAAATTACTCACAGTGCTTTATAAAATTATGATGTGAACTGAAGTCTGTGAAAACAGAGTTCTGAAACAAGACCTGAATGATGATATTTGTAAAGAGACTGAATAAAGACATACAGAATAAGCTTATTAAATAAGACTCTAAGCTCTTGATTCTGAAGAAACTGATGACTCTTATTCACTGCTTACAGATCACTGTGAGAGTCACAGACTTATAAAGAGTGAATCACTGATCAGCTCTGTGAGAGCTAGAACAACAGAGAATAGATTTGCTAGAAAAAGATAATAAGACACAGAGTTATTCATGTCTGACTGCTGAGTAGAGAGAGAGAGCTTCATAAGCTTCTGTAAACAGAGTATATAACAGAGAGATTAAGAAAAAGAGACTCTGTTTCATCTGTTCTAAATCAGAACATCTTTACACAAACTGTTCAGATAAATTAAAATAGAAATTTGAGAAGTCACAGACAGAGTCAGCAACAGTCTTTTTAAGAGTCTTAAAGCTGACATCTGAATCTGTTGCTTTCTCAATGAAAATGCTTGCTTATGAGAAGAGACTGCATTATAATACTGCTGTTCTACAAGTATGAAAAGTATTGATGAACTCAGAATCCCAGGTCACTGTAGTGTTTCTAAGGCTCACAGAATGAATAAGCTGAATAATGAAAACTGAGAACCTACTCTTATAACAAGCAGAACATGAGAACTCAGATCTGAGAACTGAGAGACTTATAAGAGTCATCTTTGAATTGTAAGATCTCTCTGAAACCTGGAGAAGATTTGCAGAAACTGTGATTATTATAGACATCATAGATAACATGTACTTAGAACTTATATAACTTCAAAGACATAATTCACACATAGCTGTCTGTGAGTCAGGTTTATACTTCTGATCAGTGTTGATAGACTTACTCATGAAGATAGAATTAGTTAATACTGTAGAGTTAATTAGAGAAGATAAACTCATCTATATAATGACTTTATAAGTGTCTGAGAATCTTGCAGTCATGAAAACTGAGCTTCAGATATCAGAGAAATACTGAGATCTTGTAGAGATATTCAGCTCAGTAAAGACAGCTGAACTTCTCTCTTATTATAAGAAGAATCTGATAATAGATTTAATAGAAGAGTAGAAACTCTTCTGAGAATCAATCTATAAGCTCTTTCATTATGAGACAGAGGTCTTACAGATCTATATAAAGAAGAATCTGAAGAATGACTTTATCTGATCTTTACAGATCTCTGTGAGAGCCTCTGTGATATTTATAAAGAGAAAGAATGAAGATCTCAGATTATGTATAGACTACTATAATCTGAACTTCAAGATAACAAAGAGTTACTATTCTCTATCTCTGATTGAGAATGTGATTAACTGTCTTATAAAAGCTGTTATATTCACACAACTGAATGTGATTAATACATATACACAGCTGTGAATATAATCTGAGAATAAATGAAAGACTGTCTTTAGAACTGTACTGAGATTATTTAAATATCTAGTGATGTCTTTTGATCTGACTAATGTCTCTGTGACATTTCAGTCTTTCATTAATAAAACACTTCATGTATATCTGAATGTCTTTATGATAATATATCTGAATGATGTGATAGTGTACTTTATAAAGAAGAAAGAACACACTGAGCATGTGTGAAGTATATTGAAGATCTTAGATGAGACAGAACTGTATATTAAGCTTACAAAGTGCAACTTCAGTGTCTGCTGAATTAATTTTCTAGAATATATAATCACTGTAGATAATATTCAGATGAAATCTTTATAAGTTAAGACTATTCTATCATGACTGAAGTTAACTAGTATTCATGAGATTCAAATCTTTCTGAGCTTTGTGAATTTCTATAGATGATTTATCTTTGTATTTATAAGAATCTTCTTGACTCTTACAGATATGCTGAAGAATGAAAATAAGAAGAAGTTATTCTATGAATAGAGAATGAAAAGATTATTGAGAAGAAAGAACTGTGAAAACTTTCTTATTTCAGAAGCTCACAGAGTCTTTATAAGATTAAAACAGATATTCATTAATACAGTGATACTGTTTCACTTTGATTTCTTGCTCTTAATTAGATTGAAGACAGATGTCTTCTTCTTTATAATTTCAGAAATAGTCTTATAACTACAGTTAAATGAGAACTGAGTTTCAGTGGCCTTTTTCTTATGAAAGATGTAACTTATGAAGATTAACTATGACATTCATAATCAGAAGCTTCTTATAATAGTGAAATTCTTCTGTCACTGATATCACTACTTTGAGAACCTTGTAACAGTGATTACTATTAGAACTGATTATAATAGCTTATAACAGTTTACTTCAATCAAGAAACTCTCACAGTGATAGATTTACTAGACTCAGAGACTGAGTGAGTTCTGATTCAAGATAGAATATATTAAGAGAACTAAGAACTCAGTGAATGAACTCTCTCACAGGCCAGACTATATTAAGAAGACTAGAGTGACAGATATAGAGAAGCTAGAGAAGACAGAAAAGCTTTGCAGAATGCTTGAACTGAGTGTTATAAAGAGATTGACTGAAGAGTCTCTTAATCTCTTATAAGAGAAGAGAGAGAAGAGAGAGAAGAAGTCTGTACAACTACTCTCTATAACACTGAGAGTTAACACTCTGAGAATCTCTGTGAGAATTCTTGAAGAGAGTACTCATAATCTGAAGAATTTACAGGCCTTGAGAAGTGTTATGAAAGATCTGATGTAAAAAGAAACAGAGTATAAGTCTTTATAAAATCTTCTATTCAGATTGTCTGAACTACAACTGAAGAATGAATATGCTCAGTATATTCAGAAACTGCTCACAGCAGAGACCAACTCTGCAGAAATAAAGAATTGAAGAAACTTAAATAATCTCTTGTAAAGAGAGGACTGAATTTATATGTCTATGAATGAGTTTCTATGTATAGAACTTATTAAAAGGCATCATGACTCTTCTCTAGCAGATCATTTTATAGACACTAGAACTTATAAGTTGTTTACAAGGAAATACTTCTGACTGAAGATATGAGAACTTATGAAAGAGATAGTGAATTCTTATACTGTATATCAGGGTTTTTGAGTAGTGCAGTTCAGATTATATAAAGAACTTACTTCTCTACTCATTCTGTAGAAACCTTGAGAATAGCTAGAAATGAATACTCTTATAAGTCTCTCTGAAAGTAAGAACATATATAATGTCTGCTTTGACAGTGTACTAATGATAGTGAATTACTTTATCAAGATGACACACTTTATACTCATCTGTAAGAACTTGAAGTCAAAGAATTTGACTTATATCTTTATCTGTAATGTGGTTCAGTTGCATGAGTTATCTATGAATATTATCTCAGACAGAGAATCAATCTTTGTAGAAGAGTTCTAGTCTGATCTGATAACTATACTGAAGATCTTGTAAGATTTAAGTATGACTTTTTATTATAGATAGATAATCAGACAGAATATCTGATGAATATATTAAAACAGTATCTG